>NC_138369.1:175662210-175668761 GCF_054177405.1 Leptonychotes weddellii
GATCTGTCTTTCTTGCAAATTCCTGTGGTGTAAAATGTAATTTGGCCTGAGAAGCATGCAGTAGACTGGACTATATTCACACTTTTAGAAGAGCTAAAAACATTAAAAATAAATAGCCACTCTGTTAACACTAATAAAGTAATTGTCTTGAGAGACAAGGCAATTCAGATTTACATTTGAAAAAGTTATGATTGTTAATGAAAGCAAATTTTCCAAATAGTTCACACATCTTAAGAAGGAACACTGTAACATCTTTTAAAACAGAATAATTATTTGGGCCTTTTAAAATAAAAATAATGATTTGCTCTTCCTTACTATAAAATGATGCTGTGAGTATGCTAGATGTCTTTTCTTCACTCCAAATATGTAAAAATGATTGTTAAATTTGCATCACTTACTGTGCAAACATTTTTGCTCCACTCCATTTTACTCCTCTCAGACCATAAGAAGCTTTAGTTACACACAAATATTTATAAATCATGTTAGGAATAATTGTTCATGTTCATGTTCTTACACTCTACTAGGAGACATATATGCTATGTCATTGAGTACACACACAAACTAAATGACATGAGCAATTTTCCTTTTTAAACCCTTTGTGAAGGTTGATGTCAATCAAACCCCAAATCTGTACTTCAGCTAAATGCTCTCTATTGAAACCCACTGGGAGTATAGCACAAACAAAAATGTTAGTATTCTATGTGCTTGGTCTCATTTCCTGTCTTCTTTTTACTGCCACATGCATTACCTTGTTAGTCCAACCAAAAAGATCTTTTACAGAAAAAAAAAGTATAATTTATTTATTGTGGACATCCATTAAGCTGCACCCCCCTTTGGACACATGACTTATTCTTTTAAAGATAGATACACTAACAATTCACTACCTGTGTATTAAATATAATGTATGAAATTAAGTATTTTCCTTTCACATTTTTATAGATTCTGAGAACAAACATTTTGACAAAAGCTGCTGATTGTAAAATTGATTCTATTCCTTACTGCATGACATGTTGGTCTGTCATCAAATTGTTTTAATTGAAATCAGCTGTTCAAATGACCTTACCTCCATAGCAGTTCTTCCGTTTATATGAACTCATTTATATCTAAAATTCCAATGTGGATGGAAAATAGAAATTTAACTGGATTATCTCCCTTTCATTCTTTGGAATACTCTAGTGTCGTCATGAAAATTACAGTTATGGGGGCACCTGGGTGGCTCAGTTGGTTAAGCGACTGCCTTCGGCTCAGGTCATGATCCTGGAGTCCCGGGATCGAGTCCCGCATCGGGCTTCCTGCTCGGCAAGGAGTCTGCTTCTCCCTCTGACCCTCCTCCCTCTCATGCTCTCTGTCTCAAATAAATAAATAAAATCTTCAAAAAAAAAAAAGAAAATTACAGTTATGTTTAAGCCATTTTTACTATCACTATCTTTTTTAGTAAGTAGTGACAAATGGAAAGCACTCACATGAAATTGAAATGCTGAAATGAATTGAAAAGTAAGCCAAAGCATTTTAAGAAAATGCTAACACAGAGAGAAATAAATCCCTTTCTCAAGAAAGGATAGTGAATAAATTACATCAGCTTCATATTGGCTTTCAGATTGGTTTCAATCTTTAACATATCCTTTCAGGGAATATAGATTATGAAATTCCACGGCATTTCTATCATTTTAATTTGAGCAATAGTAATTGTTAGCCATTATTATTTTAATTTTAGTAAAATAAGCCATTAAGTTCCCTCAAGATAAAGTAGCTGTAAATTACTATCTAGTTCTTCTTTCACAATAGGATTTCTCTAATTGTTTAGATGTAAAAGTTCATCATGGGGTAGACAAACCATGAGAGACCATGGACTCTGAAAAACAAACTGAGGGTTCTGGGGGGGAGGGGGGGGGAGGATGGGTTGGCCTGGTGGTGGGTATTGAGGAGGGCACGTTCTGCATGGAGCACTGGGTGTTATGCACAAACAATGAATCATGGAACACTACATCTAAAACTAATGATGTAATGTATGGGGATTAACATAAGAATAAAAAAAAAAAGATGTAAAAGTTCATCACCTTTATCAAGGAGTATCAAGTAGAAAAAATTAAAGCAAACTTTAATTACTGGTGAATCTTCTCTGTGATTAAAAAATGCTCTTATACTTAAATTTAGTTACTTTTCTTAATGGAAACATGAAGATTTAAATTCTCATTCTCTTTAGCTTGGGGTCATGGCAAAATATCTGTGGGGTAGAGAGAAGGTGACTGGTTTTGAGCTGTTTGGTGGAATCACATCTCATTATCCCTCCCAAAATAGCAATCATGCCATTAACCTTTTGCTTTATGAAATATCCAAATAACACATATTGATAAACACATATAAAATAAATGTTACAACTCAAAATTTCATACTCGTTATTTGCATTAAATTTCTATTTTATGGGTGAAACTCCCTTCAAATCTCATTCCTCTATTTCCTGTATCTGGGATGAGGCTGATTTCCCTCAGCAGGACCAATGATGCATGCTTGAGCACAGTGATGAAACGGAACCAATCAGAATCCTCACCATGAATTATGTACTCATATGGGTTGTATACACTAACTTTCTCTCATCATATAATCCCCACTTTTTGCAGTAGATGAATATGAGACCAAGGAGCAAAGAGAGACAGAAAAGTAGACATAGAAAACATGTGGAGAAAATTCCCTGCTTATATTTCCAGGGCCCTGTATCTAACCATACCTGAAAATAATTCATTAATGTTTTTAAACTTAGAGTTTTATGAAAATAATTTATTATTCTCTCATTTTCAGTCTTTGAAAGTTTTGCTAGCCTGCTATCATGAATGACAATCTGTATTAAATTTCACTGTTTGGTTTGAAAATGATGTAAACCCAACCATAATTGTTCACCATTTTACAATCCAAGTACTGAAAAACTATTTGCCGATAGTGGTATTCAACAAGGGTTATTGCAAGTAATAGACCCTTATAACATGCAAATAGTTGAGTCAGCATAAGGTCTCAGATGGGTGGATTCCGATAGAAGGGACTGCCGAATTCTTTTTATGCTGAAGGAAAGCCACTAATTAATAATAATAGTAATAGTTCAACTGAAACTTCAGGAAATATGGTAGAAACTGTTAGGACATTGATGTAGGTTAGCAACTACTGCCTGTGGTCTTCAGAGAGAAGTGTTTTATTATATTTAGTATAATAAAAATAGACTGAATCTCATAGTCCAAAGACTTAAAACAGTCATGTACACATTTGAATTTCATTTTATTTTTTAATTTTCTTAAGATTTATTTATTTATTTAGAGAGATGGGGGGAAGGGCAGAGGTGACGAGAATCCTGAAGCCAACTCCCCACTGCACCTGGAACGCGACATGGGTATCTATCCCAAGACCCTGAGATCATGACCTGAGCCTAAATCAAGAGTTGGATGCTTAATGGCCTGAGCCACTCAGGGGCCCCTGAATTTTACTTTAATAAGTGTTATAGGAATACATTCCAGAGTAGTAATGGTGAGAATTCTGCCTCTCACCATTTTATACCTACTCCCTCCCCCACCATTTGCCCTCCTAACACAAAGGGAAGGTCAAAATGTAATTATTGTATCAGTGCCTTTAAAATTAGGAATGGTTGCTGGAGGTGAGTGACGGATGGGGTAATTGAGTGATGGGCATTAAGGAGGGCACGTGTTATGATGAGCAGTGGGTGTTATTTGCAACTGATAAATTATTTAACACTACATCTGAAACTAATGATGTACTATATGTTGGCTAATTTAATTTAAATTAAAAAAAAGAAAATAAAATAAAATTAGGAATGGAAGCAGCTCTACTTAATGAATTTAATGAGCAGCATCATTATTGTTTTTCAGCTCACAAAATGAATACAGTTCAATGACTGTATGACCAGATATTAGGAAAAATAAAAGTTTAAATAAAAGTTATCCAGTGAAAAACAAAACTAGTATTACACTATGTTCTTTCAGAATTCAGGAACTGCCTTCAGTATGGGCATATTTGTGGCTTAACACCTCTTAAATTTTATTTTCAGTAACATCCTTTCATTGAATCCTGGCAGAATATATACAAAATATACAGTATGAAGAGACATTAAGATCATAGGTCTTTTTTGTAATGAAGTGATAGATTATCTTATTTCTTTTTACTTCCTTCCTCAGTATATCACTCTGAGTAAATGTTGAAGACTGTAATAAATTGACATCATATTTTCAAACCCTCTCTTTTATACTGAAGGTCGTTTGGATAGGTGTTTGCCAGTAGTTTCCAATAAGATGCTATTGTCTATATAATACTTAAGGTAAAATTTGTCAAGGAGTTTTTTTTGGAGGTGGGATTAATGATAATTATGCACGGAAATACACAGCTACTTTGAAGTACCTTTTTAGAAAATAACAAATTGCATTATGAAGGCATGTAATCATTCTAATGATGTGTATGTTTTAGTTTAATGTTAAATATTCTTAAGTATCTAAGTAATGCAAAGTCAACTAGATCCTTCCTGAAGTTTTTTTAAAAAGGTTTAAGCATGACTAATGCTGAATTACTGTTAAAAAAATGAGAATAACTGGGCTCCTGCGTGGCTCAGTAGGCTAAGCATCTGCCTTGAGCTCTGGTCGTGACCCCTGGGTCCTGGGACCAAGCCCTGCTCAGTGGGGAGCTTGCTTCTCCCTCTCCCTTTGCCGCTCCCCCAGCTTGTGCTCTCTTGCTCTTTCTCTCTGTCAAATAAATAAATAAATAAAATTATAAAAATTAAAAATGAGAATAACTAACTAAAACATATAATCAAGAGTTAGTAAAATTACATGAAATTTTAGATTCACAGGTTGAGCAAATTCATTTTTTCAGGGAATGGTTATTCTATCACCCAGCCAATCAAACCAGTAAGGTCTCAACACAAGAATGGGACTCCAGAGACCAACAAGAATCTGAATGTCTACTCTGTCACTCAGTAGCTGTGTGATTGTGGGTAAGTTGCTTAACTTCTCTAAGTCTCAATTTTCTTGTCTGAATAATGAGAATATAATTAGAATGAACCAATGAGAGATTATATAAAGCCACCTTAACTTTGCTTAGTGACTAATAAGCACACCTACATATTTGCTATTCTTATTTCTATATTATTGTTAATATTATATGCCTTTTAATATACAAATCTAAAATAAATATATTCAAGTAATGTACCATTGATTTTCAATTTGGATAAAAGTATGTATTTATCAATTAAATGATTTCATTAAGTTCTATGTTGTGTATCATTCATTTATATAACTATGTTAAGGTTTAATGTCTTCCAAAACCTACATGTTCAAAGAAACAAACATTTATAAATGGATATGAAATAGTATTTAAGAGAAGGGAATTAGACTATGTTTGGAATCCTGACTGTACTTCTTCCCAGCCGTGTGACCTTAAGCATTTACGTGGATTACCTGTGCTCAGGGCATCCATAGCATGTGTGGAGCATAGGTAAATATTTTTTGCAGAAATCTTATCCATATAAATCATTTGAGTGTCCCTAAATTAGCATGTCTGCCACTTTCTGACACTAGTTGTGCACTATTCAATGAAAGAAATGGCATAGTGGTCAGTGGGAGTGATTAACTTGCCAGACTGCTTTCCTGGAATCACGGACGAGAATCATTAGGCTCTGGGACATCTCTATACATGTGAATGTCAAAGCCTCTTGCAACAAACTGATGAATTAGGAACGGGTGTTCAAGAGAGTGCCCTAAGGAAAGGAGTAGAGGCTGGGTCTGACAAGGGAACCAGGCTGGGCTCAGGACTCCCTACTCAGATATACCACTGGTACAAACCTGTGCCAGAGGGGTTTTTTTTGAAGAAGAAGGCACCCATAAGTATGGGACTTCATGAATCCCAGTGTAGCATGAGCCAAAGTAGCAGCCCTGCTTATCTATGTATGAGATCAGTACTGCTCTGAGCAACAGCCTCCCCACTTGGAAGATGATGATATGAATACTTCATTTAATATAATGTTATCACAAGCTTTAGAGAAGCCGCTGTGCATTTGTAGTTCATAAGCATGATGATTGGGTGTTCATGCTGTTGCATGACGTGCATTCCTCAAACCTTGCCACAACGACATTGGCACATTATCCATCTGATGTGAAAAAAAAAAAATTAAAAGTACAAAGAGCTATATAGGAATCAAATGTAAGAAAAGGTCTACCTACAATTCAATTGTTTATTCCTAAATTATGATCACATGCTGTTTAATTTATAAAAATTATAAATAGTTAAAAACTTCCCTGTGACTCCGCCAATGCCCAAGACAATTTAAAAATAAATTTTAAATATTCTTCTCTAAAAAAATAAAACCTTGAGAACTTGCAAATTCCCAAACTTAGTGTGCGTCAGAATCATGAGAAGAGCTTGTTAAAAGATGACTGGTATTCCACTTGAGAGTTTCTTTTTCTGTAGGCAGGACTTTATAATTTGCATATCTAAGAAGTCCCTAAATTGATTCAGATGCCTTGGTGCAGGGACCACATTGTTATGAGTTATTCTGATAGTAG
>NC_138369.1:175668861-175692010 GCF_054177405.1 Leptonychotes weddellii
TATGTGACCAATATTCATTTTTTTCAACATTCTTCATTTTTGATGAATTTGGCTCAACATGAAAACGGCATGATAGTTGAAGATCACTTTATCAGTGCTTCTTAATTTGTCAGTGCACTCACTTTATTTTGGATTCTGAATCATTCGATAATCTTTCTCTCATGACTGTATTCCTGTCAATATTAGCATTATTATATTTCTTTTTATTGATTTGGTCTCCATAAGTAAGTAAATATAAGTCAGAATATTATGAAATATTCACAAATAAAAGAACTTTATTCAGTAACACTGTAACAAACCCCTGAGGTCACAGATGTTTTTAAGTGAATATGTCTCATTGCTATACTTATTATAGGAGTCCAGGGCAGGTTGCCCCAAAATGTGCCAGAATGGCATTTTGATCATTTTGAATTGAAGTTAAGAAACAGTGCAAAAAGGATCCTCTGACCCTCCTTTGTCTCCAGAAATTAGGAATAAATCCCCCATGTGAAAGACACCCTTCCTATATGGGAAGGTAAAGAGATATCATTATCACCAGAGATAAGGAATTCAGAGCCAAGGAGATTGTATAAACAAACCATTTTACTTTTACTAATTTACTACTGCAACCCAAATTTTAGAATTTTTTACTATTTGAAGCTCCCAAACAAATTTTCTTTGTCCTGTCAATTCTTCACAGATTCATGTTTCTGTGTCTAAAATGTAGAAAAGCTGGATGCCTTGGTCATCTCTTCAGGTCTCTGTTGTATTATTTGGACTCTGTGCACATGTAATTAAACTATGATTCATTTCTTCTGTTAATCTATCTCCTGTCAATTTAATTCTTAGAACAGCTAGAAGAACCTTGAAGAGTGGAAAAATTTGTCCTCCCCTACATCATGCTGAAAGTACATTTTACTTTGGTGCTAAGTATATGGGTTTTTGCTTTGTTTTGTTTTGTTTTTAGATTTCAATATGAGGTCTTTGGAGATATTGCAATAATAGATTTAAAACACTGTGTTTTTGTTGCCATATTTTGTAAAAATTTTCCTTGAGATAATGAATAGCTATATTATAAATAAGTAAATAAATAAACAAACCTTGACATTTCTCATAACAAATGAAATTTAGGAACAACACTGCATTATATAAGTCCATTACAAAATTAAATTATTTATTGGATCTTTGGGTCTGCCTTTCCAACATGGTCTTCCTCTCCCACTTTCCACTGAATTTCTAGCTTCTTTTAGGATTTCATATGAGTCTGGAATACTGACAACCAACCCACCATCAAAATACAGTGGCTTGAGGTGTGTAGTTTGCTAAGTTTAATCACTATATATTCTATCCTCTTGGTCATGTGGATTGTATACTTACTCATAACATGTTTTAGGCTAATCTAATCAGAGTGCTTCTCTAAGATTTTGTTAGCGATGCTGTTGAGTAAGGGACAGGCAAGGTAGGTAGGGAGAAACAGGTAAGGAGCTCCATGTCTAGGCTCACACAGGGGGCTACATAACCAGGCTCACAGAAATCCCAGATGTAGAGAAATGTTATAGACAAGATATTAACCTGAGAGAAGGGAACATAACAAATCCACCTTGTTTGTCTTAAATGTTAATAGACAAGATATTTATCAAGTTCTCTGGTCAGTTTTCTATAAAAGACCATCCATAAAAGCCCTCATTGGCAACCCATTTGGGACCTCTCTTGCTCTAGAGGTGCCTTTCTTTCCTTTCTGTTCTTGCCTTCATTTAATAAACTTTCACTTCACTTCACCCTTTTGTCCACAATGTTCACTCTTCAACTCTGTGAGACAAGAACTCTGCAACCCTGCAACACTGTGATACTTCTTTCTTGCATAGTATAAAAGTAAAAGTATATAACCTAGAATCTGTTAGTAATGAATTTTCTACCAGAAGGGAAGCCAGTCTGAAGATAAAGCCAATTGTTAGAACAATGATCAGAAACTGGTCTTATGTAGCATTGCTTAGCCACTGGTTAAAGACTTACTTAAAGCAAACCTCTATATGTACTATTACATGAACCAACATACTCTTTAGTTGGTTAGTGAATTTAATTTGTTTAATATTACTGAAAAAATAAGGGGTTTTTTTTGATACAGTATATATGATGGTATAGAAAATAACATTTTTTAAAGTTCAAGATATGTTATATGTATACTTTAAATCCATATTTAAATACAAATAACATATGTAAAAATGAGCTGGACAAAATTGCTGCATTTTAAAATATATTCGAAATTTGAGTCATAACATTCACAAATTCTAAAATTATTTGGACTGGCTTGCAATATCAAAGTCAAAGTCAAAATAACAGCATATTAACAAATTAACATAAAAGTTCCAATGTAAGCTTAGAACTAGTATAAAATTATCAGAGAACTAAATATGAGATTGTACATTTACATTTTGAAAGATTGAAAGATTTTATTTATTTATTTGAGAGAGAGCAGGCTAGAGAGAGAGAGAGAGCAAGAGCTTGCAAGCATGAGCAGGGGGGAGGGGCAGAGGGAGAAGCAGACTCCCGCAAAACAAGGATCCCAATGCAGGGCTCCATCCCAGGACCCTGTGATCATGACCTGAGCCGAAGGCAGACGATTAACAGGCTGAGCCACCTAGGTGCCCCAAACATTTACTTTTAATTTGAAGATTTAAAAACAAAACATGTACAAGGGTGCCTCAGCAGCTCAGTTGGTTAAGCGTCTGACTCTTGATTTCAGCTCAGGTCATGATCTCAGGGTCTTGAGATCAAGCCCCTCATCATGCTCCACTCTCAGTGTAGAGTCAGCTTGAGACTTGATCTCTCCCTCTGCCTTTGCCCCTCCCTGTTAGCACACACGCTCTCTCTCAAAATAAGTAAATAAAATTTAAAATAAATAAATAAATAAACAAACAAACTTGTAGTATCATAACATCCCTAGCTACAAAACAAAGCTAGTGATCTCTGACATTAGTTTCAGATTAAAATCTACTTACTATTATTTATCCTGAAATAGCTTGTTTTTGTCCCTTAACTTGTATACCTCACAAACTTTAAGCTCCTCTTCTCAGTTCACCTTTACCTTTTGTTGATTTTCCTCCAGGAACAGTTCTGGTATTTTATTAAGGTATTGAGCTTTAGGTGAAATATTTTGTTAAGCAGAGGAATCTACATCTCAAAGCTAGATAGGTTGTTAAATACCTCTATTAAAATATAATTCACTTATTATAAAACTCACCAATTAAATTATACAAGTGAATACTTTTTAGTATGTCCATGGAGTTGTGCAATCATTACCACAATCAATTTTAGAACATTTAATCACCCCAAAAGAAATCCTTAGATATCACTCCCCTTTTTCACCCAACTCCCAGCCTTAGCGTTAGGCAACCATTAAACTTCGGTCTGTCGCTACAGGTTTTCTTTATGGACATTTCATATAAATGGAATAATAAAACGTGCAGGCCTCATGGCTGGTTTCTTTCATTTAATAATGATGTTTTCAAGGTTCATCTAAATTGTAATATGAATCAAAACATTATTTATTTTATTGCCAAATAACATTGTATGAGTATACCATATTGTATGTATCTATTCATCAATTGATGAACATTTGGATATTATGAATAACGCTTCAGTGAACATTCATATAAACATTTTTATAGACATATATTTTCAGGTCTCTTGGGTGTTTACCTAGTAGTGAATTTGATGAATCCTGTGGTAATTTTATGTTGAATATTTTGAAGAATTCCAGATGGTTTTCCAAAGTCACTGAACAATTTAACATTCACACCAGAAGTGTTTGAAGGTTCCAGTTTCTCCACATCCTTGTCAATATTTGTTATTATGTTTGATTTTTTTTTTTATAGCTATCTTAGTGGAAGTAATGTGGTATCTCACTGTGGTTTTAATTTGTATTCCCTGGTGTTCTAATGATGTCGAAAATCTTTTCATATGTTTATTGGGCACAAATATTTGTATAAAAAGTCAGTTAAAAATCAGTTTAAATCAGCTAAAAGAAGAAAGGAACATAATAGCATTTTAACTGTCTTTTGTAGTTACATAATTACTGTTACTGGTACTCATTGTTTTGGATTGTGGTTTGGATTGTATGAGCCTGAAGAACTTCCTTTACTGTTTATTATAGGATAGAACAGTTAGCAACACATTTTCTCAGAACAGTGGAGACCCTGTGACAGTTTGTTCTGATATTTCTATTTTGGGTGTGTCAGCTCAGACTTGGTGAATAACAGCATGCATGGGAAAGGTCCAACATGCCTCAGTTGTGAAAGAAAATTGTTATATTCAAGAATATGGAAAGCTTGGGTCCAATAGCATTTCACCTTTAAGTTGTGAAAAATTAACAGTTTTTTCCCATCTTTGGTAGAGACTTTATTCTCCACTCTGCAGCTTCAAACTAGAGCCTAAATGGGGCATGATTATTCTACTTAGTGGGCAGAAGTCAAGGCCCTTCTCTTACCATGGTCAATAATTCTTTTGGTAAATTTTGTTCTATTTTTACTGAGGGGCTGTTTGGTCTGCCACTTGGAAAACTCAGACTGAGAGATTTAATGATACTTCTTTGGGGCAGTGAACAGTTGAAAAAGAATTCTTATCAGACCTCTGGGTTGCTCATGTAGATGCCACAGCAGACCCTGTTTTCTGATATGACCAAATGGAGTCAAGCTACTGATGAAGCTGCACTACCCAGATTTCTACCACTGTTGCTGGGATCTGTCGTTATTTCAAACATGCCAGTACATTCATTTTCATAGACTAGACATACCATAGAAGACTCTTTCCAATACAGAGGCTTGAGGCATAAAAGCCTTGAGATTCCAGAAAAATCTGACCTCTTTGGAAGATTGCAATTTGAATAGAATTGAGAAAGTATGAATACTTATGAAGGACAATTTTTGGCCCCACATTTATTCTGAAACTGGGGATGTTAACATTTCAGATTCAAGATGTCACCATACTGGGAGGAAAAAAATTCCAGGACATTAACTTTTCCCTGGGATACTGCATATGGACAGAAGGAAGGAGGAAATGGAAGAAAATATTAGAGTAATTTTAAGCACATGTCATGCATTACAAAGCCAGCTAATATTAGAATCTTTGAATGATAGTCCAGTTTTAATGACAATCCAAACCCTGCCCTGACCCCTTGCTCTGGAATTCTGAAGCAAAGATATATTTAGCATAGGAACTTCCTCCAGCCTAAGTCCTGGAAACAAATTATTGATTTTTATATGTGCTTAAAAATCCACACTAACCCAAGCCCACATTACATTAACAACATTGCCTTCAAATCTTTGGGTTAATGTTGTGACTTTTCATAGGCACAGTGGTTTTATACTCTTAAATATATAAGCTCATTCTAAAATATAGATCCAAATATAACAGAATATTATTCTTTCATAACAGATTCTTACTCAATAATTTCTCATGTACTCACAATTGCCCCCTCCATGAATCTTCTTGGCCTAAAATGAAAGAACAGGTGGTATGGTGGTAAGAAGCCATGTTGGTGTTAATGTGGCATCACTCTCTGTGGAAAAAGAGAAAGTGCTCTCAGAATTTCAGGCTGCCAATCTACGTAGTTGGCATCTGCTGTCTAAATTACCACAGTATTTTGAAAGTAGGCCTGTTGCCATTATAACAGATGGTTAGGAGTATTGACAGCCAAGTGATCATGTATGTACATTGGTTGTGAGCATTGAAGATAAACTGCTTGGTTGAGGTCAGTCTGTCCAGAACTTCCTTTTTTTTTTTAAGATTTATTTATTTGACAGAGAGACACAGCGAGAGAGGGAACACAAGCAGGGGGAGTGGGAGAGGGAGAAGCAGGCATCCCGCCGAGCAGGGAGTCCGATGCGGGGCTCGATCCCAGGACCTTGGGATCATGACCTGAGCCGAAGGCAGACGCTTAACGACTGAGCCACCCAGGTGCCCCTGTCCAGAGCTTCTTAATTAATATTAAGAGAATAGCTATTGATTCATCATATCCTACTACCCATTTCCTTACTTACCTCTTGAATAATTATAGAGATACACCAATAAGATCTTTATATTGTAATCAATAGATTACAATCCAGTGGCATGGCAGATGCCTTAAATCTCAAACAAGAAAAATAATTTCAATAGCAGAAAAAATTAAAAAATGTACATAGAAAGTGAATGGATGTTTTGATGACTTGTATTTAATTTTTAATGTATTCTCTTTAATGGAGAAATGGGGCTCCATTTGGAATATTTATCTCTAGTCTTTCAAAGTTCAAAAAGCATGTCTGACAATCTCTTCCATAAGTAGAGTTCAATAATTTTTGTAAGTTAGTACAATGTTGTAACTCAACTCAGAGTAAAGATATTTAATTCCTACCAGTTGTTTATTGATTCAAATAAGCTAAGTTCAAATTACACCAATTTATGCCATCACTTTCCAATCTATCAGATTTCAATCTGCCATTAATACATTTTTGTGTATTTATTTTGGTCCAAATAAAACCAAATTTGGCTGAGAGTCAGGGAAGAAACAAAATATATATATATATTTTTAAAGATTTTATTTATTTACCTGACACAGACACAGCGAGAGAAGGAATACAAGCAGAGGGAGTGGGAGAGGGAGAAGCAGGCCTCCCACGGAGCAGGGAGCCCAATGTGGGACTCCATCCCAGGACCCTGGGATCATGACCTGAGCCGAAGGCAGACGCTTAACGACTGAGCCACCCAGGTGCCCCGAAACAAAATATATTTTATAATTTGTTTTCTGTTGAGTAGCTTACAACAAAAAAGCTAGCATTTTTAGTGATGGAAAAATGGATGTACAACAATGTTTTAGTGATAAAATTAATAGAAATTCAGAGAAGAAGGGGATATGTTGACTCAGTCTAGGAAAGTTGTCTGAAGAAGGTAGAATTCCAGAATGAAACTCTGTGGACTCTTCATCAGTAGAAAGGTAAAAAGAGTATTTTCCAACAGAGGAAAATAGCATGGCCATGCCAAAACCTAGATGTAGAAGTTTCTAACAAAGAATATAGAAAAGCTGTACCTTTAATGAACTTACACCCTCGTCACCTTTTTAGTTCTTTGGATCATTGAAATCTCTTCAGTTTTCTGAACATTTGCTGGATGTTCAATAAAACAGAAACAATAGCTACATATATACAGAACAAACTGTATATAGGTAAGCATATGATCTGCTGAATCAGATACTATATGACAATAATACTGGTTAAATAAGTTTGAATACATTATGGTAGTGATAATTACAGAATAACATTTATTTAGAGCAGACAGTATGCTCATTGCTTCATATGCAGTATTACATTTAATATCCACAATAAAACTGTAAGATAGCACACTATTTCCATATGAATAACAGCATGGCATAGATAGTGAGGTTAAACTACTAGTCAAGGTCATATTTAAATGACAAGATGGCCTGTGACTCTATCCCAAGTTTTCCAAATTTCAATCCATTTTCTTTTTTTTCATGATTAACAAATTTTATTTTATTTTATTTTATTTATTTTATTATGTTATGTTAGTCACCATACATTACATCATTAGTTTTTGATATAGTGATCCACGATCCATTGTTTTCGTATAACACTCAGTGCTCCATGCAGTACGTGCCCTCCTTAATACCCATCACCGGGCTAACCAATCCCCTTTCCCCCCTCCCCTCTAAAACCCTGTTTGTTTCTCAGGTCCATAGTCTCTCATGGTTCATCTCCCCCTCCAATTCCCCCCCCCCATTTTTCCCTTCCTTCTCCTAATGTCCTCCATGTTATTCCTTATGTTCCACAAATAAGTGAAACCATATGATAATTGACTTTCTCTGCTTGACTTATTTCACTTAGCGTAATCTCCTCCAGTCCCATCCATGTTGATGTAAAAGTTGGGTATCAATCCATTTTCTAAACCACTACCTGAGATTGTGAAAATAATGAAATAATTCAAAGCTAAGTAAAACTGTTTTAAGCTAATGTCATGAAAGTATAAAAAATAAAGGAACAACATACCCTAGTTTTATTTTTTTAACATACTTGCATTTTAATTATAACCACTTCCTAATTTTGCATCTTTTCCTACCATTAGTGTTGATATTTATAAAATGAGGGTTGCTTATTTCAGGATCTCCTTTTTTCCCCCTGTAACTATCTGCAATTCTCAAAGGGCATCTGAGGTTGATTTTCTGAGAGCTGTTTGTTGATTTCATCTGTCTTAGTTTTATGTTATAGACTGAATTGGAGGTTACACCAAAATTTACACCGTATTATATTACACTTAATTATTCCTTTTTGCAATTAGAAGATTTTAAAATTTACTTTTTAGAAGGAAGAGCCTTGCATACATATCTGTTCCTATGTGAGCACAGTAGAGCAAAAGACTTTGAAGTATGGGAAGAAAGGAGAAGTGACAGCTTATTTCCTAAATGGGAGTGGGGTTGGGAAAGATGCTGCATTGTTATAGAAAAGAGAGGGAGGAAAAAGTAAGTAGGTTTGCACCCGACTATCCAGAACTATAATTCCTAATCAAATCATTGTGTGGCATTGTTTGGCAAAAAAAAGCGTGGCAATGATATGTGCTTATGTAACATCGCTGCATTTGGGCTACTCTGTGTAAAATCAGTATTGTATACGATAAATTAGAGAAGCTGAAATGGTGAATAGAGGAAGCAAGCTAGAAGAGTACTCTCCAAAGTTCAAAGTGCATGCTGATCCTGTGGGAATCCTGTTGATATATGCAGTTTGATTCAGGAAGTCTCAGGTGGGGCCTCCCAACCCTGAGACTGTGACCTAAGCCAAAATCAAGAGTTGGATGCTTAACCAACTGAGCCGCCCAGGTGCCTCTGAGATTTTGTATTTTTAACAAGCTCCCAGGAGACCCCTCCTGTGAACCATACTTTGGGCAGCAAGGAGCTGGGCTTCTACTGCATCTATGCAACACTGAGATGCGAGGGGCCAAAACCAGGCTGATGGGACTGAAGCAGAGGGTAGTGGGTGAGGCTGAAGGATGGAAGGAGGATGACATAAGAAACTGTGAACTGCTGGTATGAGAGATGCTTGTTTACACAATATATGTAAATCAAACCATCAGACTGCATGCCTTAATCTTAGAGAGTGATGTATATAAATTATTTTCAATAAAACTTGGGAGGGAAAGGAAATACTTGTTTAGGAGAAACTGTGCATGAAATTATAAGCCACATTTTAACACATGTGTCTTTGCTGATTTGGGAAGGACATTCACTGTGTATATTTGAATGTGTACATCAGAGAGCTTTACCTCACTGTTTCACTGAATTTGAAAAATCCTCAGGTATCTGGTCAAGAAGCCAGTGACCTTCCTTTTGTTAGAGCATTCACTTTGCAAAATTTGTAATTTTAAATTCTGTCTTTGTCCCTTTGAGATGTAAATCTTTTGAAAAGCCTCTTGCCAGTTTGACAACCCAGGACTGTCTTTCTCAAGGACCTGGCCTGGGAGCCCTCCCTTTGTAATTCATTCTCCCTGTTAGTCATCCCTATTTCTCAGTCTCTATGGGAGAGCAGGAGCCTGACTCCAGCGTAACTAGGAGTCTTCCTCCAAGCTGTAAAACTACTTCTGGTGATTAAGATAGGAGAAAGTTTGCTTTTCCTTTGGGTAAAGCCAGTTAGCAAACACAAATGGCTTAATCACAGAGAAAAACATTTGCAAACTCAGGAATAAGTTAATGGATGGATTCCATTGATCAACCTCCCACCTTCAGTACTTTCCCACTAGCTCACCTCAGCATTTAAATGCACTCTGGCCTTTGTCTATGGAGCTGGGTATGCACTTTGTACTCTCTCCCCTATTGCTGGGGAGAGAGTATCAGAGTAAATCAACTTTTGTTTTCTCATTTTGTTCTGTGTGATGTTTTCTCTTTAACATACCACATGATGTAACATTAAAGAAGGATATTCATATAAGATTCTTCTAACTATGAGCTCTAAAGAAATATAGGTTATTAATACTATTGGTATTTTCTGATTTGTGATATTTCCTATTCTGTATCTACGATGAATACATCATGATAATATGATATTCTACCAGGAATAAACTTTATTTTTAAAGAGGGAGACCACACGTGCTCATGTGCCTGTGCGGGAGCTGGGGGTGGGGAGGGGCAGAGGGAGAGGGAGAGAGAGAAGGAATCTTAAGCAGGTTCCATGTCCATCACAGAGTCTGATCATGGGGCTCAATACCATGACCCTTGACATCATTACCTGAGCTGAAACCAAGAGTCAGGACGCTTAACCTACTGAGCTACCCAGGTGCTCCCAGGATGAAACTTTTTTTGCAAATTATGTGTATTTGAGGTATTTCAAGACTTCTTGACCATGTAGATCATCTGTTTTTTTCCTATTACCACAGAAATTTTCATTTTACTAACATATGCTTTAAATTAAAATACTGTGGTCCCTTGTTACTCCAAGTAGAATTTCAGACTCCACCCAAGAACTGATTCAGAATATGCATTTTAAGAAGATACCCTGGTAATTCATATGCACATTGAAATCTGAGACTCCCTCCTCTACTTGACTGAACTCGTTCTAGAATCCCACTCGTACTTAGAGATGACTGTTTTTCCCTTTAATAAAAGTATTTGAAATATATAGTGGTAGGAACATTTAAAGAAAGTTGATGTTTCTTTCTCATTATGGATCGAAAGTATAGTAGACCATGGATAGGAGGACTGATTTCTGGAGTCTCAGTTATATTTATTACATTGCTACTATTACATTGCATGATCTACAATGTTATTCATGTGCCATTTCCATTATTTCTTGATTATTGTAGCTTTGTCATAAGTTTTGAAATTGTGAAATGTGAGGCTTCTGGCTTTTTTTCTCCTTTTCTAAGATTGTTTTCAGCATTTTCGTGAGTTTCAGGATCAAGATATATACAAAGGCAGCTGTGATTGTGATAAGGATTTAACTGAATTTGCAGATAAAATTAGAGAATATTACCAATTTAGCAATATTAAATCCATTCCATGAACATGGGTTGTCTTTTGATTAATTATGTCCCTTTAATTTCTTTTTTTTAAAGATTTAATTATGGGGCGCCTGGGTGGCTCAGTCGTTAAGCGTCTGCCTTCGGCTCAGGTCAGGATCCCAGGGTTCTGGGATCGAGCCCCGCATCGGGCTCCCTGCTCCGCCGGAAGCCTGCTTCTCCCTCTCCCACTCTCCCTGCTTGGGTTCTCTCTCTCACTGGTTTCTCTCTGTCAAATAAATAAATAAAATCTTAAAAAAAAAAAAATTATATAAAGATTTAATTATTTATTTTAGAGAGCGAGAGAGAACATGAGTGGGAGGGGTGGAGGGAAAGGGAGAGAGAATCCCAAGCAGACTCCGTGCTGAGTGCAGAGCCTGATGCAGGGCTCAATCTCAGAACCCTTAGATCAGACCTGAGTGGAAACCAAGAGTTAGATGCTTAACTGACTGTGCCACCCTGGTGCCCCTATGTTTCTTTAATTTCTTTAAAAAAATGTTTTATAATTTTCAAAGTGTAAGTTTACATGTTATTATTAAATGCATCCTAAAATTTTGTAGATTTTATTGAATAAATATTTCTGCATTTGCTCTATGCCTTTGGAGCATTTTTATAGTGTTTAAATGTTTTTATTTATCAATAATTTTTATCAGTTATAGTTTTTTTCACTGGGAATAAGATCTGCCAAGCTCTTTACATCATCAATCTGTAAATAGAATATTTGCTGTTAGTTTTTGTTTTATTTACTGGCATCTTATCTTATACATGAGCAATTTCAAAAGTTAGCAAATGCCTAAATGGTAAATTTTATGTGCAGTCTGGGTGGGGCTTGCACTCTCCTCTTCCTGAAGTTCAATTCTTTTTGTCAGCTACACTTCAAACCCATCTCTTTGGAACAGTAAGACACTCATACCATTTTCTATTTGAATCTCTGCCCTTTTCTGCAAATTGACAAATTTCTGGAAGTCCACTTGTAACTGCTCTCTTTCCTACAAAGATTTGGCTATGCCAGTTCAAGTTTTCTTGATTGCTTTTGAATACAGCCTTTTATCTCTTTCTCTCCCTGTCCTCTTCTTCCTCTTGAATTTCAAAACATTCCAAAATTTACACAACAGTTTCAAATGTTATATAAATAACTTGTTTTCTTGAACCACTGAGTGTAATTTGCTGACATGATATCCTGTAACTCCACATAACAAACAAGGGTATTTTCCTATGTAACCACAACACCACTATACTGTTCCACCATAGTTTTATATATTACATGACCTTGAGCCTTCAAACTTCTATGAGTAAGATATATAATAAGCTTCTGCAGAATCTTCAGTGGATGATATTCTCAAACACTTCAGATACGGCTAAGCAAGATAATGAAAAATACAATTAAAATTTAGAGGTAAATATTAGTAGAAAACACTAAAAAAATGACTCTTTGTATAGACAGAAAATCCGTATGATCAAGGAGCATTCCAAATGAAAATACTAATTGGGTTTGCCCTTTGCCTGTCCCACCATTGTACTGTGATGTGAGTAAGACATGAAATTGTTTTTTAAGACCAAGACTTAATTACAGACCTTACGTAATCTCACATACAACTCATAATCTCTTGACTTCAATTTTAAGACCATGTCTGATTTAGAGTCTGTGTTACCTGTCCGGGGGCAGGGTTAATGTACTCTGCATGCAGAAATGAAGAGGAAAACACATTTTGTTGTAAAAAAAAAAAGGTAAATTGTGGCTTACAAAATGGTACTCTGCAAACCATCTATGCTCTCATGTTTCTCAGCCCTTTTTCATTTAGACAGCCAAGTGAATAGTTGCGGGTTCAAGTGACAGGTAGTATTTCCAGGCAGAACTATAAAGTATTCAGTACCTGTTTTCAAACTGTTCTCTCCTCCACCTTCAAAATGGAAGAGGTGCTTTGTTACAAAGATGTTACTAAAAAATTATAGAATTAGCTTGTTGTTGGTGTTGTTGTTTTCTATGTAACAAACTTCCACAAACTTAGAAGCTGATCACAACACACCATTTTTTTTAAAGATTTATTTATTTTAGAAAGAGAGAGAGAGCATGAACAGGGGGAGGGGCAAATGGAGGGGGAGACAAAAAGACTCCCTGCTGAATGGGGAGCCTGACAACGGCCTTGATCCCAGGACTCTCAGATCATGACCTGAGCTGAAACCAAGAGTCAGTCACTTAACTGAGCCACTCAGGCACCCCCACAACACACCTGTTTAAAATCTTACATATTCATGGGTCAGAAGTTTGAGTAGGTCTTACCTCCATCCTCTGTTCAGGGTATCAGAAGGCTACAATCAAGATGTTGACTGGTGGGGCGCCTGGGTGGCTCAGTCATTAAGCGTCTGCCTTTGGCTCAGGTCGGGGTCCTGGGATCAAGCCCCACATCAGGCTCCCTGCTCAGCGGGAGCCTGCTTCTCCCTCCCCCACTCCCCCTGCTTGTGTTCCCTCTCTTGCTATCTCTCTCTCTGTCAAATAAATAAATAAAAATCTTTAAAAAAAAAAAAAAGTAAATCTGTTTCCTTAAAAAAAAAAGATGTTGACTCGTTTGCTTTCTCTTCTAAAGGGTTTGGGGAAGAACCTGCCTCCAAGGTCATTCAGGCTTCTGGCAGAATTAATTTGCTTGTCCCAGCTTCTTACTGAACGTCAGATACAAGCCTTCTCCAGACCCTAGAGCCCACCTCTAGTTCTCTGCCATATGATCCTCTCCATAGGCATTTCATAGATGACAGTTTTGTTTTGTTTTTTTCCCAAAGCTAAAAGGAGAGTCTTTTTCCATCTCTAAGATAGAGTTTTATATAATATAATGCAATCTGGGGAGTGACATGCCATTACTTTTGCCATATCTTATTGGTTAAGAGAAAGTCACAGGTTTCCCTACACTCAGAGGAAAGGGGTCACACAAAAGAAGATCACTGGGGGCCAACATAGAGTGTGCCTGCCATACTGGATCTTTATGTGACACATGGAACTGTGTGGGCTCTCCATTCACTTGTTTTAAATGTATAGTACAGTGAGAAAAAAATGTATTATGTTAAGTCGTAGATATTGGGGAGTGGTATATTGGTACTGAATAAGCATAATCTATTACTACTATACCTGCCTTTGTTCTGTAATAATTTTTCTTTTAATTAGTGTTACCAGAGGGGACCCTGGGTGACTCAGTCATTTAAGTCTCTGCCTTCAGCTCAGGCCATGATCCCAGAGTCCTGAGATCGAGTCCGGCATTGGGCTCCCTGCTCAGTGGGGAGTCTGCTTCTCCCTCTCCCTCTGCCTGCCACTCCCCTTGCTTGTACTATCTCTCTCTCTGTCATATAAATAAACAAATAAAATCTTAAAATAAAAAAATAGTGTTACCAGAAAAAAATATATTGTTATTGCACTTTTGCATAAATATTTAAATTATAACATGGAACAGTATAATTATAACATAAACAAATAAATAATCACTTTAATACCAAAGGGAGAACTGGAATAATAAGAAAAATAAGGGGATATAGTAATATTTTAGTATTGTTTTTATGGCATTTGCAGATTGTTTTCTACTAAGACAACTTAAGATAGTTTTTATCTCTCATGGTTAAATAAAATAAAGGAAATCTAGTGTTATTTTTAGCATCTCTCTTGGGGCACATATGACTAAGTTTCTATTATGTTTATTTATAGCAGATTTCATCTGACATAGCTCCTTATAAGCTACCTAAAGAAAGTGATTGCCTTACTTTTGTGTATCAGATACAACAACCAGGTGAAATAGTTGGAGATTAAGAGGTATAAACTCTCAGTTATAAAATTAATGAGTCACAGAGATGAAAAGTACAGCATAGGGAATGTAACCAATACTACCGTAATAATGTTATATGGTGACAGATAGTGACTACATTTGTGGTGAGCACTGAATAAAGCATAGAATTGAATCACTATGTTGTACACTTGAAACAACATTATATGTCAACTATACTTCAATAATAAGAAAGCACAACTATAAGATGCTTTTTCCCCAAGTAAGTGTTCAATAAAACTATCAAATTAAATGAGAATCTTTGTAATTACACAGTTTTTCTTCAATTTGGGAAGCGAATGCTTATCGTTGGTGCACTCCATTTGTAACTGGGTTTCTAACAGACCCAGTGAAGTTAGCGCTGAACTTTAAAATGCCTCTAACTTGTTAGAGTCTGCCAGGCAAAACCACTTAGCCCAAGCCTGTAGGAAAACCATTATTAACTTGTGGAAGTATGCAAATCAGAGGAGCCAGGGGACCTTTCAGTAAGAGGGAACTGAGAGTGGTTTATCACCAGATTTGGTATCATGCTGGGTGATTCTAAGAAGCAATTAGGAAAAGTGCCAGTCCGGTTTGCATTGGTGCTCTCAGGGAGAAGGGGGTGTTTCCTGATCAGATACCCTATTGTTGGGTTAGAGTTGTCATTGATAAAGGAAATCATGTGAGCCAACAGATTTCTCACTGGGGACTACAATCAGGTTGGTACAAAATAATCATTAAAATGAAGTTTATATTTTGCTACATTGATAAATGTGGTTGGATTACATTATTTGTTTTTTCATTTTTATTGTTAGGATTTGTTTCTTATATTTTTGGATGTGCAATTACATTTTTTGTACCATATAAAATGAATGTATATTTAAAATTTTATTGTTCAAGTGAAAGGGAAGAAACCAAAAATAATGAGAATAACCCAAAGCTGTGCTCAAAATCAAAAGAAATGAGTCAAGTATAGAATAACATTTTCCAAAAGCCAACATTTCTCTTTTTTATTGTTTGAGCTCTCAAAAGGTAGGCTTTGACATGAATAGTAGACTTAGAATATTTCAATTGCTTTCCCTGCCCACATATAGAAAAGACTAAAGCAAAACAATACAAACTAAAACCCCTGTAGTTTAAATTAGGTGAATGGGTATTTGGAAGAAATCCAGACAGTTGAATAAACTATGGGGATCTGCACTCTGTCCTTCCATTTTATTTACATTTGAAGAGCAGAAAGCATGTGTGTGCCCAGGTTCCTGGGGGTAGATCAGAAAGCCTGAATATCTCAGAAAAAGTCACTTACACTGATGGTCAGTTGTTTGTGTGGTGCACATATGGGCGATTATTCAATCCGGGGCTTGGGGTTCTTGTCCCCTTTACCTAGCCACTACATCTCAAATGTCAACATAGAGATGGCTTCATGGAGTGACTTGTTATATGATTCTGAGAGAGTCCCATGAAAGTTCTTCAAACAGTTCATATGAGTCGTTCTGAATATTATTACAGTTCACTTGGGGGAAGGAATTTGATTCTGCCCCAGTCTAGTTATACCTGGATGTTTATGAAGACAGAGAAACATACTTCTTTTCATAGATGGTAATGCTCAGAAATAAATTGCTGTCACTGAGAAGCAGTTCCATTTGGATAGTCTTTAGATTCTTTTTTTATTCCCTTTTTTTTTTCTTTTTTAAAAAATGTTTACATGTGAAAATAGTTTTAATATAATTCCATTGTTTTCTTGCTTGTTTTGAAAGACTTCTTCTTTGATAAGTCCATCTTCTTATTGAAATTATATTATGAAGGAACAATGCTTGATCATTTATTTCAAAGGAGATGTTTTTCACCTTTTAAAATATATGTTATCTATTTCTTTGATATAATAGCAGGGCTATTTTTTCATATCTTATGGTGTATATACATATTATTGATCAAATTCAGAGTACATTATTACTGTAACACCTTACAGAGATTTATTTTTTTAAAGATTTTATTTATTTGAGAGAGACAGAGAGAGAGGGAGGAAAGCATGGGGGTGGGCAGGGGGCAGAGGGAGAAGTGGGGCTGGATCCCAGGACCCTTGAGATCACGACCTGAGCAGAAGGCAGATACTTTTTTTTTAAAGATTTTATTTATTTATTTGATAGAGAGAGAGAGAGAGCACAAGTAGAGGGAGGGGTGGGGGAGGTGGAGAAGCAGGCTCCCTTCTGAGCAGGGAGCCCTATGTGGGGCTCGATCCCAGGACCCTGGGATCATGGCCTGAGCCAAAGGCAGACACTTAACCAGCTAAGCCACATAGGCACCCCCTTACAGAGATTTTTAAATTAAATTGATCCTCTACCTCTATCTACCCCAGTGCACTCATGTGTCTAGTCAGGCAGCATTTCTACTGTAAAGATGTGGAACCTGCAAGTCCTTTTCTTCCAAACATCCACATCAGTTCATTTTTGATTATCAATGTTGCTATCACTATTAAGACTCCATTTTTCAGTTATGGATTTTTTTTTCTATTGACAGTATTGTTTGCTGTACCCAAACAGTACAAAAGTCATACTGAGTAATTTTTCATCAACTGTAAAGAGCTTAAAATGAAGCCTTCTAGGCTACTTTGTGGCAGAGATTCACAAACAAGAGGCTTACCAATAAGCAACTGTGCCCTCTATAAGGTGACTTTAGAGTAAATTGATTCTTTATGAAAATGGCCTAATATCTGGAGCTAAGAAAAATCCCTGAGAGGAAAATAATCTTTTTTATGCATAACTCTTATAATAATAGCATTATTATATAGAGAAATTCTTTGTTAATTTACCTGGATATCATTTTCTCATTATTTAAGAGAATATCAACCGAATCAAATCTTTTGTATATGGAGATTATTATAAAACATAACAAAGAACAGAAACTTTCAAACATGTAAACAAAATCAATTTCTGTTTCTAAATTCTTTTGATATTTGTCAATACATAAAATAAAAATCCCTAGTATAATACACCGATTCCTCCGTAACCTTATACATGTCCACTACTCCCCAAGCCCAGCCCTGTTGGCTAAGCTACAGCCCTCATAGATTCTTAACATTCTCAACTTGGGTGTATTTGCTTCTGCCTCCAAATTCTGAATGCAGGTCTCTTAGACTAAAAACGTCCCATCAGCTACCTTGTCCATTCATTCTTCTGCTTGCATTTACATAATTGGCTTAATGTCATGCTCTTAGGGAAGAGTTGTGTAAGGCCCACGGATAGTTAGGTCTCTCTAATATACTTACCCAAAGCACTTTATTCTTTTAGAGCAATTTCACAATGACTTTGTGTGTGGAATAAGGCAAGGTAAAGAAACAATAAATTATTTCTGGGGTTTCATACTATAGAAAATGCAGGATGAACATCTAACACGTGACTTGGGGAGTTACTGAGTTTACATTCTCTACCCTTACTAGTCTATAAGCTCTAAACACACAAGGACAGTGTTCTCCTTGCTCACTAGCGTAACTTTCACTTCTACATACATCCCTTATAGGTAGTAGGCTTTAAGTTACTATTTAGTGAATGAAGGGATGATAGAAATGAATCTATGATCAGAAACTCCTGGTTTCTGATCTGCTAAGCAAAACTAAAAGGTTGACAATCTACAGAAACCTATCCTACTTCATTGACATATATACAGGTTCTTGCATATTAAGTACTTCATTTTTATGCCCAAACTACAATAATCTAATTTTATAGTCATAAGAGCTATTAAAATAATTTACTAGTTTCAAAATTGAACCAAACATGAACCAGTGATATAAGAACATGTTAGTCATTAGTAACATATGTAAATACGTTGCTAACACTCTAGGAAAAAAAAACAAAAAACTGAAGTTAAAGCACATTTAAATTCAAAAATCAAAATTCTTCTTTGGTATGTGCTTTTTTAAAGGGGCATTTATAATAATTGAACATTAACATTTATGTAGACAGCTAAATTTACATTGTCAGGAAAATTATTTCATTGATTCATTAAAATACTGTAATGTTAAATTTAAAGAAGATAAATATAAGTGTAGCATCTCTTGATTAATTTCTATGATTAATATAGTAAATGTTTATAGCCTTTTATATAGTTAAATTATATGTTCAGAGACAATTGACCTATGACACGATCAATATAATTTATACTATGTAATTCAAATACATGATTAAACACCATAATTTAAGCACCTTAAAGTTTAGTCACCCATTATTTTATAGCCTAGTCTTTGACTAGGGAGTACTTCATTTCAATGGCTAAAATATAGCAGTGATCATGAATCAGATGGTTATCAGACAAATTTCTGCTCTGTTGTTCCCAGAGGAGAGTTCATTTCTCTCTCATTGTGCTCTAGTTCACACACAGAGGAATAACCACTCTGCTGCACACTTTAGTTATAAGACCTGCAAGGCCCCAGAGACAGATAGAACCAGATATGAAACCAGGGACAGACATGTCTTTACTTCCATCATGACCAAAGCTTCTATATTACTTTAATATCAGGAAAGACCAACGGCCATGCATTCTTTCTTGAATGAATATTACAAATGCTATAATAGATGCATGTACTTTTAGTATACTGGGAAAATAATATTTTAAAGTTAAATTTTTCGGCTTTTTTTGTGGTTTGGATTTTTTTTTTTAAATTTGACTTAAGATGGTGATGTTTTGAGTATAGGCAGAGATTATGAAATAACTTCTGAAACTAAAGTATTTTAAATATACAAAGGAAAATTGTCATATATCGGTGCGTTTTACCCATATATAATGTAAACTTTAAAGTTGCATTTACATAAACACCTGTCCTGATTGTCCTACCAAATTTACTTGGTCTAAAAGATTCATATCACTGAACTGAAATAGTTCTATGGTCTTGACATTGAATTTTGTTTCTCTTTTACATATGTCTTCTAAAAAAAAAAAAATCATTGAGTTGTTATCCAACATCCATCCTAGTTAGACTCTGTAGCAAAGTACAAAAATTGATTTAACTTTTGCTATGGAATTCTCATTATCAAATATTTTCAATGAAATTCTAATTAACTCATTTATATAAAATGTATCTTTCATCTGTAATGTAAAATCAATGTATATACTAGTTCAACATTTACAGAGAGAAACTCAGTTGGAAACTTCTACATATCAACCAAGAAATTAAAAAAAATTCTTCCTATTAAAAACAAAAAGATGGGGCGCCTGGGTGGCTCAGTTGGTTAAGCGACTGCCTTCCGCTCAGGTCATGATCCTGGAGTCCCGGGATCGAGTCCCGCATCGGGCTTCCTGCTCGGCAGGGAGTCTGCTTCGTCCTCTGACCCTATCCCCTCTCAGGTGTTCTCTCTCTCTCATTCTCTCTCTCTCAAATAAATAAATAAAATCTTTAAAAAATAAAAATAAAAAAAATAAAAAGATGTACTTTTGTTCCTTGTATTATACTTTAAATACCCATCTCAATCAATTCATGAAATAGATTTTCAGATATACAATTGATCCCACTTAAAATGCATATGGAGACAAGTTACATATGTATGCACTTTACATATTTACTTATATATATGTTCATGTACACTTTCATACATATATACTTAGATACATACAATGGTCTTCTTTTTACATTTGAATTAATTTTTATGTATGACTCTGTTCCAGTTCCAATTCTGAGTGCTTATAATTAACTGATAAATGCTGACAATGCTAATATATTTTCTTATTAAATAATTATAGCCCATGTTAAAATCATAAATCTCATTCTTTTTTTTTCATTGAAGAACTTGGAGATGCCTGAAAAGTTATTAATTATCAATCTAAACTTAAAACAGAGATCATATAAAAGAATGAGATTATGTCAGTGACAAGAACAGTACTGATAGAAAATGAAAAGGAGGAGAAATCTTAGTAAATGTTGATATATTTTTTAAAAAGAATGCAACTCACGTCTTGAGTTTTAGAAACAAAAAAGACTCCATGTCTATGATTGAAAGGGGGGGAGTGTTTTTAACAAAAGGCAAGTTATATAATATTTCAACATCATAGTTGTATATTTGGTGAGACAGTGTATTATTTTCCTAGAGTTGCTGTAGCCAATTACTACAAATTTGATGACTTAAAACAATAGAAATTTATCTTTTCATATTTGTGGAGTCTAGAAGTCTGAAATTAGTATCATTGACAGGAAACTAAGGTGTCAAGAGGGTTGTGCTCCCTTCGTGGGTTTTAGGGGAGAATCCATTCCTTGCCTCTTCCAGCTTCTGTTGGCTGCAGGCGTTCTCTGGCTTATAACCGTGTCACTCCAATATCTGTCTCTGCGGTCACAGTGTCTTCTTCTCTCCCACCAACGTCAATTTTTCTTCTGCTTCCTTCTTATAAGAATACATGTGATCGGGCGCCTGGGTGGCTCAGTCGTTAAGCGTCTGCCTTCGGCTCAGGTCATGATCCCAGGGCCCTGGGATGGAGCCCTTCATCGGGCTCCCTGCTCGGTGGGAAGCCTGCTTCTCCCTCTCCCTCTGCCCCTGCTTGTGTTCCTGATCTTGCTCTCTCTCTCTGTCAAATAAATAAATAAAATCTTTAAAAAAAAAAAAAAAGAATACATGTAATTACGTTTAGAACCCATCCTGAAAATCCAGAGTAATCTCCCCATCTCGAGATTGTCAATTTAGCATATCTGCAAAATCCTATTTGCCATATAAAGTAACATTCACAGGTCCCAGGGATTAGGATGTGGATATTTTTTGGGAGGCCAGTATCTGGCCAACCACAGACAAGTGAAGTGAATCTTTTCCCTATCCCTGTATACAACTCAAAGTGAATACTGACAAGTATCAATCCTGTTAAAAAGGCAAAGAGAAAAGTCTTTATTTTTTCCATTTTATATAAATTGGTCATTCAGATGGAAATATTTACATTTATTAAAGATGGACTTTATGTTGAGGAATTTAGTGACTTTCTTGACACAATGTCCCCAAATTGAATATCACTGTCTCCAATTTTTTATCCTCTTGTTGTACTGCATGGACAAGGATGTTTATATATATATATATATATATATATATATATATATATATAACTAATTTTAAAACTAATTTAAGTGTGCATTAAATGAGTAGACTGTCAAGCACTATGATTTGGAGAACTTAAAATATCATTGGTTAATTTTCAAATGCTAACCAATTCCACCGCATATATAATCAACTTCAGGAAAAAACACACTAAATGATTATAAATGTGCTGCATAATTT
This sequence comes from Leptonychotes weddellii, assembly GCF_054177405.1. Lineage (NCBI taxonomy): Eukaryota > Metazoa > Chordata > Mammalia > Carnivora > Phocidae > Leptonychotes > Leptonychotes weddellii. The sequence goes on from NC_138369.1 coordinate 175,690,892, forward strand.
CCATTATTGAAAATTAATATATATAATATAAATATTTATATGTAAATATAGAACATATCATAAGCAATGTTCTTATTTATCTTTAATTTGGTTAAGAATTACACCTCATTTTAAATATTATTCTAATATGAATTGCATGAGAATTCTCCTGGAGGAAAAAAATAGGTAATATTTATTTAGTTCTTGGCAAAACTGTTTCCAAAATCTGAGCTAAGGAAAAAACAAACAACAACAACAAAAAAAAACACAAGGAAAAAAAAAAAAAATGAGGTAGCAGTGCTTTTCATTTGGATTTTTCACTGGAATTGAACACTATGTCAGTCTAATTTCCAAAGATTCAAAAGGCTAATGGAGTCTGCCTTTTTATTGTGATATCATAATTTTTTCTTCTTTCTTAAATTACCTAGATCTACAAAATTATGTTTAAAAGGAAAATTTAATAATTTTATAACAAACACATGTTAGAACATCCAGATCACAAACCTTACTCAGAATGTATAATACTGAGTCCTTCTTTCATAATATAAACATGGTTAAATACGGCCATGACTTCAATCCAAAAGTATTTAATGAGAGAGCATAAACAATGCATTTTTGACAAGCAGTACTTAGTCTATTCCATTGCTTCCATCAATAAAAAGAATTCTTAATCTAACTTCCCTCTTATTTGAGTTGGGAAAGTGATTCCATCAGTTTCCATTTTTTTGGCATAAGTATAAGTTTAAAAATCAGGTGATCATAAATTGGGGTGTGTGTGTCTAAAAAATGAACCTTGGCAGGGCATTCTATGCTGAGCTCACTCTATTCTGCTAATGTAGATATTATTATGCAGAACCAAAAAAGAGAATAATTATTCCTTAAAAATTTGAAGGAATGTCAGAATTCAAACTTTTTAATATATGTCTATTTCAGAAATAACATACTACTTTCTGACTACAACAATATTTTAAAGATGTTTATAACTTTCTAATTATAAAAATAGCCAGAGGAATGTTGAAAAAGAAAAGCAAAGCTGGTGGCATCATAATTCCAGACTTCAAGCTCTATTACAAAGCTGTCATCATCAAGACAGTATGGTACTGGCACAAAAACAGACACACAGATCAATGGAACAGAATA
>NC_138369.1:175692510-175713415 GCF_054177405.1 Leptonychotes weddellii
ATGTATCATATGATCTCACTGATACGAGGAATTCTTAATCTCAGGAAACAAACTGAGGGCTGCTGGAGTGGTGGGGGTGGGAGGGATGGGGTGGCTGGGTGATAGACATTGGGGATGGTATGTGCTACGGTGAGCACTGTGAATTGTGTAAGACTGTTGAATCACAGACCTGCACCTCTGAAATAAGTAATACATTATATGTTAGAAAAAAGAAGAAGAAGACAGCAGGAAGGGAAAAATGAAGGGGAGGAATCGGAGGGGGAGATGAACCATGAGAGACTATGGACTCCGAGAAACAAACTGAGGGTTTTAGAGTGGAGGGCGTGGGGGGATGGGTTAGCCTGGCGATGGGTATTAAGGAGGGCACGTATTGAATGGAGCACTGGGTGTTATACGCAAACAATGAATCATGGAACATTACATCAAAAACTAATGATGTAATGTATGGTGATTAACATAAGATAATAAAAAAAGAAAAAAGTATTTTGAACATCAAAAAATAAATAATCTGATTTTTTAGTTTGACGATATTTATCATGCATTTTTTGTGTATCAGGTACTGTCACAGGCTCTGCAGAGTCACTGTCATGACCGAAATTTCTGTTCTTATGGAAGATATATTATACTGAGTGACATAGAGAATAAACAAGGTAAATAAAACATATAACATGCTAGATAGTGGTAATTTTAAATAGCTTTATTTTTTTTAAAGATTTTATTTATTTATTTGACAGAGAGAGCAAGACAGCACAAACAGAGGGAGTAGCAGAAGGAGAAGGAGGAGCAGGCTCCCTGCTGAGCTGAGAGCCTGATATGGGGCTCGATCCCAGGACCCTGAGATCACGACCTGAGAGGAAGGCAGATGCTTAACCATCTGAGCCACCCAGGCACCCCTTTAAATAGCTTTAATAAGTTTAATTAACTCTACATAAATTTTTTTTGGTATTCTTGTCAGGAGCCACATTCACTAATTTGAACATGCACAGAAAAAATTTACAGTTCTCAGTTTTATATGTTTTTATTCAATTTTACCAGATAAAAAAAACATTGCAGTTATAAGATTTGAAATTTTCTTCTCAAATCCAAGAGTGTTTTCTTAGGACAACTTAAAATAATGTACAGGATATATACAGTATAACTCAATTTTATTGCTAGATATAATATCCAATATGAGAAAATGTAGTATGTGCAATATAGAAATAAGGTTGCCATGGCAACTGTGTGTTTTGTCAAGTCAAAGAAACATTTCTGTTGTAATATTCCATGAAATCCTGACCTTATTAAAAGCTACCCAAGAAATCATAACTTGTGCAGCTTTTAATTTTTTAATTCATTTTATATTCTAATGACTATATGTTAAAATAGTGCCATCTCATCTTAGTTTATAGCATGTTTTTCATTTCCTTTAAGGAAGAACCCAAAGTTACCAAAAACTAAGCAAACTAGAAACAATTTGTCAAAGAAAAAGAATATATTCTCCAGAGAAGAAGTGCTTCTGTAATAAAACCTTTCTATATCATTCTCAAACATATTTTCTAACATAGCCATAGACAGAAAGTTAAAAAAAAATTGGTCCAAATAAGATGCCTCATATTGACTCAAGTGATAATATAATTCACATTTTAAATTATTAATGGGCATGAATAGACATTTTTCCAAAGAAGACATACAGATAGCCACAGACATATGAAAATATGTTCAACATCACTGATCATCAGGGAAACACAAATGAAAACTACAATGAGATACCACCTTACACCTGTCAGAATGTCTAAAATCAACAACACAGGGACGCCTGTGTGACTCAGTCATTAAGTGTCTGCCTTCGGTTCAGGTCACGATCCCAGGGTCCTGGGATCGAGCCCTGCATCGGGCTCCCTGCTCGGCAGGAAGCCTGCTTCTCCCTCTCCCACTCCCCTGCTTGTGTTCCTGCTCTCACTATCTCTCTCTTTCTGTCAAATAAATAAATATAAAAAAATTAAAAAAAAATAAAATCAGCAACACAAGAAACAACAGATGCTGGCAAGGATGTGGAGAAAGGGGAACCATCTTGCACTGTTGGTGGGAATGCAAACTGGTGAAGCCACTGTGGAAAACAGTATGGAGGTTCCTCAGAAAGTTAAAAATAGAATTGGATGGCTCACTTTGTTAAGCGTCTGACTCTTGAACTTAGTTCAGATCTTGATCTCAGGGTAGTGAGTTAAAGCCCCGTCTTTGGCTCCATGCTGGGGGTTGAGACTACTTAAAAAAAAAAAAAAAGAAAAGAAAAAGTAGAACTACCCTACAATCCAGCAATTACACTACAGGTATTTACCCAAAGGATACAAAAATACAGATTTGAAGGGGTATATCACCCTGATATTTATAGCAGCATAATCAACAATAGTGAAACTATGAAAGAGCCCAAATGTCCATCAGCTGATGAATGGAAAAAGAAGATGTGACATATATATGTAATGGAATAAAAAATAACCAGGGATGCCTGGGGTGGCTCAGTCAGTTAAGTGTCCAACTCTTGATTTCGGCTTAGGTCATGATCTCAAGGTGGGGAGATGGAGTCCCTACATCAGGCTCTGTCCTGAGCATGGAGCCTGCTTGGATTCTCTCTCTTTCTGCCATTCCCCTTAATGTGCTTTTCCTCTCTCAAATAAATAAAATAAAATTCTTTAAAAATTTAAAAAAGAATGGAATCTTGCCATTTGCAACATGGATGGAACTAGAGGGTATTATGCTAAATAAAATAAGTCAGTCGGAGAAAGACAAATACCATATGATTTCACTTATATGTAGAATTTAAGAAACAAGACAAATGAGCAAAGGGGAAAAGAGAGAGAGGGAGGGAGGGAAAGGCAAACTAAGAAACAGACTCGTAAGTATAGAGAACAAACTAATGGTTACCAGAAGGGAGGTAGGTGGGGGGATGGGTTAAAAAGGTGATGCAGATTAAGGAGGGCAGTTGTTGTGATGAGCACCACACGGTATGAAAGTGTTGAATCACTTACTGTACACCTGAAACTAATACTACACTGTGTGTTAACTAACTGGAATTTACATAAACCTAAATAAATAAATAAATAAATAAAATTTTTAATGTAAATAAGCAATATGACCCTAATGTCAGTAACATAAACTTATTTTTATAAAAGTTTTATAATCTCAGTTATAGGGTTATAGAAGTAGAAGTAGCTAGAGGCACCTGGGTGGCTCAGTTGGTTGAGCGACTGCCTTCGGCTCAGGTCATGATCCTGGAGTCCCTGGATCGAGTCCCACATCGGGCTCCCTGCTCAGCAAGGAACCTGCTTCTCCCTCTGACCCTCTCCCCTCTCATGTGCTCTCTCTCTCTCGTTCTCTCTGTCTCAAATAAAAAAAAAAAAATCTTAAAAAAAAAAAAAGAAGTAGAAGTAGCTAGAACTCATTAACAATTTGTGAAAACTATTATGGTTCTTATTTGTGTGTGTGTGTGTGTGATGCTTTTTTCTTTAAATTACAAATCCATAGAACTGGGTGTCTTATTTAATGGGATAATCTGGACCCTTTCATAAGTCTCCTTAAGATGCCTCACTTAAAGTCTCTATCACATTTCTTATATTTGGACAATAAACTTTTTGAAAGATAAAATTGGTTGTAATCATTTTCATTATTCTAACTAATGAGTGCAATAGTTTTCAGAAATTCCTTTGCACTGTTAAAAATTCTATGTATATAACTATAGATACAGAATCAGTTCTTCCTAATTTTGACCAGTGACTAGAATAAAAATATAAAATTTAAACTTTCATTATTCTAATTTGACAAGAATATGCTCAACATATTCTATAGATAATTTCATGTATATTTTATTAATTAATTAATTTCATAATAATGTTATATTTATATTCTCTTTTATTAGTTCTCTTTTGTTTTATTTTTAATAAAACTTATATACATTTAAGATGTGTAACATGAGGACTTGATATACATATACTTACTGAAGTGATTCCTATAGTCAAGCTAATTATCATACCATCTCCTCACATAGTTAACAATTTTGTGTGTTTATGTGTGTGTGTGAGTGTGTGATGAGGTCCCCTGAAATCTACTCTCTTAGTAGATTTCTAGTATTCAGTAGAGTACTTTTTTTTTTAAGATTTTATTTATTTATTTGACAGAGAGAGACGGAACACAAGCCGGGGGAGCAGGAGAAGGAGAAGCAGGCTTCCCCCTGAGCAGGGAGCCCGATGCGGGGCTCGATCCCAGGACTCTGGGATCACAACTTGAGCCTAAGGCAGACGCTTAACGACTGAGCCACCCAGGCGCCCCGTCAGTAGAGTATTATTAACTACAGTCAATAGGCTGTATATTGGATCTCTGGGTTTATTCATGCTACATAACTGCAACTTTGTATCTTTCGACCAACATCTGCCCATTTCTCCCACCTCCATGCCCCTCCACTCCTGTGACTACTGTTCTACTCTTTGCTTCTATGTATTCTACTCTTAGATTCCATGTATAAGTGAAATGATGCAGTTTTGCTTTTCTCTTTGTGTCTGGCTTATTTCACTTAGCATAATGCCCTCTAGGCTTATCCAGGTCGCTTCAAATGACAGGATCACTTTTTATTTTTAAGGCTAATTAATATCCCATTATATCTGTATATCTATCCATCCAGAGAGATACCTCTTTCAACATTTAACTCTGTTATGATACATGGCTTAGTCCTATAGCTAGAAACATACAAGACAATTTATCAAAAAAAAAAAAAAAAGAGTTTAAAGCAAATCTAGTTAGGCAAGCACTTTCTTAACATTTATAAATATTTTAAAGGTTAATTTATTAATAGCTATGACTAATAATAACATTAAAATAAAGATTCTCAAAGATTTTGATGGATCAAAGATTTACACCATACAGAATGTACTTTCAAATTGTGTTAAAAAATATTTTTGGGGTTCTTATAGTTCCAAAGTAAAAGTACCGGCATCAAATATTTTTGAAACAGACAGCTATAGGATAATTTATAACAGATATCTGCAGAATTTGCAGCCTAAGAAACCATGGTATATAATAAAAGGTAATATAAAACACACACACACAGGAGTAATGGAAATGGAAAAAGGCAAAGTTGATGTGGGTGAAAGAGGGTTTGTGGTCTGCATTTGGCATTCACAATATATTCCTAACCCACTACCCAGCAGGGGTTGTGGGATTGCCTGAAACCCACTAATCTATCAGCTAAATTGATATTAAGGCAATTCTGAGTAAGTGAGGGATAAACTATTGTATAAGCAAAACATTTCTTGATGGTAATAATAGAACTCTATAATATTTCTGGAAAACACATTAAATTTCTTAGCTACTCTGCCTTTTTCTTTGCATAAAACAATTCTGTACTATATTGCAGACCTTCTAATGTAACTTGGATATTTTTTATTATAATGAGAGATGTCATTTAAACAAATTTGAAGAATAAAAGATCAGAGAGAAAAACAAAATGTTTGATATCTTTTTGAGGAAAGGAGATATAAAACTGGCAAATGTTAGTATTTCATATAACAGAAATTCAGTAACTGAAAAACTCTTAAAAATGTGATAGGCAAAAATTGATTTTATGATTATAACAACAATTCAAGATATATAAGGAAAATACAAATCCAAGTGTATTTTATAGATTTTGCTTAAATTATCTTAATCTAAACAAGCAGTTAGAACACTGAGAGGTAAATATCATTTTGGTTATATGAAATTTAAAATAATTTCAACTATCTTTTCAAAATATTAACTGAAAAACAATTGTTTAATAAGACCAATGTAAACTCTGTTATATCTAAACGGAGTTAAATTTAATTATCTCTGTGGATCATTAAAATACTATTGTAAAAAATATAAAACACTAAAGGAAGTTTTAGTTTAACTTTTGTCATGTGCTTTTCTACTACTGAAGTTACTCTTTCCTTACCTGCAAACTAAAAAGCAAGAAGCTACTAAAATTGCAAGCACATAAAATTCTAGGAATTAACATCTTTCACCCTTTATGCTACAAGAACATGTGAGATGTTCAATTCTTAATGCTTAATGTTTTCTAAATCTGTATTCCTATTGAGAATTTGAATTTTTAAGGCAAAAGACATTTAAATTTACATAGATCTTATGAATAAACTCTATGTTAAGCCTTAATAGTAACATAATCAATATGACTCGAAATGTGTCTTTTAGAAGAAATGATAAGATGTTTTAATACAGAGCATGTCAGAGTAGAATTTTAAGAAAGACATGCATTTTCCATATAGTATTGATTTGTTTAAAATCTTCTAATGTCTGGTTATAAGGCTTAAGTGTGAACTTTATAAATGATTGCTAAGTGCCCCATTTTGTGATTCAAGGCAATGCTGCTGATAGTTCCTAAGTAAGATTACCTATTCTCTTTTCCCACAAGATAGCAATTTATATTTTATTAGATCTAAGTTTTATTAAAATTGATTCTACTGCTTCTTCAATTCACTAAAAAGCAATTCCTTTGTCTCAATTAACATACAAAAGTGAGATGTGGAATATTTAAGTGACTTGTTCAGGGACACCTGCAACTTAGAGAGGGAAAATTAGAATTCTCTTTGCTTAATTTTTAAGTTTGTTGCCGGCTTGAACTATTCATAATTTAGTAACCTCTTGAAACAAATTTTTTCCTTGATATAGATAACTTCTTTGGAGAATCTTGAATGTTCTGCTAAGGTTTCCATTGCTTTTAATTGTCCTTACAGTTTTAGGAAACAGTAATTATATTTAATTATAAATAACTACTGCACACAAAATGGAGAAATTTTTAAATTATACTAAAATCTTTAAAAATTATTTTTTCTGTGTTTTGATATGTCTGCTAAATTGATTTAGCTAATCCTATAATTATTTTATGCTTCAAAAGCTTTTTTTTATCTGATAAATACAAATTTACAGGGATGTAGACTAAAAGGAAATTATAGTATTTCCCCAAATTTTAACAAAGTGATACAATTCTATTTATTAACATATTCAATGTCCTCTTTGGCCTAAAAAACACCTATCACGGAGTAAATTTCTATGTATTTGGAGTCCCTAATTTTATTTTAATCTCATATTTTTGCACTGTCAGCTTAAAATCAAATTTTAAAAATATATATTATGCTGTAAAATAGCAGCAATAATATCGAGATTAAGAAACACACACTAGGGGCATCTGGGTGGCACAGTCAGTTAAACATCTGACTCTTGGTTTCAACTCCGGTCATGATCTCAGGGTTGTGAGATCAAGCCCCTGGTTGGGCTCCATGCTGAGCACAGAGTCTGCTTGAGATTCTCTCTCCCTTTCCCTCTGCCCCTCCTGCTTGTGCTCTCTCTCTCAGTCTTTCTGAAAATAAATAAATAAATCTTTAAAAACATTAAAACACACACACAAATTTAATTAATATGCTTCAGCCAAAAATAAAACTGAAGCAGACTCATGATTTCAGTTTCCCATTAAAAAAAAAAATTCTATATACAGTTCAGCTATGTTTTATTTTTTCTATACTATCCTTCAATTGCTAAACTGGGGTGGGATTAAAGTGAAACCAACTGCTTAGTTTACGCTGTTTTAATTGCATGTACCTCAGAGGGTGGTTGTTAGGATATAAAGTTATTTTCTTAGTCTTTACTTTCTTACAATTTTTATCATTATCGTTGTTAACACAATAGCTCCAAAACTCTGAAACTTATTGAAATATTTTGTTTCTTAAAGAACACTGTTTGTCCTAGATGTTCATAGGGCATTTTTACTCAATATTTAAGGCAACTCCGCTTTTTCAAAATCCTTTCCAGGATCATTAGGACAAAACAGTCTACTTGTAACATTAAAAGAAGGCAAAAATTTTCTATGGACTGAGAATTCTTGTTTGAAGAGTGGAAAATTCCAAGATTAAAACTAAATATTTGATTATTTTTGCTACTTCCTGAGAGTTTACAATTATTTCCACATAAAATATTCTTAAATTTGAATGTAAGTTCAAAATCTTAAAGATACTATTGTATAGCTTTAAGAAACCTATTAATGAAAGTTTCTTTAATATTGAAAGAAAATATCATCTGTGTGATTTATATCATATTCTCATTTCTCCTGTGCTTATATTTATGTTTTGATTTTAAAATATTATAACTTAATATACAACATATGATTATAGAGAATTTCATAAGAATAATTATATATTTACTAGCAACTTTAAAAATATAAAGGCCAAAAAGAGGCTATTCAGGCCAGGTTATTTTATGCATAATGCATTAAAGTGGGATTTGGGGGAGATTTAATATTCTGAAATGATAGGTGTTACAGTCTTCAAGTCTGGTTCATAAATGCAACCAAGAATTTATTTACTCAAGAAGCCCACAGACAGGGGCACCTGGGTGGCTCAGTTGGTTAAGCGTCTGCCTTTGGCTCAGGTCATGATCCCAGGGTCCTGGGATCGAGCCCCGCATCGGGCTCCCTGCCCAGCGGGAAGCCTGCTTCTCCCTCTCCCACTCCCCCTGCTTGTGTTCCCTCTCTCGCTGTGTCTCTCTCTGTCAAATAAATAAAACAAAAATCGTTAAAAAAAAAAAAAAAAGCCCACAGACATGTGTTTTGACCTCTCTGGACACTGATGCCATCCCCTGAGCTTGGGCTGTTGTGCTGGGAGATAGTCATTGTCCCCTAACTCAAGGAACGGCCATGTGAAGCATTTGGGGAATGAATCTTCACTACTTTTCACATCACTCTCTATGCCTGACATACACTGGATACAGAGGGTAGCCTAGAGAGGAGCTCAATTAATCTCTCAAATGGATTCTTGGATGGACTTTAATTTGTGCAGGATGCCAGGCAAAGTGGGGAAGGCCAAGATAATTATGTTGCAGCTTTATGCAGTGGGCTCAGTCTAGTGGAGGAAGGGATTAGACTCTTTCCTCCTTTATAATGGAAGGTAAAGTGGTGTTTCAGCTACCTATTGCTATGTAATAAGCCATGCCAAACTTATTTAAAAAATAATGTATTACTTCTCATGGTTCTGCAACTGGGCTGAACTCATCCCAGGTGGTTCTTCCACTCTACCTGGTGTCTGCTGAGACGGGAATGTGTAAGAGAGCTTCTTCTCTCCAGCACTTCTCTGGAATGGCTGGAACAGTGGGATGGCTGGAAACCACCTCTCCAAGTGGTTTCTTAATCAGTGTCATTGGACCTCTTTAGAAGGTAATTCAGGACCTCAAGAGACAGTGTGCCAAGAAGACAAGCCCCAGGGTTCAAGTTCTTATCAAGTCCCTGCTCTCATGACCCATTTGGCCAAAACAAGTCACATAGCCAAACCCAGTGTTAATATGTGAGTGACTACAAAAGAGCATGAATACTGGAGGCTGTGTTTCACCAGAGACCATCCGTGTATCAGTCTACCACAACTAGGATAAGCACTGCATACAGGAATAAATAAACTGTCATAGCTCACCCAGGAGGAAGCTGTTCATTCTGCTAGAAAGATGTTATAGAAGAGTTCACTCATTCACTCATTTAATAAATATTTTTGAGTAGGTGCTAGGGATTCAGTATGGACAAAATAGATGAGCTTCTTCTTTTGTGGGGTATCAAACAATAAATATACAAATAAGACAATTTCAGATAATGATAAATGCTATAAAGGAAATAAAATAGTATAATACAATAGAGAGTGACTAGGGGTTGGGGGATGGCTATTTTAGCTAAGGGGGTCAGGAGAGCCCTTCCTCAGAGGGGGTAGCTTAGTTAAGACCTAAATATGAGAAGTTACTGGTCACGTGGAGCTCTAGGAAAGAATGTTCTAGGAAGAGGGAACAAGGGCAAAGGATGGAGGCAGGTATGGGCTTTGACTAAGATTCAGCTTGACAAGTTTTAGGGATAGAAAGAATGCCAGAGTGACTGAAGTATAAGAAAAGATGGGACAGAAGGAAGGTAAGATCAGGAGAAGCAGGCAGGGGACTTGGAGCTTTGAAGTATTACTTGAGTATTAGAAGCTGTGACCTGTCGTTCCTTGCCCATAAGTTTGCCCCTTGCATGCTCTCCTCTGCATTTCCTAAACCATTATTGAAAGGAATTGGCTGACATAATTACGGATGCTGCCAAGTCCAAAGTTTGCTGTGAAGGCCAGCAAACTTGACACCCAATAGAGCCAAACCACAGGTGAAATCGAAGGCTGTTTGGTGGAGGAGAATCTCTTCTGGCTTGAGAAGGCTGGTCTTTTTGTTCTATTCAGGCCTTCAATTTATTGGATAAAGCCCATTCATATTATGGGAGGATATCTGCTTTACATAAAACTCACTAATTTAGGGTGCCTGGGTGGCTCAGTCGTTAAGCGTCTGCCTTCGGCTCAGGTCATGATCCCAGGGTCCTGGGATCAAGCCCCGCATTGGGCTCCCTGCTCTGCGGGAAGCCTGCTTCTCCCTCTCCCACTCCCCCTGCTTGTGTTCCCTCTCTCGCTGTGTCTCTCTCTGTCAAATAAATCTTTAAAAAAAAAAAAAACACCTCACTAATTTAGATAATTTCATCTAAAAACACCCTCTAACTTGACACATAAAATTAACCATGGCAGGTAGAATCATAGATGGTTGGTAAAAGAGGTGGGCGAACTTTTGTTAAAAGACAGTATCAGTGTGTTTACCTGCAAATTACTTCTTAAATATATAAAGGGAAACAATGAATCTTCACTTCGAAGAAATCTCAAAGAAGCCACCCTAAGTGACCAGAGTTATCATAACCAGTATGATAATGCATTATTCTTGAAACATGACATGCTGAATAAATAAATCCTTTAGATTATCACTCCTGACAATAATATATAGCCTAGACTGATCATGGAAAAACAATCAGACAAACTCAACTATCCTTATTCTTTAATGACACTGTCATGAAAGATAAAGAAAGGCTGAAAAAATATTCCCAGATGAAGGGAGATTAAAGAGTGTTATAAGTAAATGTAATGAAAGTTCCCAGATTTGAGAATGGATGAGAAAATATAAATGCTATAGAGGACATTTTGGCAAAAGAGAAAAGGTCATAATACCTGCAATTTATTCACAAAGTAGTTAGCAAAATGGTAATATTAATACTTGGAGAGTAAAGATAAATCAAGGAAGGAAAAAATATTTAAATTTGGTAAATTTAAGTAAGGAATGTGTATGTGATTAACTGTAGGGTTTGATGGCTTCAATGTGCCCCTCAACTGACCAAACTTTAGATGGGCTTCTTCTTGCCTCTAGTCCCCTGTCCTACTTGTAATTGTAAATTTTTAGTTGCCTTTTTGAGGTGCAAATCTTTTTTTAAAAACCTCTTGTCAATTTTATAACCCAGGAAATGTTTCTCAAGGACTTGCAAACTAACCCTTTGAACTGTAATCAGCAAAGGAGATAAAGCCACTCTCTTCCAGTCTCTGCAGGAGGGTGAGAGCCCAACTTAAGTAGGTCCTGCTCCACATTGTAAAAATGCTTTCAAGAGATAGGAGCAAATGCACTTTTCCTTTGAGTGGGTCACTTAACAAACACAGATGGCCTATGATACTTCACCCCGCCACCCCAGATGCTCAACACTCTGCAACCTTTTGAGAAAATTTGACTTCCAAGTCAGTCCTGGTCTTACTCCCGCATTGCCATACCCTTGAATAAAGTCCTCCTTAACTGTTTTTAGCTTTGTCAGGGGCAATTTTTGCTTTAACAGGTAGAAATCATTCAAAATTAGTTTAAAATAAAAGAATAGGTATTTTATTAATAATGCTAAGTAGAGTGTGTTAATGCCACCCTGACTTTTCCAGAAAAGCATATCACTTAATGTGGGTAAAATCACTTGCTTTAAGTGTTCTGTGATTATAATAGGAAAATTTGTTTGTGTTCCCTCATTCCTCATTTTTGGTAGTTCACATAGCAACAGCATCCTAACAGATGTAGCAAAAACAAACAAACAAAACCCACAAAACAAAACAAAACAAAAAACAAAAACCCCAACAATTTGACAATTGCTGTATGTTCACACCAAAACTACTCTAAAAAACCAACCACTTGCCTCCTGAGGAAGTTGCTGACTGTGTGATGTATTACAAGTTGCTTTTATTCTTATTTTCTTTCTGTTTGTTTTGAAGGTCTGTTTTTCCACATAATCTATCCTTGTGGACTTGAGAAGTTTGATGAACTATTGGCCTTAAAATATCAGATGACTTTTTTTGAATTTGTATCTGGAATGAGAAATTACAAACCTGATGTTTGTTTCGCTCATTATTGACAATCAAGATGACTGCTTTACTTTTGGTCTGTAGTTCTGTCTGTCTACCTGAACCATGAAATGAAATGGGAATCCTCTCTTCTTTTTCTCTCAGAAAGTATAGAAAACAAATTAAGAGGAAGAATGTTTTATATTTTAGCAATGAATATTAAAATCTGAATATCCACATCATACATACTGTGTTTTATCTCAGCAACCAGTGCTTGGAGTAAAAATTCCAAAGAATTTTTAAATTCTGCTCCTAGGTCAGGGACTCTGTGGTAAGAGTGCCCCATCAGGGGACCATGGAGAAATGTCCCTGTCAATCATCTCCAGCTCTGAACAATCATAACCATTTCCACAAAAGCTGAAGTGTTACCAAGTACCTGAGAGCAGTTCAGCTATTCAGTTGGCTTTTTCATTATTCTCTTTCCATATTTCCATTTCTTTTTATTTTCCTCATCCTCATTTTGAATTTCAACTTTACCTGGAGCCCTGACCTTGGCTTCCCTATATTTCATGATACATTAATGTTTAAAAAAATGGCCCCAAATTAATCTGACACAAAACTTTGGGTGTGATCAAATCCATAATCACCATCTGAGAAGTTACCACTTCTGATAAAATGCTCAAAGAGCTTTCTTAAAAATTTTAATGCTACTGGAACTTTTTTATGCAAGCTAAAAATAAATATTTTATTTCCCGTGAAATATCCTTTACAAGATTAAATTGCAATATTGGCCTGATTAGAGGCCATTTCTATGAAAGGAAAATTATAATGACATTTAAAATGTATTTATAGATAAAGTATTTGAAAAAATTATGATGCAAATATTTTATTGTGAATTCTATTTCAACTATGTTTTTCAGGGTTTTTAAAGAATATATACTCATATGAGTGTGTATGAATTCATTTATAGAATGCATTTATTTCCAACTTCCACTACTTTCTTCTCTCTAAAGAAGATTCAGAATCTTGGCTTCGTCAAAACTCAGCTCTCTGAGAGTCATCCTTTTCAACTCCTATGTTAAGAAAATAAAAATTGATTGTGAAAGAACAGAAATTTTAAATATAGAGAGGAGATTAAACATTTAATTTTAGAAGGTTCATTCAATCTGGGTTCAGGGGCGATTACAGAAATCATAAAAGTCACATAAATAGGGTTTTCAGTTGAAAAGTGGGGTGCTGGAGCAACTAAGGTTTTTAAGAACAGATGAAAAGTGAGGGGAAATGGGGAAAGGTTAATAATTAGAATTTGTGTGCCTTCCATGGTTTTGGAGAAATACAAGACAGAACTGGGTTTCTTTTGAAATTAGTGAAAGGGAGATAATCTTTCTAACAGTTGTGAATATTTGATTGATATAGATGTAGATACTGATATTTTGTGGGAGAATGGATTGCTACATTAATTTATTACCTCTTTATACATAAAAGATTCAACCTGGCAAACTAATAAATGATTTCTTTCAAAGTATAAACAAACTCATACTTTTACAGAAGAACCACTGTTGTGAGCACTGCTATTCTATGATGGATTTGGGGCAAATAAAGAAAAAATCCATCCAATCTGATTGGAGGACATTATTGATAGTGAAAGAGAGAAGAAAGAGGAGTCAATCCCAATCCTTGGACAGATTTTAAAAATAGACAACACATTTCAGGGGGAATAAGGCAAATTAACACAGAAATAAGGAGTTTGAAAACTTCACATTTGTTATTCCCTTTCAAGTTGCCTTTTCATTGGTTTGTTTCGGTGCTACTCTGTGTGTGTGTGTGTATGTGTGTGTAATATATATATACACATAAAATATATATGATTTATTTATATCTATGAATTTATAATACACATATTGCATATTATATGTAAATATT
The DNA here is from genome assembly GCF_054177405.1 of Leptonychotes weddellii. Taxonomy (NCBI): domain Eukaryota; kingdom Metazoa; phylum Chordata; class Mammalia; order Carnivora; family Phocidae; genus Leptonychotes; species Leptonychotes weddellii. The sequence continues at coordinate 175,706,610 of NC_138369.1, forward strand.
ATATATTTATATGTATTCATAGATATCTAGAACACAACATGTATTAATATATTATGAATATATTTATATTTGTACATATATGATTGTAGAATTTATATCATAAATCATTAGTAATGTGCCAAAAATGCATATACATATCTTACTTGTGTGGTCGAGAACTAGCTTCAAAATTTCTACCAAAAAATGTCTGCTAGGATATTGATTGGGATTGTGTTATAGGTATATATAGCACACTGTGAACAATAAATATTTTAACAGTATGAGCATTCTTATCCATGAACATCCCTTCATTTATTTAGGTATTTAATTTTTCTGTAAAATATTCTGTTGTTTTCAGTGTGTCATGAGTGTGCCCATATTCTGTTGTTTTCAGTGTGCATGTCTTACATCAAATTTGTCATTATGTATTTTATAATGTTGATGGGATTATAAATGTATTTTTCAATTTCTGGTTGTTTATTGCTAGTATGTGGATATATAATTTATTTCTTGCATTCCTTTAGTTGTGACATATATATGTCTCTATATTTAAAGTGATTTCTTTATGGAAAACATGTAGCTGGATCTTTCAATATTTTTTACCCACTGTGACAATCCCTTCTTTTTCCCTGGTATATTTCTTTATGTTTTAGTAATAATGTTTATCCTGATATTGTTGACACACTATTTCTTAAGTTTGAAGCTGTCTTGGTAATGTGATTATTGGTAATTTGCCAAAAACATATTTAGTGTTATATTCTGCTGGGACAGCCATGTAGATTCATATATAAGCAAATTATTCAGGAAATCTTTGTGAATGTGATTTTCTTAGAGACAATTTGCAGAAAATATTTTAATTTTATGAAATTTGCATTTAACATAAAGGCAACTTCTTGATAGAGCCTCAAATTTAGGTTAAGTGCCATGCTGATTAGAAATGTATTTGATGTAATATAGTTATCAAGCTGTGATTAAAAAATTATTAAAAATGTTCCATCAATATGCTCTTTTGAGGTAATTTAGATTTGTTGTTTATACAGTAGACTTTGTCTTATTTAAAATGGAAAGCATTATAGTACTCCCTAGAAATTTTCCTTTAATGAGTCTGGAAGAGAGTCTAATTTTAAAATTAGGTTTCTTTCTGTGTCAAAAAATGACTAATGAACTCTTAACTTTCAACCAGTTTACTGGCCTATTATTTTAAACCTATGTGTTGGAACTTCTATTCAATGTTAACTTCATGCTACAGAATGAGCTCTTTAATTCGCAGTAGTGAGATTAGAAAGTACATCATTAGTAGTCTTAAGTGAAAGTGAGAGAGGGGGAGGAGTTAAGATGGTGGAGTAGTGGGGGGACCCTGAGCTTGCCTCATCCCTTGAACACAGCTAGATCAACATCAAATCATTTTGAACAACTAGGACATCAATCAGAGGGTTAAGAAAACAATCTGCACAATTGGAGGGAGAGAATGAGGCTGATCTGAGGTTCGGAATTGTGAGTTGGGGGAGAAAAAAGCCATGGTGCCACTAAGGGGAGGGGAACCCTTTTTGCAGAGTGCAAAGTAAAGTCAGGGAGAGAGGGAGAAAGCAGGAGAAAGATCAGCACGTAGGATTCAGATAACAAGCTGGGGTTAGGGGATCCCTTGGGTCACACTGGGAGAGATCAGTCCCCTTCCTGGAGTACATTTGGAAGAGGGTATCTTGCCTCTCCAAGGACAAAGGGCCATCACGAGCCATTAGCACCTGATCAAAAGCAGAATACAGAGATTACCTGGTTGCAGCTTTTGCACCACAATAGACTCCAGCCACCCAGCACACTGTGGAACTCCTTTTCTAGGACAGCAATGTGCCGGATGCATGGCCAGGCTCTCCTCCAGGGGAGGGGAGTGGGCCTGCACCTTGCTGGACATTTTAAGATTTGGAGTTTTGAATCCCAGCCACCAGCCAAAGATAAAACGTAGATTTGTGGCTCCAGGCATGCCAACAGCCCAGACACAGACAGATTGAGAGCAGGGATCTGATGAAAGCCTGGGACTCCATGAGGGCCTCCTGAACAGCCACAGCTGCAAGCTCCCCTCCCTGGAGATACGAGGGATGGGTGATGCCATCTTTCACTCCCACCCCCACCTGCCTACCAACACAGTTGGAGTTCAGGTCGAAATACCACATCTCCAGCAGAAGCTGGGGTTGATTACACCAGACTCTGAACCCCTGTGCCTGGCAGGGGCATCTTTACAAGAGCAGGTTGACAGTGAGCCAGCACAGTGGGCCTCTTCCTCAGAAGACCAACACAAGCACCCCACATATACCAAGTCTACTGAATATAGAGTGCTCCAAAGCATCAGCTTCAGTTCTGGTGGAAATAGGACCAGGGTTTCTTACTTTTAATTTTTTAATTTTATTTTTTTCTTCTTTTTTTTTCTTTTTTATTTGGTATCATGCTTATAGTTTTTTGTTTGCTTGTTGGTTTTTGTTTCCTTGCCTCACTTTTTGGATCAGGCTTCTTTTTTTTTTTTTTTTTAAGTTTTACTTTTTCCTTCCTTCTTCTTATTCTTGGGAATCAGTCTTATAGTTCTTTTTCTGTTTGCTTTTTTGTTCCTTATCCTTTTCTCTTTTCTTGGACCAGGCTTTTCTTTTTGTTGTTGTGGTTGTTTTTTGTTTTTCTTTCAGGCTTATCTTAACAAACAAAGAACACCTAGTTAAAGGGCCAAACACTCCTCACTGCTAGCGAGAAGGAACTCTGTAGAGGACTGACCTGTGGGAAGAGTAGCCAAAACACAATAGTAGAGCTCACACAGCATACACTAGAAATATTTTCCTGAAGCACCAGGTCCTGGACAGTGTAGGACCCCTTCTTAATATAGTATTACTCTCAGGAGCAGGAAACACAAAGGATATACAAAACTCAGGATATACAAAACTGCAGGAAACACAAAGGATATACAAAACTCAGAAACCTAGACATAATGACAAGATGGAGGAATTCTCTCAAAAAAAAGATCAAGAGGGAATCACAGCCAGGGATTTGCTCAAAACAGGCAAAAGCAGTATATTTGAACAAGAATTTAGAACAGCAGTCATAAGAATACTAGCTGGACTTGAAAGATAAACCCTAACTTCAGAGACAAAAGACCTAAAAACTAGTCAGGCCAAAATTAAAAAATGCTATAACTGAGATGTAAAACCAACTGGATGTAATCACAATAAGGATGGAAGAATCCGAGGATCAAGTAAGTCATATAGAAGATAAAATTATGGCAAATAATGAAGCTTAAAAGAAGAGGGAAGGAAAACTCTTAGATCATGAATACAGACTTAAGGAATTCAGCGATTCCAGAAAGCACAATAATATTCGTATCATAGGAGTCCCAGAAGAGGAGAGGGAAAAAGGGGAAGAAGGTTTATTTGAACAAATTATAGCTGAGAACTTCCCTAATCTGGGGAAGGAAACAGGTATTCAAGTCCAAGAGGTGCAGAGAACTCCCCACAAAGTCAACAAAAGCAGGTCAACACCAAGACATTTCATAGTGAAACTTGCAAAATACAAAGATAAAGAGAGAATTCTGAAAGCAATTAGGGACAAAAGGTCCTTAACCTACAAGAGTAGACAATTAGGTTAGCAGCAGATCTTGGCAGGCCAGAAAAAAAAATGGCATGATATATTCAGTGTCCTAAATGGGAAAAATACGCAGCCAAGAACACTTTATCCAGCAAGACTGTCATTCAGAATAGAAGGAGAGATAAAGTGTTTCAAAGACATGCAAAAACTAAAGTAGTTTGTAAACACTAAACCAGCTCTGCAAGAAATAATAAAAGGGACCCTTTGAGTAAGAAAGAGAAACCAAAGCAACAAAGACTAGAATCTACAGGAACTGCAACTTTATAGATAATACAATAGCACTGAATTAATACCTATCAATAATTACTCTGAATGTAAATGGACTCAGTGCTCCATTCAAAAGATGTAGGGTATCAGAATGGATTAAAAACAACATCCTTTGATATGCTGCTTACAAGAGACCCATTTTAGAGCCAAAGACATCTCCAGATTGAAAGTGAAGTGGTAGAGAACCATCTATTATGCTAATGGACATCAAAAGAAAGCTGGAGTAGCCATACTTATATCATATAAACTAGATTTTAAACCAAAGACTGTACTAAGAGATGAAAAGGGCACTATATCATAATAGAGGGGTCTCTCCAACCAGAGGATCTAACAATTGTAAATATTTATGCCCCCAACTTGGGAGCAGCCAAATATATAAATCAATTAATAATAAACTTAAAGAAACTTATTGATAATAACATAATAATAGTAGGGGACTTTAACACACCACTCACAACAATGGACAGTTCATCTAAGCAGATCAACAAGGAAATAATGGCTCTGAATGACATGCTGGACCAGATGAATTTAGTAGGCATATACAGAGCATTTCAAAGCAGCAGAATACGCATTCTTTTCAAGTGCATATGGAACATTCTCCAGAATAGATCACATACTGGGTCATAAATCAGGCCTCAACCATTACAAAAACATCCAGCTCATACCATGCATATTTTCAAACCACAGTGCTATGAAACTGGAAGTCAAGAATAAGAAAAAAAATTGGAAAGACCACAAATACATGGAGGTTAAAGAACATCCTACTAAAGAATGGATGGGTTAACTAGGAAATTAAAGAAGAAAAAAAAATACATGAAAGCAAATTAAAATGAAAACACAACAGTCCAAAACCTTTGGGACCAGCAAAGGGTATTCTAAGAGGGAAGTATATAGCAATACAGGCCTTCCTCAAGAAGCAAGAAAAGTCTCAAATACACAACTTAACCTTATTCCTAAAGGAGCTAGAGAAAGACCAGCAAATAAATCCTAAAACCAGCAGAAGAATGGAAAAAATTAAGGTTAGAGTGGAAGTAAATGATATAGAAATTAAAAAAAAACAAACAGTAAAACATATCAATGAAACTAAGAGCTGGTTCTTTGAAAGAATTAACAAAATTGATAAACCCCTAGACAGATTTATCAAAAAGAAAAGAGAAAGGACTCAAAAAAATAAAATCATGAATGAAAGAGGAGAAATCACAACCAACACTGAAGAAATATAAGCAATTACAAGAGAATATTATGAGCAATTATATACCAATAAATTGGGCAATCTGGAATAAATGGATAAATTCCTAGAAACATATAAACTACCAAAACTGAAACAGGAAGAAATAGAAAATCGAACAGACTCATAGCCAGCAGAGAAATTGAAGCAGTAATCAAAAATCTCCCAACAAACAAGAGTCTAGGGCTGGATGGCTTCCCAGGGGAATTCTACTGGACATTTAAAGAATTAATACCTACTCTTCTGAAACTGTTCCACAAAATAGAAATAGTAGGAAAACTTCCAAACTCATTCTACTAGGCCATCATTACCTTGATCCCAAAACCAGACAAAGACCCCACTAAAAAGGAGAATTACAGATCAATATCCCTGATGAACATGGATGCAAAAACTTCTCAATAATATACTAGTAAATCAAATCCAACAGTACATTAAAAGGATTATTCACCATGATCAAGTGGGATTTATTCCATCGCTTCAGGGGTGGTTCAATATCTGCAAATCAATCAACATGACATACCACATTAATAAAAGAAAGGATAAGAACCATAGGATCCTCTCTATAGATGCAGAAAAAGCATTTGACAAAATATAGCATCCTTTCTTGATAAAAACCCTTAAGAAAGTAGGGATAGGGGGCACCTGGGTGGCTCAGTCGTTAAGCATCTGCCTTCGGCTCAGGTCATGATCCCAGGGTCTGGGGATCGAGCCCCGCATCGGGCTCTCTGCTCCGCGGGAAGCCTGCTTCTCCCTCTCCCACTCCCCTTGCTTGTGTTCACTCTCTTGCTGTGTCTCTCTCTGTCAAATAAATAAATAAAATCTTAAAAAAAAAAAAAGAAAGTAGGGATAGAAGGAACATACCTCAACATTTTAAAGGCCATATATGAAAGACCCACAGCTAATAGCATCCTCAATGGGGAAAAGAGAGCTTTTCCCCTAAGTTCAGGAATACCATAGGGATACCCACTCTCACCACTGTTGTTCAACATAGTACTTGAAGTTCTACCCTCAGAAATCAGACAACAAAAAGAAATAAAAGGCATTCATTTCAGCAAGGAAGAAGTCAAACTCTCACTCTTCACAGATGACATGATACTCTATGTAGAAAACCCAAAAGACTCCACCGAAAAATAGCTAGAATGGATAAATGAATTCAGCGAAGTTGTAGGATATAAAATCAATGTACAGTAATCTGTTGCATTTCTACAGACCAATAATGAAGCAGCAAAAAGAGAAATCAAGAATTGATCCCATTTGCAATTGCACCAAAAATCATAAGATACCTAGGAATAAACCTAACAAAAAGAGGTAAAAGGTCTGTACATGGAAAACTACAGAACACTTATGAAAGAAATTGAAGAAGACACAATGAAATGGAAAACCATTTCATCCTCTTGGATTGGAAGAACTAATATTGTTAAAATGTCTATACTACTCAAAGCAATCTACACACTCAATGCAATCCTGATCAAAATAACACCAGCATTTTTTACAGAGCTAGAACAAACAATTCTAAAATTTTTATGGAACAAGAAAAGACCCCAAATAGCCAAAAGAATGTTTAAAAAGAAAAGCAAAGTGGGAGGCATCACAATCCCAGATTTCAAGCTGTATCACAAAGCTGTAATTATCAAGAAAGTATGGTACTGGCACAAAAAAACAAACACCTAGACCAATGGAACAGAATAGAGAACCCAGAAATGGACTTACAACT
>NC_138369.1:175713915-175779454 GCF_054177405.1 Leptonychotes weddellii
TACCCTAGCTGTTAGATTATCTATATTGGATTGGATAACACTGATAGCATTTTTAAGTTCTGCCAATTCAGCTTTCATTTCTGCCCTATGTTGTCATTAATTGATTTCTCCATTCTAGCCATTGTCTTCACAATTGTTAGCCTGAATTCCATCTCCGACATCTTGGTTATATCTGCATCCATTTATAAATCTGCAGCATAAGTCATAATCTGAGTCTTTTCTATTTTGGGGGTGCCTCCTCCTAGTCATTCTGTTGATGGGTGTTTGAGGGAATGTATAGAGTCCAAATTATTGACCAGAACCCAAGCAAGATGCACCTGTTTTCTTGGGATCTTAGGGTTGCTGGCCTCTTGTTTTCCCAGCCTGTCTTCTGCGGGAGGGGCCTGCCGCGCGGTTACTTAGGCAACCCTGTTTGGGCGGAGTTGCCCTGCCCCCCTGTGGCAGGGGATGGGCTCACTGGGAATCAGTTTTTGGGGCTCTTGTTCTCTGGCGGCTTTCCCTGGTGGCTTTCTGTGTCTCTTCCGTGAGTCAGAGCAGAAGAGACCACTTCCAACCCTCTGCCTCAGAGCAGAGAGATTGCAGTCTGTTCTTCAGTGAGCTCTCCAGGCCACACTGTCTCCGTTTCTGTCTGTGCTGCTATAAACTGCAGAGTCCTGGGTTGTGTGCCCCTCCGCAGTGCTCCCAGTCCTGCCTCCAGGTCGGGGCATGTCTCTGCCTTTTGTGCTTCTAAAACCGCCAGCCACTCCCAGTTCATGTGCATGACCCCGCCGCTCCAGATTTCTGCCCCAGAGGCTGCCCTAAAGTCCTTTCCCTGCCGATACCGGTCTGCAAGTCTGTGCCCCATGCGCAGCACGCGAGGCTGTTGCTCACCAGCGGTGTAGGATCCCCACGGCCAGGCACCCTCCCGCTGCCGTTTATCCTCTGATATCTGCCTGCAGAATCACGGCTCCCCACTTCCTACCTCAAAACCAACCACCTGCCATATTCTGTTTGTAGAGATCCAGATCTTCTTACAGCTCAGGCTGGTTTCGTGGGTACTCAGAGTGGTCTGGTAGATGTCCAGCTCAATTCCGGGGACCAGTTGAAATAGGGTCCCCTACTCCTCCGCCATCTTTCCTCTCTCCCTTGCATCAACTTTTTAACAAATCCAGGCTCGAAATAGTTAACTCTAGCTTGTACGATACATTACTTTTTAAGAAAGATTTCTCTAACCCAATTTAATGTTGACTTTTAAGCAAACTTTGTATCAGGTTGATGATCTATTTGACCTCAATCATTATTGGAATTCTCTTTGCCTGTCTTTTCCAAACATATCTCAAAATATTATTCATGTTTGTCATTAAACTGACACTGTCATTCACATATGTGATGGATTTTCATCTTAAAATAAAATTAGTACAAAATGATAATAATCCTAATATAGAATATTTCTAAGCATTGACCTTTTTAATCCTTAGTTTTATGTCTTTGCTCCAGGTGGGAAAAGACTTTGTGTATAAACAGAACACCACTTTCTTTATGTGTTCCAGCTTGTGAATTTTGCTTGAAGTTATGTGCTTTAGATGCCATCATTTATTTTTATTTTTATGTTTGCAATAAAATAAGCTTTTAGCTATATTTAGCAGTACTCTCTAACACATCTCCTGCAAAGACAATATCTTCTCCTTGTACTCCCTGCAAGAGTCAAATGAACTGAAACCTAACTAAATTAGCAAGCAACATAGAACTTGTGTTTGTCAATATCAACCATACAATGCTTCCCTTTTATAATAGGTCTTTTAGGCTTCTATATGTTTCCTGCTTTTTGTAATAATACCTACATTTTATTGTTTAGCAAAGAAAATTAAAAATTGCAGAATTAAATACTTGCTCTTCTTCCCTTCTTTGCTAATTTCAAGTGATTAAGTTTTCTACTAAAGTGCTAGTATATACATTTTCCCCCTCAAGCTCTGTTTTCAGGGCAACCAAGCACAAGATATAGAGGTTTAGTGACTAATTTCCAAACTCTCTAAATGATAAGGAAAGAGAGCTCAAAACTCCCCATCCCAGGACATGGGTGACTCTGTGTAGTATTAATATTTGAAATTAACTAGGTTACTATCCCCACTTTCACAACTATAATACTTCAATTCTACCCTACCCCCAAATGTTTCCTGATATCTCTGTATGTCCATGAAGGAAAATCTCATACATATTCTGTTTTCAGACTATTATATTCTTTAACATCTTTGTGGAATTCCACAATACATCTCATCTCTACTTAGGCTTACATTTTTAAAAAAAGATTTATTTAAAAATCCTCAAGTGGACTCCTCGCTGAGCATGGAGCCTGACTTAGGGCTCCATCCCAGGACACTGAGATCATGACTTGAGCCAAAATCAAATGCCAAATGCTTAACTGACTGAGCCACCCAGGTGCCCCTAGACTGACATTTTTGAGGTGGATTTGGTCTTCTACCCCACCAGAATTCCTGGGTCTGTTGTTGTCCTGCCGTTGCTTTATTACTGATTCACTCTAGTTCTTTTGCTGCACTAAATACTACTGCCACGTCTCATGCATATATGGGGATAGGGACCCATTCCAAAAGTAACACTTTCTGTAACTTCAATCACATAACACTTTAGCTGAAATTTCACTTCAAAAAATGGTGTCTTCAACTGCTGCCTCTACACATTATTTCAAAAAGATTTGGGTCAGTTGGGATTTGGTTCACCTGAGAAGGATGACAAAGGCTAAGTCATCTGACTTAAAAAATAGAGAATTCACCTTTGCCTCATATAAAAGAGGTCTCAAGGACACGTCCAAGGGCAAGTTGATCCTTCTATCCTGTTGTTCTGCCATCCTCATCCTCAGCAATGCATCTTGAAGTCCACACAGTCCAAGACGACTCCCTGAATTTGAACTATCACATCCACACACAAGCCACCAGGAGGAAAGCCTGATGAAGGGTGTGATAGTTTGAAGAATTGCTTAGCAAATGTTCATTTGAATCCCTTCTCATTTTGGGCAGATTATGCTGCCAACCCCATTGATGTTAGGCTTGGCCATATAACTTGCTTTGGTCAATAGAATACTACTATATTTAAAGGGTAGGTACCAGGTGTCTTCTTTTCTATGGAACTGCATTTGTTTTCTGTGTTATTAATGGATATTTCTGGATAGTGAGATTAAGGATGATTGTACTTTCGCATTTGTATTTTTTTCTGTAATCAATACATTTTTTTACAGTACAAATGTATGTTATTTAAAAAAAAAAATTATTAAGTGACCTGAATAAAACACAAACCAATTTGCCTTCCCTCTTTGAGGAGATCATAAAGCAATTAATGAAATTACTTTGCTAGCAATAACTGCCAAATGGATTGATCTTTAAAACAGCTTTTTCTAATCTGTAACTGTACTTAAACATTTTTAGATAGAATATAAAGCCCAATAGGATCAGTACAAATTATAGGGATTTTAATTTTTAGTATCATCGAATTTGCTAAAGTTAAATTGGAAAGCCCATTTAAAATGCTGACACTTTAAGTGTTAGTAAAGATATATTAATTAAAAATTTCCAGTTCTTGACCCATTAATGCTGTTCTTTATAAATATATTGGGAAATATTCATTTAATACTTCAGCAGTTTTATTGTTTTTCCTATCTCATTTCTCATTTCATGCCGAAGAGCTCTAATTTCTTCCTTGATTAAACTTTTGCAGTGATAATAATGGAAATTTATTTTAATTATGAGAAATCTTTATCCACAAGGATTTGATATCTTTCTTACTTGGGTTTTTATTGTCCTTCAAGTTCACACCATCACTTTATTTCCATATCTTAGTTACATGTTATTTTCTTTTTTTAAAATGAGAATTAACATCTTTCAGCTTATTTTTAACTTATTTAGAGAAGCTCATTTATTAATTTTCCTTTTCATTAAAATCAGGTATACAGTAATTCATTGATTTAGTTCCTAATTCAAAAATCTATATGGTGATGTACAGAACCAGAGATCCAAATTGTATGGTTGCACAGAATAAGGATTTTTGAGTATTTCTCACTCTATTCTTCAATAATATCATAAAATTATCTCTGTATAACTACACAGCCATGTCTTTGTTTTTGTAGTACATTTTATTTTGTATCAAATGTTATAAAAGTAGACAAACATCTATGAGTCTATACAGACACAGAATATTCTCACATTATTTATTAGTATCCATCAAGACACAGAATGAAGTAAGAAAAAAAAAAAAAAAAGGATAATTTAGTTCTACTATTTCCTGGCTCCTTCACTTGTCTTTTATGTCCTCCCTCCAAGCCTACTGCCAGACACAGTTCTTCACTTTTTAATATAGGAATTAAGTGATAGTCACTTTAATATGTATTTTGTCTTCCACTCTTCCTGCTCTTTGTCATTATGTTTTCCCCAGATCATCTGCTCAGCTTTGTTGTTCAATGCTCATTCTTTCTTCATTCTATACTGTCTTCATGGGTGGCTCCCTTCCATAACTAGGGCTTCCAATACTATACACTAATGACTCTACATTTATATGTCTAGTGCATGTCTCTTCTTTTTTAGACATATATGTTGAATTCGTTCTTTGAAGTTCCTCTCCAATGGATGTGCCATAAAATCACCTTAACTCAAATGCAACTTTGTTCTCCTTCACCTCTCTAACCTCAATGCCAGTAAATGGCACCACCATCTAAATTTTGTGTAGCCTTCTAGGTTTCTCTTTCAGATATCTATTTCCAATTCATAAAATCCTTTTAAATGTGCCTCTTAAAACTTTTCAACCTATCCATTTTTCAAAATCAACACTTAACCTAAATCACTATTACCTCAAACTTATATGCATGAACATTCTCCTTCAATCCTCTATCCTCACTGCAAAAAGAGTTTTCTTATTCAAAGGCAAACCTGATTATGATCCACCCCAGCTTTAAATAATATTCTTTGTTTCCCAGACTTCATAGACTAAGAAGCAACATTCTTGCCATGGCTCAAAAGGTTTTGGTAGATTTTCCCTGGGCCATGCTGTACAGCTATTCTTCTACTACTCTTTATATTACAGACCCAGTGGGCTTTTAACCTATATTTCAACATGCCACATACCCTCTAGCTTCAACTACCATGGTTAAGGTTTATATAGTTATTTGTATCCATTCAAAAACTCTCAGCTCAAAAGTCACTAACTTAGGGCACATGAGATATGCAAAGGCATTGTCATCATAACTTAGTACTGAAATATTAAAACTATGACATAATTTAATCATACTGTTAATATCAACATCATACTGATAATGACAAGATGGAACAGTGTCTATGTATCAGGCACTGCTTTATGTGCTTTACATGGATTATCTCACCAAACTTCATAAAAACCCATGAGGTAGTAAGTTACAGGTATCCTCATATTTTACAAATGAAAAAAGTAAGGCTCAGAGATAATAAGTAACTTGCCCAAGGTCACACATGTAAGAAGTGGTAAAGCAAAGAGGCAAAATCAAGTAACTGGACAATAAGGTGCAGGTGTCTCAATATCATGTAGCCCCAGAATCTGGATTCTATTTCAGCTTAAAAAGCAAGAAAGTGGGGCACCTGGGTGGCACAGTTGGTTAAGTGTGCAACTCTTGGATTCAGCTCAGGTCATGATCTCAGGGTTGTGAGATCAAGCCCCACATTGGGCTGTGTGCTCAGCACAGAGTCTGCTTAAGACTTTCTCTCCCTCTTCCTCTGCTCTTTCGCCCAGCTCTTTTCTCTCTCTAAAATATATTAATAAATCTTTTTTTTAAAAAAGCAAGAAAATATGATCTGTATCATAACATATGTTAAACTAGTATAAAATTATTGACACTGACAGAGCCAAAATGCACTGTAAATAAACATTTTTAAGTCATCTCATACTTCTACATGTAATCTGATTTTGATTAGCTAATCTTTCCCAGTACAGATTTATCATCATCTTTGTGTTCTGAAGTAGTAAAAATCTGAGAAACGGCATTCCATTAGAATAATAGCATGCTCTGTTTTTCTTTTAATATCCCTTGTTCCATGGTGGAAAAAAATTGCTTTTTCTTTAGGCTTATATATCAGTTTCTGTTGCTGTTTAGCCTCTAACTTAAAAATTACTTAGATTTAACCAAAATATTTTACTTAAGGGATATTTGGTAATGTGGATTTGGTTGTTGCTAGTATTCAAAATATGTCATACTAAATATAGTGTTATGGTAGAGGACAATAATATTCCTTAATCATCAAGGGGGGTATTGATGGGCTCGCATGCCTCAGGTGTCATACAATAAAAGAAGGTCGTTGTGATTGAAATTTGGTTATCGATGAGGCGAACACGCAAAGATGTTGGACAGATGGTAAGGATCTACATGTGCAGAGTCAACCATGCCACATGGTTTTATTTTATACTCAATGTCTGAAAAATATATAACAGATTCACAGTTAAAGATGAGATAGAGAGAGAGGGAGAGAAAGTTAGATATAAAGATAGCTATAGATATGTGTATTTTAAAACCTGCAGCATAGTTTGTCATACACACATATGCCTATATGTGGATGCCAGTTCTATTAAGTTTTTATACTTAATAAAATATTGTATATATCTTCACTTATCTTTGTACTTTTTGTTGGTTTTCCCATTACAATTATAGTTCAATGGGACACTTCATATATATCAATATATGTTTTTATGGTTTTGTAGGCCATCATCCCTAAGGACCAAGCTATATGCACCATCCAATTTTAGCAAAAACTTGATAAGAAGTCATGAAGATACAACTCTTGATTTAGAATACCTGTATATGAGCATGGATGGTGTCCAATGTTCTAACAATGCTATCAACACTATGGTGAACATTGATGAAATTGCTTATCAGAGAGAAAAAATGGTGACTCTACTTGAATATGAAATAAAAGCTTCTTCCTCAGGCTTCCAACCTTTTGTCAGCTGAAATCCAGGGTATATGAAGAACTCCTACAACCAAAGAAATTTTTCAAAAGCATAAATTGGCAAATGATTTGAAGAGACATTTTATAAAATTAAAAAGATCAACAACACTAAATATTGGCAAGATGGTAGGACAACTAGAACTCTCAAACATGTGAAAATAGTACACCTGCTTAGAAAATAGGTCTGGATTTTTTGTGGGGAGAGGTATGATCCAGCAATTTCATTCTCAAGTATTCACCTAAGAGGCATAAAAATATATGTTCATTGGGCGCCTGGGTGGCTCAGTTGGTTAAGCGACTGCCTTCGGCTCAGGTCATGATCCCGGAGTCCTGGGATCAAGTCCTGCATCGGGCTCCCTGCTCGGCAGGGAGTCTGCTTCTCCCTCTGACCCTCTTCCCTCTCATGCTCTCTGTCTCTCATTCTCTCTCTCTCAAATAAATAAATAAAAATCTTTAAAAAAAATATATATGTTCATAATATAACTTGTACAAACAAGGAAATTGCAGCTTTACCCAGATTCAAAAACTGAAAAGACCAGGTGTCCATCAATGGATAAACAGACTATATTTTATTCATATAGTAGAATCCTATATAGAGGTCATGAGTTATAGATACATGCAAAAATATGTATGAATTTTCAAAATCATAGTGGTAAATGAAGAAACTTACACAAAGGGTGCATTCCATGTGAGTCTAATTAAATAAAATTCTAGAATATACAACACCAATCAATGGTGAGAAAATGAAAAAAGTGTTTGTATCCCCCAGTGCGGACACAGGTATAAGTGAACTTTATGGCCAGTACTAATGTTCATCAACTCCTTATGGGTTTGGGTTATACTATAGTTGTCAAAATTCACAGCAAAAGTACTTTTTAAGGTTAGTATTTTAATACTTGTTGAAAAATAAACACTGAAATCTTTTTTTTAAAGATTTTATTTATTTGAGAGAGAAAGAGCACACAGGGAGAGCGAGAAGGAAAGCAGACTCCCTGCTGAGCAGAGAGTCCAATGCAGGGCTTGATCTTGGGACCCTGAGATCATGACTTGAGCTGAAGGCAGATGCCTAACCGACTGAGCCACCCAGGCGCCCCAACACTAAACTCTTATTAATGTGAAATATTTAGAGAGAAGAAGATGATCTTATCAATTTAAAATGTATTCAAAAGAAAGATATACAAGTTGAATAAAAGGTTAGAAAGACAAATAGGAAATCAAATATGTATAGTAAAATTTTAATGGTAATTCTACATGGTAAGTATATGGATATTTATTATAAAATTATTTTATCTTTGCTGCATGTTTGAAAATGTTTCATGACCAAATGCTGAATAAATGAATTATTAGAAAAATGCCATAAATGGGGCACCTGGGTGGCTCAGTTGTTTGAGTGTCCGACTCTTGATTTCGGCTTAGATCTTGATCTCAGGGTCGTGAGATCAAGCCCCACATCGGGCATGGAGCCTGTTTAAGATTTCCTCTTTCCCTCGCCCTCTGCCCCTCCCCTCATAAAATAAATAAATAAATAAAAATGAAAATAAAATAAAATAAATTAGAAAAATGGCATAAAAGACACACAATATTGTTTGCTAAGATTTATCAGGCATTATATTTACATTTTAGTAAATATAACCGGAATAACAAGAAACTTATAGGGAAATTATAATTATTACAGAAATTTACCTGCAGAATCTTTTAAATAAAAATGAATTGGACTGGCTCTTTTACTTATTTAAGAAGTTGGGGGGCGCCTGGGTGGCTCAGTCATTAAGCGTCTGCCTTCAGCTCAGGTCATGATCCCAGGGTCCTGGGATCCAGCCCTGCATCGGGCTCCCTGCTCCCCTGCTTCTCCCTCTCCCACTCCCCCTTCTTGTGTTCCCTCTCTCGCTGTGTCTCTCTCCGTCAAATAAATAAATAAAAAATCTAAAAAAAAAAAAAAGAAGTGGGGACAAAATTGTTTTACATTTTACAGAGAAACTGTCTATCTACAGTTTGAATAGTCTCTAAAAAAACTTACCTTTCAGTAACCATTAACCCTCAGCATGCAATTATGCAGTTGCTTGTAATCAGCATCCGTGTTATTATGCAACAAAGAGAATGATTTCAACTTTAACATTAATCTTTACATATCTTACAATTTTTACATTACTAAACTTACTCTTTAGTTCAGCTAACATTTTGTTTTTCCTAATAAGACTTTCTTGATGAAAAAGCAATGTGTTACTTTAAATTCTGACATAAACTCCTTATGGTGGGTGATTAATCTGAAAGGTTTTCCTGTTGTTGCAGCTAAGCCATTTAACAAAAAACTTAAACTCCAAACCACATTTGTTGATGATGCCATCCTTCATAATATAATACAGTTCAGGGGCGCTTGGGTGGCACAGTAGGTTAAGCATCTGACCCTTTGTTTCAGCTCAAGTCGTGATATCAGGGTTGTGATCTCAGGGTCATGAGATTAAGCCCCGCACTGGGCTTCATGCTCAGTAGGGAGTCTTCTTGAGGATTCTCTCCCTCTCCCTTTGCCCCTCCCCCCACTATCTCTCTCTCTCTAATAAATAAATAAATGTTTTTTAAAAACATGATACAGTGCAGAACTAATTGCATTTGCTAGAAACAAAGCTGAAACACACACATTTACACACACACACACGTTTTTAAGAGAGAAAAGAGGAGAGAATATTGCTTTAAGTTTTGTTTATATGAACAGAGGGGTCTCCAACAAATAATTTTTGGGGAAAATGTTTTCATATTTTGATCTTAATTAGATTTGGTATTCTATTTGACCTTATATGCTATCAAGTAACCTTTGCATTGCTTACTACTATAGATTGTAAGTAATAATTTCTTGCATAAACCAGGTTTTAAGTGCTTTGACAGTTCAATGGAATTGATTTCCATTTGCATCTAGAATAAACACTTGACCTCGTGACAGTAAACAGGCACAGATAGGAACTGAGGCTGCTGAAGAAAAAACAGCACCATATAGAAAAGGAAAAAGCAAACAAACAAAAACAAGAACAAACCATTTTCCAAGGACGTCAGCCTGATAGGAAGAGGTTATTTTTAATATCTCCATTGCAAGCAGTGTGAACATCCTCCTTTAAGACATACTACAAAGAGTACCTGAGTCATATCACTCTGGCAGAACATGCCATCATTTAAATTGATCTGAATCACTAATACATAGGATTTAAGGTAGACATCATTTTATATAGTTTTTTACTATAATCTGTGCCAAACTGAATATTAATATGTCAAAAATACTCATAACTTTATAAGAGGTCTTGAAAAAATATTAACTCTTTAAATGAATAATTTAATGTTACTCAAAATTCCAGGTATTTTTAAATCATATTTTGACTTTTTAAATATAAGAAGCTTTTTTTTTTAATGTTTCAGTGTGTTTAATGTTGTAATAATTATATCATAGCATACATGGTTATATTGTGAGAAATAAGGAGAACTAAAGAATTATGTCCAGTTTGGGGGAGTAAGTCTCCCCTTTCAGCTTAATTTGTGTGACTATTTGGCATGAATAAATATTTCTGTAAAGCAACAGCCTAGGCATACGAAAGAGGTAACATTAAAGAGTAAGGAAAGCATTTTGCTTTTTCTTGTCCCATTTATTCTTTTTGGACTTACCACCCACTTCTAAACTCCTTTTCACTATATTTAGAACCACCCCCCCCATGAGAAGTTCAGTTGCTCAGTGTTTAAAGTTCAGATATAATTGTCATGGGCATTGCTCCTAATGCTTCCAAAATTGCTGCCCTCCTACTTTGATTTGGCCAAAACTGCTTTTCCATGCTTCTCAAACTTGTGATACTAAGTGATACCATTCTCGGAGCTCTAGCTGACCCCGCCACAGATTTTATAAGCACTAGTTCCAGGTATGGCATGACTGGAAAGTTCCTAACTAACATTGATGAAACCTAACATACTTACCAACTGGACTCAGTTCCTTGGAACTACATGTGCAGAGGCCCTCCTGTTTTTTGGTCCTTAAGAGGGGGTAATCCCATTCATATATATGTATATATTTCTTTATAATATTGCTCTCAAAGCAATCCTGCATGTCAATCCTAAAATTGTTAAGTAATCCTTTCAATGTTTGGTGCTTTTTCATGGAGCCCCTAACCCTTGATTTCACTACCATGCCAGATAAAAGTCCACCAAGGGTGGTCTTGAGAACAACCTTAGTGACACATTGCTATATTTAAATATGTCCCTTCCTTCTGATGATCAAGCTAATGTTATTGAATAAGTAGATATGCCTCATTCTCTTTTCTCTTAAGATGAATTATTACCTAGGAAACTTTCTCTTAAAGGCTTAGACATGGCATAGATTCCCTTACAAATTTTTCATCTATTTTCTTAAAAAACAGAAATAAATATCAGGGGCTATAAATAAATAAAATAAAATTTCTAGGAAGTATTGAGACTCAACTGAAGTTGTTGACCATAATACAACAAAAGAATGAATATTTTTGCTTTATTCAGTTTTTCTTCATTAGCCTATCACTAATTGTTATTAAATAAACCTAAACCACTTACTTTGGTTAGTCCAGGCTTGGGATTTTTGCCAGGTTGTTTTGACAAGGAAAACAGAAAAAGCAGTTGGATATTACCAGATTTTAAAATATGAATCATGGAATCAAATGTGTAAAACATAAGAAAGTGGACTAAATAGAGAGAGAGAGAGAGGTAAACCCAAGAAACAGACTCTTAGCTATAGAGAACAAACTGAGGGTTGCTAAAGGGGAGGTGGGCAGGGGATGGGTTAAATGGGTGATGGGTATTAAGTAGGGCACTTGTGATGAGCACTGGGTGTTAATATGTAAGTGATGAATCACTAAGTTCTATGCCTGAAACCAATATTACACTATATGTTAACTAGCTGGAATTTAAATAGAAACTTGGAAGAAAAAAAATTAAAAATAAAAGAAAGTGAATTAAGAATTGTGCTGATAGACAAGGAGTAAATATTTTAATACTTAATAAACCAGACAAAGAAGCAGGTTTTAGCAAGAAAGAAGGAGGGATAGGAGGACGAAGTTGGGTCTTTATATTGAAAATTGGGCAGTTTCAAATTATATTAAGGTTTAGGATGCACACACAAGAGCTGGCTGATGTGGATAGGAGATCAGTGCTGGGTAAAGAGGCCAAGTATTACAAAACCTATCAAATTAAAAACTACTGAGTATAGTTGACACACAATGTTATATTAGTTTCAGATGTACAACATAGTGATTCAGCCTCTATACCTTATGCTGTGCTCACCATGAGTGTAGCGACCATCTGTCAGCATACAGCACTATTACAGTATCACTGACTATATTCCCTAGGCTGTGTCTTTTATTCTGTGCCTTATTCATTCCATAAGTAGAAGTCTGCATGATGATTATAATGATCACACATGTTTAAATAAATAGAAAGTTTCACAGACTAAACAGAGCATGCTCACCTAAGATTTGTAACAAAGGCAAAGAATATAATGGGGACAGGGGGCAAGAAAGAGAGCAAGCTAGCATCAAAGGTCTGAGGGACATCTAGGGTCAAACCACCCCCAGAGCTTTCTTATTCATTCAAGGCCATGCTTTGCCTTTGAAATGAACAACCACGATGAGCGTGATGAATGTTAGTTTCAGAAGACTTCTAACAAAACCTTCCAGCTAAGTCTTACATGCCTCCCTGGTCCAACTGTGAGGTGCAAACCATTCATAAATATACTGGGCATGGGCGTCATGAGAGGAGTTTTGGCTTTTAAATAGTACCTCATGAACCATTAATTTGTTAGTTAACCCTCTAACCCTTACCTTGGCCAACAGCCAAAGCTAGACTCCTTGGCCTCCTCAGGGATAAGGATAAGTATCTCCCAATCCAACTGTAACATAACTCTGGCCTAAAGAATGACCTGGCCCCATGCAGGGTGACCAAGGTAAAGTCACTCGCATTATGACAAAGAGTTGGTGGTTGTGTAAGCTGCTAATTTCTATGAGGAATTATCTAGGATTTGGTGATAAAAACAATTAGGGTACTTTAGAATTAACAGAGTAGACTCAAAGGTGCCAGTTTTTTATACGAATATTAGTCATACATAGATTCACAAAAGACAGGAAAGAGTGGAAGGAGGTTCATTCCACCTTCCATCCTCAAAGGTTGTTATCAAACCTCCCTAATCATTTCTCTTAGTCTATTCAGGCTGCCATAAGAGAAATACCATAGACCAGATGGCTTAAAAACAACAGAAGTTTATTTCTTACAGTTCTGGAGGCTGGTGCCAAGCAGATTAGGTGTCTGGTGAGAGCCCACTTTTGGGTTCATAAATGGTGCTTTTGTGCTGCGACCTCACGTGGTGGGAGAACACTCTGTGAATGCTGAGGGATGCCTGTGAGACCTCTTTTATAAGGGCACGAATTCCAAACATGAGGGCTCCACCCTCATGACCTAATCACTTCTACAAGGTCCCACTTCTTAATACTGGGGGATTAGAATTTAAACATATGAATTTGGGAGGTGAATTTGGGACACAAATATTCAGTCCATAGTATCATCCATTCAGATATATTTAATGTCAGCTCCTTATAATTAAAAAAAAAAATTCCATAGGAAAATCTGCTATTCACACACACAAAAATTGCATAGATTCCGGTTAAAAATTATTAAGCTCTTCCTAACCAGTTACTGTGTATAGAACTATTAATATCAGATTGAGTTCTTAGTAATATACTTTGTAATTTTTTTTAAAATATTTTGTTTATTTATTTGAGAAAGAGAGAGAGAGAGCATGGTGGGGGAAGGAGAGGGAGAAGCAGACTCCCCACTAAACAGGGAGCCTGACTTGGGGCTTTATCCCAGGACCCCGGGATCATGACCAAGTGGAAGGCAGACGCTTAACTGACTGGCCCACCCAGGCACCCCAATACTTCGTAATTTTAAAATTACTTTTATATTTGCTACTTTATTAATTTAGAAAGCAAAAATCACAATTTTGAAAGTTAACCATGGTTTGTTTTATGTTTGCTTACTGAAAGCATTAGCTACTTCACTGTGGCTTTGAAATTTCATTTACAGTGTAAATATCCCTTGCCCTTTTCACCAATAATGCACTCTTAACCAATACATTTGGCTTAAATCACAAGAAATTTGGCAATATTAATGCCATGAGTCTTTCCAGATGAAGAGTTTCCCATATATGTGTGTATAAATTGATTGATAGCCAAGAACTCGTTAAAAGTCCAGGAAAAAGGTAAGTAACATCAAGCGGTTGGTAACTCTGCAGATCGATCAAAGAAATACCTCATTGATCCAGAGACAATGACAGGAACTCATGTTGAATCTGACAGGTTCACTGACATTAGCTCTAATAAGACCACATTTCAGTCCAGTTGCATTAGAATACAAACAAACTGCTCCCTGCTTGTAGTCCTTGAGGAAAAGACGTGGGTCACACCACAGATCCTGCACAGACAGGCAATGAGCGATTACAGCTTACATGAGGTGGCGTAGACATGCTTTATACTCTCCATAATCTTCTTTGAATTGCATTAGTCCAAAATATCCCACTATTTTAAACAAATAACAACAGCCCAAAATATGTGCCCAGAAGGTTGCTGGGAACTCTGAGGAGAATCATGAGGTATAAATTACGCCCTTGCCTTCATGGATCTTAGGGAGCTATTTGTGTCCTGGTTCTACCTCTTTCCAATTTTAGGGCTTTGGCCTTTGGATCTATACTAGCATTGGATGTGCATAATTAGTTATACATCAAATGTGTGATGTTGAAAGGAAATGCTATTTGAAATTCAGAGAATAATAATCCCTATGTAAACACTGCATAATGAAGGTTGGCATTGAGTTCAGCTTTAGTTGATGACATGAGTGGAAAACGGGGTGATGAAAGGAGCAGGACATTTCAGAAAGCAGAAGATGAAACAAAAGGCATAAACATATGAAAGACTAGGGTGCCTGAGTAGCTCAGTTGGTTGAGCGCTTGACTCAATTTCCGATCAGGTCATGATCTCAGGATCATGATATAGAATCCCTGAATGGGGCTCCGTGCTAGGCATGGAGCCCACTTAAGATTCCCTCTCTCCTTTTCCCTCTGCACCTTGCCCCCCAGTGCACGTGCTCTCCCTCTCATAAAAAAAAAAAAGAAAAACAAAGAAAGACTAAGACATGTTACATGCTCTAAGAGACACCTGCTCCAAAAGGAGCTGTTTGCAAGTTAGGGCTACAAATCAGAAAATTTGAGAGGAGTAGAGTTGGGTGAATTGAATGATGAGGATCATGAACAGCCTTAAAAAGTAGGAAAAAAATCCCAATCCCAGCTAAAAATCCCAATCTCAGCTAGATGTAGTTTTCTCAACTCTGAATATTTTTAAATTGCGGTGGGACGAGAAAATCATAAATGTTCAGTACTGTTGAACACTTGGCATTGTGAAAATTGGAGATGAAAGAGCCAGGAGTAGGGGCACCTGGGTGGCTCAGTCAGTTAAGGAGCTGCCTTCGGCTCAGGTCATCTTCCCAAGGTCCTGGGATCGAGCCCCCATTGGGCTCCCACTCGGCGGGGAGCCTGCTTCTCCCTTTCCCTCTGCCTGCCTCTCTGCTTACTTGTGCTCTCTCTCTGTCAAATAAATAAATAAAATATTAAAAAAAAAGAAAGAAAGAAAGAACCAGGAGTTAAGATGACAATTACAAAGCCACTTTTGCTTCTGGGCAAGTTTTAGCGTAAGACATCAGGAGAAAAAAGAAATAGGCAATAGACATGAATGACATTTCAACAGATGAATAGTGTCTTACAATTTATTAAAGCAGTGAGAATAACAAATGGGCTTTGTTCTTTTCTCAAGCGCTTTTTAATCATAAAACAAATAGCAAAACTAAAACTGTTGGGGGGCAACTACTAGGAAATATGTTTGTTTTGTTATTAAAAGGCTATGCACGCTCTCAGTTTTAAGAAGCCTATCTAGGTTTTTTTTCAAATTTTTAATCTCTATTTTATACTATTCATCTCAGATCAAACAGTTAATCCTACTGTTTTTCTCTAGTTTTTTTTTTTTTGCAAATTTAACTATATGTTGTAGAAATTCTCAAGCATATTCAGAGAATAGTATCATGAGCCTTAATTTCCCTATCACACAGCTTCAACAATGTGGATTATGACTCCACTCAATTTCTATCTCTATTTTATATTATTTTATTTTATTTTATATTTTCTAAAAGATTTTATGTATTTATTTGAGAGAGTGAGATAGAGTGGGCAGGGGTGGGCAGAGACAGAGAAAATCAAGCAGACTCCATGCTGAGTGTGGAACCCAACAGGAGATGGAGGGGAGGCTCAATCTTACAACCCTGAGATCACGACCTGAGCCAAAACCAAGAGTCAGATGCTCAACCTACTGAGCCACACAGGAGCCCTTCTGTCTCTATTTTAATTATCATGATTACTTCTAGAGGTTTTTCTAGTGAAATATCTATCAACTTTCATTGCCTTATTATGATTTATTTGGTTTATTTTATTTTTTTATTTTTTTAAAGATTTTATTTATTTATTTGACAGAGAGAGAGAGCACAAGTAGGCAGAGAGGCAGGCAGAGAGAGAGGGAGAAGCAGGCTCCCCGCTAGGCAGGGAGCCCGATGTGGGGCTCGATCCCAGGACCCTGGGATCATGACCTGAGCCGAAGGCAGACGCTTAAGGACTGAGCCACCCAGGCGCCCCTATTTGGTTTATTTTTATACATTACTGATATTGAGAAAAGAAACAAGGTGCATTAGATTTTGGTAAGGAGGGAAAAAAAGATGTGGAATAGTAGGCACTAACTGAGGAGAATTTGCTGGTAAATTAGAAAAAAATCTTAAAATGAAAGGATGTAAATAGGGGAAAAATAAAATCAAAGGCCCACTCCACTGTCTTCAGAAGTTACTGAAACATACTGGTATCTACCCTGTACCTGCGCTTTTAGTCCAGCCAGTCTACTCATAGATTTTATGGATTATTAAGATAGATTAGCTATTTCCAAGGTAATTGAAAAGGACCCCACTCTTTCCTCCTGTTTTTTCCATCTATATTGAGCTGTGTGATGGTTCTAAGTCCTGACTGTTTTCCATTAGACCCAAGCCAAATCTTTTCTTCATTGCCAGAATCCTTCCTGGCCACAGGTTCACATTTGATGAGGGTGAATATAAAATAGAATCCTTGAATCCCCCTGCTGCAAGCGGTTTAGACCTAGTGGAGGGTGTTAGATAGGTGGCATTTTATTCAGTCTCCTTATTGTTTATATGTTTATTTGGACTTTCTAATTCTTAATGATTTAGTCTTGGTATGGCTTGTTTCTGTGGCTGGGTAAATTAGGGAGGGCCTTGGCCCTGAGGGCTTGACCCACTGTGTCCGAAGATTTCACCAACAGCTCATGAGAAAGATTTCAAGGACAGACAGTGCAGTAGAGTAACAACAAAGGTGGAAAAGTTTATTAGAGTGAAAGTACACTCTTGAGATATGAGAATGGGTAAGCTGGAGAAAGAGCTGCATTGGGAGGATGTTGGGTTTCAATCTTACATTGACAGTTGTTAACAAGGAGGTGAAATGCTTATCACTTGGGGCAGAGATTTCGTGGAAGCTGGGTTTTTTGCTTTTTCTTCCTTATTTGGCCAGGGGTTTCCTGTCACGGCGCCCGCCACCTTGGGCCCATCTAGTTAGATGGGCTTCTTGGGGGGCACTGCCAGGCAAGGTCTCTGACTTTCCAGATAGCTGGCCATGACTTCCCGTTTGCTGGCCACTGGTTATCCTGTTAGAATCTAACTAACTAACATTTCCAGGAATTTATCCATCTCTTCTAAGTAATCCAGTATTTTGGCATGTAACTGTTCATAGTAGTCTCTCATAATCTTTATTTCTGTGGCATCAGTTGTAATGTCTCCTTCATTATAATTTTATTTGAGTCTTTTCTCTTTTTGTTTATCTTTTCAAAGAAATTAACTCAGATTTGTTTATCTTTTCTGTTGTTCTTCTAGTTTGTATTTCATTTATTTCTGCTGTAATCTTTATTAAATTCTTCCTATATCTAATTTGCATTTAGTTTATATTTTTTAGCTCCTTGAGGTTAACTATGTTGTCTGAGATTCTTTCTTTTTGTGTTTCTTTTTTCCTTTGCCCAAGATGTATTTTGATTTCCCTTTAGATGTCTTCTTTGACCCATTGTATGTTCAGGAACTTGTCTAATTTCCACATTTTTGTAAATTTTTCAGTTTTCCTCCTGTTTTTGAGTTCTAATAACATTGTGGTCAGAAAAGATACTTGCTATGATTTCCATCTTCTTAAACTCGTTAAGACTTGTTTTGTGGCCTAACATATGATCTGTACTAAAGAATGTTCCATGTTTTCTTGAGAAGAATGTGGATAGGATATTCTGTACCTGTTAGGTCCATTTGATCAACATTTGTTCAAGTCTTCTGTTTATTGATTTTCTACCTGGATAATCTATCCATTGTTGAATATAGGGTAGTGAAGTCAAATACTATTTTTTTAATATTTTATTTATTTCAGAAAGAGAGAGGGAGGGAGAGAGAGCACATGGGAGGGAGAGTCAGAGGGAGGGGGAGAGAGAGAATTCCAAGCAGACTCCCTGCTGAGCATGGAGCCTGACATGAGGTTGGATCTTAAGACCCTGAGATCATGACCTGAGCCAAAATGACCAGTCAGACTCTTAACTGAGTCACCCAGGTGCCTCTGAAGTACAGTACTATAATTGCATTGCTGTCCATTTCTCCCTTCAGTTCTGTTAACATTTGCTTTATAAATTTAGCTGCTCACA
The DNA here is from genome assembly GCF_054177405.1 of Leptonychotes weddellii. Classification (NCBI taxonomy): domain Eukaryota; kingdom Metazoa; phylum Chordata; class Mammalia; order Carnivora; family Phocidae; genus Leptonychotes; species Leptonychotes weddellii. The sequence continues at coordinate 175,732,685 of NC_138369.1, forward strand.
TGTTAGTTGCATATATATTTCCTATTTATAGCCTTTTGATGAACTGAACCATTTATCACCACATAATGACCTTCTTTGTCTCATGTGACAAAGTCTATTTTTGATTTAAAGTCTATTTTGACTGATATAAGTAGCCCCTCTGCTCTCTTTTGGTTACCATTGCATGGAATATCTTTTCCTTCACTTTAAGCCTATGTATAGCCTTATAGCCAAAGCAAGTCTTTTGTAGGCAGCATATAAATGGGTCTTTTTTTTTTTTAATCCATTCAGCCAGTCTATGTCTTTGGATTGGAAGGTTTAATCTATTACACTTAACTATTATCTTCTTATCTTATTATCTTCTTTTCTGAATTGATGTTTGTTTGTTTTTTTTTGCAGTGGTATAATTCGATTCCTTTCCTTTCATCTTTTGTAAATATACTACAGATGTTTTTGTGTGTGTGGTTATCATGAGGCTTATATAAAATATCTTATTGTCATAATGGCCTATTTTAAGCTGATAACCACTTAACTCTGATTGCATACAAAACCTCTGTACTTTTTTCTCCCACTCACACATTTTGTTATCGTTATCACAATTTATATGATTTGATATCGCATATCCATTAAAATTTACTATAGCTGTAGTTATTTGTTATCTTTATGCTAGAGTTAAAAGTGTTTTATAGACTGTCACTACAGTATTAAAGTGTTTTAAATTTGACTGGACACTTACCTTTACCAGTGAGTTTCTGCTTTCACATATTTCTGTGTGGCTAATTAGCATCTTTTGTTTCAACTTGAAAAACTTTCTTTAGCATTTCTTCGAAGGCAGATCTAATGCTGACAGACTCCCTCAGCTTTTGTTTGTCTCCATAAATCCTTATCTCATCTTCATTTCTGAAACTCAGCTTTTTCAAGCCTAAGGAGAGATTTCACTTTCCAAAACGACTGGACTCAGGGAACACAGTGACTCCTCAAGCAATTCTAGGATTTTACTAATATGGATAGAGGAAAACGGGCTTGGGGATGCCCCAGGAGTGCATGTGTACTGTAGTGAGTTTAATTATCATAACCTACAAACGAGAAAACTAAGACTTATAAATGTACGTGCTTACTCAAGAGCTCACAATTTAGGCCTGTTATAGCTGGAATTGAGAATGACTGAAACAAAAGTCAATTTTTTTTTTTAAGATTTTATTTATTTGACAGTGAGAGATACAGCGAGAGAGGGAACACAAGCAGGGGGAGTGGGAGAGGGAGAAGCAGGCTTCCCGTGGAGCAGGGAGCCCGATGTGGGGCTCGATCCCAGGACCCTGGGATCATGACCTGAGCCGAAGGCAGACGCTTAACGACTGAGTCACCCAGGCGCCCCCAAAAGTCAATTTTTTAACCTAAATGTCTCCTTGATAATCTTTTTAATATGTTAATTCATTAAACATAGATTTATTTAAAAGCTACTAGATCAATTGTGCCAAATGCTGGTGTTTTGAAAATAAATAAAATAACAACATAGTATACACCATCAAGGATATCACAGTCCAGAGGGGCCAGGCATAAAACAGGTAGTTTACCAATGAATGCAATTTAGGTAAAAAGATAGCTGTCGCTGTGCTTTAGGGATGGACATAGATAAAAGGGAGCACTAACAAAGTTCAGTGGGACCTATAGGAAAGGAAACAGCTGAACTGAATCTCAAAGATTAAGAGCCAAAATTTACTGAAATTTCTTGGACTCATCCATAAGGAAAAAAAAAAAGAAATTTATTAACAATGAAAAATTTATTTCCTTTTTTTTCCCCCAACTCCTGATTTTATCTACTTTGCTTTTCATAGTCTTTAGATTTGGGCTTTTTTTTTGTTTTTTTGAGACTTAAATAAAAGCTGGTGTTTATGGCTTTAAAATTTCTAATTAAGCTTTGACATTTATAAAAATTTATCACATTTGTAAGTTCCCAAGAGGGAAAAGAATAATTTACTGATGGAAATCAATGCTTTATTATTTACAAAATAAATTCATATTAACAAAAGCTACCAAACTATTTCCTTAATCAACTAGCAAAATGCTTTCAATATTTTTTCTGCCCTATAAGTATTTTAAAATATCATTGTACTATGATATAAATGTTTGTTTATTATAGCAGCAGATTTAAAAACCCTCTTTATTTTTTTTTTCTAATTATGATGGTAGAAATGAGTCAATGTATCAGAAATCCACAGTTACTTGTGTAGAAGAGGGAAAGAATCTTTTTAGTTCTTTTGCTAAGGCCCTATAAATTGGGCTAACAGTGGATATTAACAAAAGTAAAACAAACTGAAATTTATTAACATGAACATCAGGCATACACTCAAGAGGTTAGAACTTGAGCTTACATAGCACTTAACAAAGGAGCAATACGTTTTTAGAGGGGTGAAAAGACAAAGGAAAAAAACTTTTGAGCTTCTAAGGATGTCAAATCGCAAGAAGAAAATATATGGGGAAACAAATGGTAGTTAGGGATTAGTTTATAAAGGTTTGCTATGCAGATTCCTCTGGTGATGACTCTAAGCTGGTAAGGATCTAGAGTTGTCTCCAGTAATTAACTTCTGTCCTTCTTGGTAGGGGGCAAGTGAAAGGGTGGAGACACTTAGAAATTTATGTCCTTCCTTTAGGCAAATCAGGGGAGGACAGAGAGTTTTCTTGTATTTGCTTCCTCTTGATTGCCTTCAGTTCAAAATAATTCTTATGCCAAAGGGGTAGCACATTCCATTCCGAGACTCTTCACCTGAAACTACATAATAACCTATTGTAAAACCATTTAAACATTGGGAGTAAGATTCTGTTATATATGCCTTTCCAAATGTAACAAACCAGGAATAAACTAATAATATTTTTGTATGTTGTTTATTACTTGGCACAGTTAACTCACTTGTTCAGAATCTTGGTCATTCATATAGCATTTAGAAATAAAAAGTATTAATGTCAAAAGAAAATTTCAAAAAAAAAGTAAAAAAAAAGCAAATGTAAGGGAAGAAGGAAGAACTTTCTCCTAGGGTATGTAACTCAATTATTTATAAAACCATTCCCTCAAAGTAGCTAGGACTCTTGGGAGGCCTTTTTTGCTCTCTTTGTTTGAAGTGAAAAGCTAGAAATAAAATCAATAGGATTACTCCTCCTTACATCTTTCTTGGAAGTGGCAAACAAGTTATGCCCACTTTTCAGACTTAATGAAAACTCTAGTGCTAGCATGGTACAGATGAGCTGAAAATATCACAAGACAGTCAAAGTTTGAGGCATGGACCTCTCAGGAATGTTCAGACATTTATAGTCTCCTTTCATAATTTCTACTATATAGTTTTATTTAAGAGTGATGAAAATTATGGAAACACTAAAGATTAAATATTCTTCTAGGTATGAGTAGTTTATACAATTTATATAGCTGCTATGAATATTCTTTTGATATTTAGGAGTAGAAGAGACCTCCAGAGCTATTCTAGAGGTTTTAACCAATCACATTCTAAGGAATGCATACAATTCTAAAAATTAATAAAACAAGTGTTGGAAATACGACTGCACCTTAAATAAAATTTGACAGAAGAGAAACTTTACTAATAATTACTATAGAGTATCTAAATACAAAATAAAAATACAAGACTGAGATCTTAGAGGGAAAAATGGCGTTCCCCAATTAGTAAGATCCAATGGAATGTACAATCTCATCACTTTATTTTAGTATAAAGTTTGCATAGTGAGCACATATTCTCACATTAGAGATGGAGGCATTCAATACTTCTGACAGCCAGATGTCACTGAATGTTATATTCCTTTAGCCTGATGTCATCCTCCTCAAACTTCTGATTAAAATAGATCTTAAGACATTTGTTTCTTATAATGAAAAAATGTGCTGGTTATTCTCATAAATTTTATACTGCTCATTAGAATTCAGTAAACTGATATACTGTTCAGTATTAGTTTGTAAGTTCTACTAACATCAGCCAATTCTTAAGACACTGAACCTATCTTATTAGTGCCATAGGAGTAAGCTTACACAATGGACAAATTGAAGGGAAGCATTAGGCAAAGTATATGTTATGGCAGTCAAAATACCTGTTTCAAATACTTTACTCCTCCAGAAAGTTAATGTAGAAAATTAGGCACACAAATGAAAACTCTCATTTGTCATCCCTGCATAATTGACAGAGCCGTTTGTTACAGAAGTTTTTCGTTTTTTTTTTTTTAATTTAAAATGCAAGTATAGGATTATCTGACCTTTATTATGGAAAACTTTCCAGAATAGTAGAAGAAATTTCAGTTTGATTGAGAGCTAGAGCAGATCCAATTGAATGAGAAAAATATAAGGAAGGGGAGACTGGAAACAGTAAGTCCAACCTTCTTGGATGTCACTCTTTGCCTCAACTTTGATGTAAATTAATTTGTGTAGGGACTAGCAAAGCCAAGGATTCAATAACTGAAATGGGACAAACAAGTTAGCTTATCACAGTTCAGTACGTGCTGGTGGAAGATATGAGACTTCTGGGTTCGAGACAATGGACATTCTTACTCATGGTACAGAGGCAGCATGAGTTTTCTGTTCACAATGACCTCCCTTGTTACCAAGTTCCACTAGGCAATGCATAGCAGCTCAGAAACACGCTACACACACCATACGCTTGCATGACCGAGGGGCAGCCACAAGTTTAGGGAATCCCAATCTTTCAAATGCAGCCACTAGGAAGCATGTCCAACCTGTGTTACAGAGAGAGACATTTTTTTTTTTTTTTAATTCTGGGGAGAAAAACAATCTGTCCTTTACTGCCCTGGAGAGAAGTAACATTTCTAGCCTTCCAAACAAACCTATCAATGATCTCAATGTCTCTATTCAGAAGACATTTGGGACCACAAGAGACCCATTTATGATTTGTCTCTCAATTCATGGACAGTGCTCATTGACCTTCATTATAGTGTAGATATGTAGTTCAGAAGGAAAATAAGGGAGATTCCATAGAGAAACTTCATGTGTAATGATATTATTGTCTTGGTGATCATTTTCATTTTCTTTATATATATTAGTTTATATATATATATATGTATGTGTGTGTAGAGAGACATATATATATATTCACACACATACACACACACACACACAATGAATTACAGAACTATTTCCAACATATTTGTTAATTATCTGGAACTTTGTGCATTATATGCTACTTTTGCACAGGAGAAAGTTCAAATAAAATGTTTTTTTTTTTAATATAGTGCTTTGATATTGGACTTCCCAGCCTCCAGAACTGTGAGAAATACATGCTTGCTTTTTATAAGCCACCCAGCCTATGACATTTTACCCATCCATTGTATTCTCAGTTCCCTGGTGAGTGTGTGTGTGTGTGTGTGTGTGTACTTCATACTCAATACCAGTATATTTTCCTTTGTTTCTCCAGACATTTCTCTTTTTTTATATTAAAAATTTTTATTTATTTGTCAGAGAGACAGAGAGACAGAGCATAAGCAGGGGAGGGGCAAGCTCCCCGCCAAGCAAGGAGCCTGATGCAGGACTCGATCCCAGGATACTGAGATCAGGACCTGAGCTGAAGCAGACACTCAACCAACTGAGCCACACAGGCGCCCCTTCCCAGATATTTCTTAACTGATTTAGAACAGTAGAAATTTCTAAGAACCCAAAGGAAGAATATTTTCTGACTTTTTGCATTTTCCTTTTATTCTTTAAATTCCAGTTAGTTAACATGCAGTGTCATATTAGTTTCAAGTGTACAGTATAGTAATTCAGCACTTCCATACATCACTCATCACAACAGGTGCCCTCCTTAATCCCCATCACCTATTTAACCCATTCCCTCAACCACCTCCCCTCTGGTAACCATCAGTTTTTTCTCTATAGTTAAAAGTCAGCTTCTTGGTTTTCCTCTTTTTTTCCCCATCTTTGTTAGCTTTACTTCTTAAATTCCACATATGAGTGAAATAATACAGTATTTGTCTTTCTCTGATTTATATTGCTTAGCATAATACCCTCTAGCTCCATCCATGTTATTGCAAATGGCAAGATTTCATTCTTTTCTATGGTTGAATAATATTCCATCATATATATATATGATATTCCATCATATATATATGTATATATACATATATATGCATTTCTTTACCTCCATTTACTTATTTAATCATTTATTATAACTATCAATTCATGTATTTTAGTTTTATACACTGCATTATAATCCCATGCCATTTTATTTATTACTCAAATTTCTCCAGCTTTTGCCATTGGGAGTTCTTTTAAATTGTCTCCTATGTCCCTTTGACATGTCCCCATCCTCTTGTTTTTGATTACTACCTTGTTTTCTGCCACTACAAGATACCAAAGGTTCATCTTGTTTTTGCCTTTCCCAACCCTAAATTTGGCCATTTCTTACAGAAATCCTATTTCCTTTTATTGGAAATCAAGATCTGGTCTCTGGGGTTGCCTGTTGAGCACAGTTTGTAAAATGGAGACAGATACTCTAACTCAACCACTTCAACTTTTGCTACAAATCCCAGTCTTCACAGAAAAAGATGAAAAATGTTGTTTTTTGACAAATTAAAAAGAAAAACAGACTCTTAAATACAAAGAACAAACTGGTAGTTGCCAGAGGGGAGGTGAGTTGGGGGGATGGGTTAAATAGATAAAAGGAATCAAAAGTACACTTATCTTGATGAGCACTGAGTAATAATGTATAGAATTGTTGAATTATTGTTTTGTACACCTGAAATTAATATGATACCATATGATAACTAAACTTGAATAAAAATAAATAAATAAGATGTTCTATTTTGGAGATTATATTAGGTGTATTAGTCTGCTTGCACTGTCATAGCAAAAATATCATAGACTGGGTAGCTTAAACCACAGAAATTTATTTTCTCATAATTCTGAAGGCTGTAGGTCCAATATCAAGGCACCAGCAGGATTGATTTCTTATTGGCTTGCAAAAGGCCACCTTCTCTCTCTGTTCTCACATGACTTTTCCCCTGTGCACAGAGAGAGATCTCTGTCTCTTATACGGTTATCAGTCCTGTCATATTAGGGCTCCACCCTTATAACTTCATTGAACCTTAATTATTTCTTTAAGGACCTTGTCTCCAAATATAACTACATTGGTAGTTAGGACTTCAACATGCGCATTTGGAGGGAGGACCACTCAGCCCATAACATTAGGCAAAAGCATAATGGTTGAAGGATGGTACATTGTTTTGTGCCTTGCAAAACATTATCTACAAAGAAATTGATATCATTACAATTTGGCTGCTTCAGCAGTTGAAAAAATGGGGAAAAAATAACAAATGACTTGTATTTGCAATAGTACTTTAACTCTTTCTTTTTGCTTTATGTGAGCATCTGTATAAATTAGGCATTGTTTGACATGTAGTGACAATCTCAACTTTTAAAAAGTTTTGTATTTTTTGATGAAGCATCCCTCTGATATATCAGTGCTACTCTTAAAATCCGAAAATATAAATGAAAAATCAAACACTATCACTGGAGTCCCTGATATTATTTTGAAATAAATTATCAGCTCAACTATTCCCAGTAATTATGAAAGAATTAAGTCACCTCTGTTTTCTTTGACAATTGTATGGCATTTTGCGTATTCTTTGAAATACCAAGAGAAATATTTCATTTTCTGCTAAAATAGGTAAGAAAGGCATCAAATTGAACATAAAATGTGATCAATTTTCCTTTCACTCTCCTTTTTTTCCACTAGATTTTTTGGTTCAGTCAAAGCAAACAAATAGATGTTTTATTAATAATTTTATAAATGCTTTTGTAAACTCTGATAAAATTTTGGCAACAAATCAAAGGAAATGAGCAAATAGTGAGACAAGCAGATGCAAACAACAATAAAAGCAATCAACATTGATTCTGTTTTTGCATGATGGTCCTTGGTGGTTTGTCTGTTGTTTCTGATGATTAGTGCCTCAGGAAAACAATTTAGTGAAATCAGTGTTCCATTTATTTCCTGTATCTTTTCAGCGGCTGGAGAGATTGCTAAAACTTTAAGTGACGATGAGCTAAATCCACATATAGTATAAATCTATCATTTCTTATACTTTATTTAACTATTTTTAAACTTAGTATTGTGTGAAAACTACTGCAAAAATATAAGAACTTAAAATCTGTATGATATTTTAAGAAATAATTTAGTAAATTATATAATTCAAATTAATATTTATTTTTACAAAGTTATATAAAATAAAATATGGGTGTATAATTGCTCATTCTCTTATTTTTATTGCTTATTGCCATTTATTAATCTATTCTCTTTTATTAATTTGTTGTTGGAAACATTTGAATGTCCTTATCCATCTGCATTTGTAATTGATTGTAAAGGCACATCAATTACACATAACTAGAATAGCTTATAATTTTTAAGTTACTAATTTCTCTCTTTTTTTTCTTTTCCATTATAGTGGCCTTTGGGATATTGTCATTTTTAGACACTTAGCCACAAGAAGAAACTCATAAGACAAATTAAATATTGATGTTCACAGTTGTATAGTACAACATTTCATAGGCTTATACCAAATAATACTACTAAGTACCTCCTTGCTAGGATATTCTCTGCTGATGAAAATTCTTTATCTTCTCACCCTATAGGGAAAATAGACAGATAATTTTAACACTGATTATCTGATATTGCACAGTTTCCTTTTTTCCCCCCAAAAAACAAGTGGTCAAAGACTGCAAAAACATTGTTGATGTAACAAGGTTTTAGGTGTTTTTTTTTAAATCGATTTTCTCTGATGTAAACAAACCTTTATGTCCCTTAGAAATATGCCAATATCCATTCTAAAATGATTGTAATATTTTATGAATGGGAGAAAATGCACATTTTTATTTGGTAACTGATTCTCTTTCCTACTATAACACAAAATTTTAAAATGACATTTAAGAACACGGAATGGTTTGGTTTTATTGAAATCTTAGAATTGACACTGTCTTAGTCTGTTTGGGTTTTCTTACCAGGTTACCATAGACTGGGTGACTTATAAACAACAAAAACTTACTTCTCCCAGTTCTGGAGGCTGGGAAGTCCAAGCAAGGCACAGACAGATCTCTTGTGAGGGATCTCTCCCTGCTTTATTTTTTCTGTGTTCTCACGTGGCAGAAAAGGCAAGGAAGGCACTCTCTAAGGTCTCTTTTATAAGGACACTGATCCTATTTATGAGGGCTCTGCCTTTATGACATAATCATCTCCCAAGCCCCCACCACAAATATCATCACATTGGAGTTTCAATGTATGCATTTTTGGAAGACACAAACATTGTCTACAGCAGATAATAAACAGGTGCTTACATATAAAATGTTGTGTAATTCCATAACACATCATCTTTAATTTGGTAGTTAGGAATTACTTTTAAAATGAATCTGTTAACCATTTTGTAAAATATCTCTCAGAAGTAGATTTTAGAAAATTCTGTCGGTTGTTTCTTGGGTTTGCCAGAGTAATAACATGGAATACTTGAAATAATCTATTAATGACCTCATCTATCTTGTACATCTTGTTCTATATTAAAAGTTGTTAAAGTCATTGTGACAGTTGACAATGGATATATACACAGTTGTCACTATTTACATATTTTGATAATTGATGTAATAAATAAGGTTCTCCATGAGGGTGGCAGAGAGAGAAATGAGTAAGAAGACAAAAGAGATAAAAGGAATAGCATATGTTTCACGGCAAAAGTCATTGGAATATCTCCAAGGCCTAGAGATTGATGAAAATTAAAGTACACATATTTATGGTTGCTTACAATATATTGCCTGCATATTTCCTTTTATGTGGAATTTTAATTATTTTCAAAGAACAGTTCGAATCAAGTCATTTTAGAGTCCTTTCTTTATACTATTTGGGAAGTTTATGTCATGATTTCTCTGTTAAAAACATTGTACTGATCACTGCGGGAGTCTGAACAACTATACAACACATTATCCTTAAATATTGGAAGCTTCCAAACTAGTTTGGTATGTCATATATCATCTATTAAGCAAGATATTATAAGTTCAGTACATGATAAGTAAATGTACTGTTTATGATTTGACAGGCTTTGTCTTAAACACTTGACATTTATGAAGGCACTGAACATGCCCTACATAAAAGAATAAAGTTATTGAATGATAAAGTCAGAATATATACTAAATAAATAGCTGAGCCTGATTTCTTAAACCTGATGCTATTGTTTAAATCTTCTCCGAAAAAGGCATTGCTATGGAGATACTTAAGGTGTAGGATTGTTTTTTATATTAATTGTTAACACTGTGTAGGGTAAAGTAGGTGGAAAATAAGGCTAGTGTAATTTGTACCACAGGGAGTAAGCTTGAAATTATGAGACCCAGAGTTCATCTAGGGCAGCCAGCACATTGTCCTCTCCTCACCTACAAAAAGACAGAAAGACCTTCACAGAAATCTCTGTGAGGTGAGTGGAAGGTCCCTTGGTTTTATTCATCTTAGAATGTGATCAAGTGTCTCCAGGAGAGAGTTTAAAGGGATCTAAAAATTTATTGCCCTTAGAATGTACCACCCAGTAGCTGAGTGTCTGGAGAACAACTTCAAATCCCAGAGGAAGGATTGAAAAGACCAAAGGAGGCCTGAATAGTTGTTTTAAGGAAATAAACTTCCAGTTAATTTCTGTAACAGGCGACAGGGTTTGTGTGGTTATATTCAACAGAACCATGAAGAGAGAGGTTTAAAATCCTGTCTGATTCTGTCATCTTCATTATTTCTGGCATTTAGCTATATCAACAACTTGCCCAGAGGTCAATATGTAAGCAGCTATCACTATACAAAAAAAAAAAAAAAAAGGGGCAACCTATATTTGTCAAGACAGAATATCCATGACTCATTAAAAACAAAACAATTGCTAAAGGGGATAGATAATCCCTATGTCCTGGAGCTAAAATTAAAATTTTAACCTAATTTTCTGTTAGTTGAATTAAATAAAAGGTATTCAATGCTATAATCCATATTATAAACTTGGAGAGAATAAATATGAGGCATACCACAAATCTCAGAGCAAAAATAGAGATAGAAATCATGAGGGAAGACATGATATAGTCTTTGAAGATACATTCAAGAGTCTACTTAAAAAAACAGTGTCTTCACAAGAAGAAAGAAAGAAGACTTTTAAGACATGGAAAAATTCAAGAAAATTTCCTGAGCTAAGGAACAGTCTAAGTTTGGAGATTCACATAGGATTATCCAAGTTCCAGCCTGGACTGCTAAACACATGAATATAAATGTGCATATCTTGATTTTTGAATTAAAAATATGAGAAATAATAAATTACTACTTCTGGTAGAAAGAAAACTGAGGTCACAGAATAAGCCAGCACCCTGAAATCTGGAGAGATAGAAAAATACAGAATCACAGTCAGGATCTAATTACCAGAGGCAGGAGCCTCTGGAGACATAGACTTATAGGAACAATTAAACAGGAGCTGTGATGAATTACTTGAGGCTGTATGTAAACTGGGTTGAGCATTAAAAACTCCTGGGAGCCCATAGTCTTAGAAGGGCCCCCGCACATTGCTGGATTTTACCTCTAGGACCGACTAGGTCCTCATAGTAAAGAGCCCATAGTCTTAGAAGGGCCCCCACACATTGCTGGATTTTACCTCTAGGACCGACTAGGTCCTCATAGTAAAGAGCCAAGAATTTTGTTTGTCTAGCAAGGAGAAGTAAGAAAAATTATTGTGAAAGTACCCAAACCCTTCCCTATAACATAGGTCTGCAATGGAAAGTGTTTCAACCTGCTGGATTGGAAGGACATTTACCCAATTCCAGCCCCTTTTAGACTTACTGTCTTACCTAAAATGGGATGCAAAAAAAAACAAAGAACCCACTTGTGATGGTCACTGCCCCCTAAAAGATTAACATTTAATCATAAGACAATAGATTGCTTCCCTTTTCTACACCCTACCATTATAATAGGAATCCAGTATGATAATACTGGATTACAGTTCAAAGAGCTTCAGAGTTTATACTCTTGTTAAGGGGAAGAAGAAAAAAAAAAAAACCGACATTAGAGAAATTTGAAATCTCTGATACCTACAGCTACAACAAACATTCCATATAGCCTAGCTCCTAGAAATATTAACATAATAACTCACATTTACCTTATAACATGTTATGGCATACATCCATGTCCAAAATTCAACAAAAAATTGATAAGTCATGTTAATAGGCAAAAAAAATAAGACAGTCTGAAAAGAAAAAGCAAGTAATAGAATCAGACTCATATATGACACAGACGTTGGAATAATAATTAAAAAAATTAAATAACTATGATTAATATGTTAAGGGCTCCAGTGAGAAAAGAAGACAATAGAAAGAAAAGAAAGAGATGCAAACTCTAAGAAATAACAAAAGAAAATGCTAAAAAACAAAATCACTGTGACAGAAATGAAGAATGCCTTTGATGGAATCATCAGTAGACCAGATACAACCCACAAAAGAACTGGTGAACTGGAAGAATTTCTGAAACTTAAATGCAAGGGGAAAGAGAAGGAGAAGAAGAAGAAGAAGAAGAAGAAGAAGAAGAAGAAGAAGAAGAAGAAGAAGAAGAAGAAGGAGAAGAAGAAGAAAATGACAAAGAGAGAACTTAAGAATTGTGAGATAATTTCTGAAGGTGTAACCTAGATATAATTGGAATACCAATAGAAGAAGAAAGAATGAAATAGAAAACCAGTTTGAAGCAATAGTGATTGAGAATTAAAAAAAAAAAATTAATGATGGTTACCAAAGCACAAATGCCAGAATTTCAGAGAATATGTAATAGGACAGATACCAAAAAATCTACACATAGGCATATATGCCAAAAGTCAAAGAAATATGCAAAGTTGTGAAAGACTCCAGGACTTGGAAGTGGGGTGAGAAAGCCATGTATCCATAGAGGAGAAGGGTAAGAATAATAACAGATTTCCCATCATGTGCAGGCTAGCAAGAAGAGAGTAAAGTGAACTACTTGAAGGGATTAAAAAACAAAATAAACAACCCTAGAATCATATATATGATGATTATATATATATATTATATATATATGATTCATATATATATATATATATATAGACTCAGATCTAAATAAAGGCAGAACATTAGAAAAAGAATAAAGGTTAAATAATAACTTGTTTATTCATAATTCATCTAAAATATATTTGCTTAAAATAATAACATTAAGAACTTATTGGGTGATAACAGTATGAGTAAGTGAAAAGAATTACAGAAATGCCATAGGGATGGGAGGGAGGAGCTGGGAATGCTCATTTATGAGACTATTATAACATGAAAAGCAGCATCAGGTTGCTTGGAGGTGGGAATGGTAAGTTGCAAATGCATGTTGGAAACCCTTGGGCAAACACTAGAAAATTTAAAAATGAAGCACAGTCAATATGCTAAGAAAAGGTATGAAGTGGAATCATATAAAATCCTCAAAACCAGAGAAAGCAGAAAAAGAGGGAAGAAATGGGACAAAGAACAGATGCAATGAATAGAAAATAGTTATAAGCATGGTAAATACTAATCTAACTCTTTAAATAATCACTCTAATCATTAATGGTCTACATATACCAATTAGAAGACAGAGATTGGCAGAATAGATGAGAAAGAGGGAGAGGGAGAGAGACCCAACTATATGTTGTCTATAAGAAACCCACTTTAAAATCGACTCAGATAGGTTAAAAAGTCAAGGGGTAAAGATATATATCCTCACATTAATTTCTGACCCAGCAATTGCACTACTGGGTATTTACCCCAAAGACACAGATGTAGTGAAAAGAAGGGCCATATGCACCCCAATGTTCATAGCAGCAATGTCCACAATAGCCAAATTGTGGAAAGAGCCGAGATGCCCTTCAACAGATGAATGGGTAAGGAAGATGTGGTCCATATATACAATGGAATATTACTCAGCCATCAGAAAGGATGAATACCCAACTTTTACATCAACATGGATGGGACTGGAGGAGATTATGCTAAGTGAAATAAATCAAGCAGAGAAAGTCAATTATCATATGGTTTCACTTATTTGTGGAACATAAGGAATAGCATTGAGGACATTAGGAAAAGGAAGGGAAAAATGAAGGGAGGGAAATCGGAGGGGGAGACAAACCATGAGAGAAACAAACAGGGTTTTATAGGGGAGATGGGTGGGGGGATGGGTTAGCCTGGTGATGGGTATTAAGGAGGGCACGTACTGCGTGGAACAATGGGTGTTATACAAAAACAGTGAATCATGGATTACTACATCAAAAACTAATGATGTATGGTGACTAACATAATAAAAAATAAATAAAATAAAATAAAATAAGAAAGAAAGCTAGAGCAGCTATATTAATTTCAGATACAACAGACTTTGGACCAAGTTAAGTTATCAGGGATGAAGAAGGTAATCATATAATGGTAAAGAAATTAATTCTCTAAAAATTATAAAAATCTATAACACACTTGCATTTGACAACAAAGCATCAAAAATCATGAGGCAAAAACTATACGGAAGAATAAACCCCCTATTTCAGTCGGAGAACAACAATCTCTTGCAGTAATTGATGGAAAAGAAGGCAAAACATGAGTAAGGATATAGTTGATCTGAAAAGCACTATAATCAACTTAATTTAATTGATATATTTAGACCATTTCACCAAATAACAGCAGAATACATTCTTCTGAAGCTCACATGGAATATTCACTAAGATAAACTGCATTCTTGGCCACTCACCAAATTAAAAAAAAGAAAAAAATAGAAGTCATACAAAATATATTCTTAAACCTTAAGGGAACTTAATTAGAAATCAATAATGAAAGAGCTGGGAAAATTACCAAATATTAGAAAATTAAATGTTAAATTACATATTAAGAAATTTAACAACACTCTGGAATAATATATTAGGTCATGGAAGAAGTCTCAGGACAAATTTTAAGACATGTTGAAATGCACATTGAAAAAATATATTAAAAGGAAAATATAACTTACCAAAATGTGTGAAAAGAAGCAAAAACAGTGCATTGAGGAAAATTTACAGCATTAAATGATTGTGTGGGAAAAGAAGAAATATGTAAAATCAATAGTCTAAGCTTCCATCTGGGGGAACCAAAGAAAGAAGAGAAATTTAAGCCTAGAACAAGCAGAAAAATAGAAATAAAACCAAGTAGAGCTTGGTCTAGGAAAGCAGATACATGCAAAAGCATGGTCAGCCAGGGGGGCCCAAGTCCTTGACTACAACTCTATTCAGAGACTGAATTGGGCAGTGCCCTGATTGGGCACCTGGTTTGTTATAAGAACAACTTCCCCCATTAGGCCTGCTGGGTAAAGTCTTTGTAACTGCCTAGAGCCAGGACTCAAAAATTACATCGATTTTTGGCCATGAGTTAGATTCTTACTAAATTTTAGAGAAAATGAATTTCCTTAAATACTTGTTTTAGAGAAAATAAAAATGGCTGAAAACTTATGTGTTAAATGCAGAATGAAATAAAAGAAATCCAAAGGATCTGGGAAAGAAGAAACGTGTGAAAATTACTTGATAAGAATACAATAAAAAGTCAAAAATTTTTTAAAACACTAATTAAAAACCTCTGACAAATGGTTCAATACCCTACAATTATTCTGTATTTTTTAATAACAATAGAGGAAGAACAAATAACATTAGCATATATATATATACACATACACATATATACAGTTATGTATATATTTAATATATATTATTAATATATTATACATTATATATATTAAAGTTGACCCTTGAACAATGCAAGGGGTAAGCTTCCCGACCCACCAGGGAGTGGAAAATTTACATATAACTTGACCTTTCAAAAACTTAACTACTAATAGCCTACTGTTGACTAGAAGGCTTACTGATAACACAGTTGATAAACATATATTTTGAATGTTATATGTACCATACACTGTATTCTTACAATAAAAGGAGCTAGAGAGATGAAAGTGTTATTAAGAAAATCATAAGAAAAAATACATTTACAATATTGCACTGTAAAATATCCACATATAAGTGGACCTGCACAGTTCAAGCCCACGTCACTCAAGAGTCAACTGTTAATGGATATATATACAGAGAGGGACTATCTCTCTCCAAATATACATGTATATACATATATACTCATATACTGAAGAGGTAGCACTTTTAAGAGAATGTTATGTAAAACTTGTATGAATAAATTTGAAAATTAGGCCAAATCTCTAGAAACATACAAATTATTAAGCTGTAACCGTGAAGTCCTAAAACTGACAGAATTTTTCATCCATTACAAATATTTCCACAAAGAAAAGATCAAACTCAAATGTTTGTACAGATAGCTTTTCTAAATATTTAAGGTCTAGAAATTTGAAAATTATGTGAAATGATACCGGAAATAAAACAGGAAGGGAAAGCCTCAACTAATTTTGAAAACCAGTTTAATATTGTTATCAAAGCCAATCAACGACTGTACGAATAAATAAAATTACAGATCACTATCATTTAAGACCACTGGTGCAAAATTCTATCTCAGCTGGATAAAAATGAGATTAGGTTATGATCAGATTGGGAATTATAGGAATAAAATGTCAATACAATATTATAAAATTATTTACAATTAATATGGTAAACACAAAAGGATAAATGCAAAAAAATTCTATAAAATCACTCATTTATGATTTAAAAAAGTATAAAATAAATACTTTTCAATTCAGTAACAGAAGATAATCTGCTAAATTTTAAAAACAATAAACATCATACTGAATGGTAAAATATTGAGTTCATTGCTATTATAGCCAGGAACAAGACAAGGATGCATGCTATCACCCTTCTGTTCAATGTTCTTCTGCAATAATTTTGTATTGTTGCAGTAATACCAGATGAAAAAGAAATATCTATATTTCTAGTATAGAAAATTAAATAAAATGTGATTTAGGGATTAAATACAATGCGAGCTCTAATGAAATAAAAGAGCATAATTAACACAGTCATTGTAATAGGTGTCCCGGGAGAAAGGAGGTGGGAGGAAGGATGACATAATCAAGAATCTAGGCCAGGCATTTAGAGACATGGCATCATTGTGTTTCTTAAGTTGAATGGTGAACACACTAGGATTCATTTTATCCTTGTTGTTTCAATTGCATAAGAAAATTCTACACTGGACCAAGAAGCAAAAATAGATGAGTTTAAGGTCACTCGATACCCAATTCAGGGCTTCCTTCCACTGAATTATCTAGCTTATAAATTATTGGGATTCCAGAAATGTTTCCTTCATGCACTACAATATTTCATTTAAGGAAAAGTCTTTTTAAATAATCTGTCTTTCAATATAGCTAAGCACCTTCTTCATTCATTATCCAGCACCTGGATGTGGTACGTCTGGTAGTAAGGTTTGAGCTAATTCGTTGTGAGTCAGAATCAGGGAACTTTGTCTAGATCACCATAAATGTAGATTTTTTTTTCATCTCCTTATGGATAAATCTTTCAAAAGATGTTAATAATGCTTTCAGAAACAATAATTTTGGTTTAAACTCTGGTATATAGAGTGGAAAAGGAATGATAAAGTCAAGGAATGTGTGTAAATTCTCAACACTGTAATTTATTTAAAAAATGTTTAAATTGGATTATAAAGAACATACAATGTTATATTAGTTTCAGATGCACAATATGACTCAACAATTCTATGTGACTCAGTGCTCATCACAATAAATGTATTCTTATCTAACACTGTACTTTAAAATTAAACAAATATCTACTAAAACACATTAAGATATGAAAATGTCTTAATTGCATTTTACCATACTTTAATAGATTTTACACTGAGAATTCAGTTGATTAACTAAGGATTTAATCTTTGACCATTGTCTAAAACCAACCATACTATGTTACATGCTTAAGTATGTAAGTTAACATGATTTTAAAACAAATTAAGTAAAAATAACATCCACTTTGAAAGGTACTTAAATTAAATAGCATGTTCTTATAATATTCATTATATTCAAATTCATTTCCACTCAATATTCCCCAGAGATTGAAATTCAGAAACATGTGAATCTGTTTTTATAGTTTTCTGTACATTTGTGAAGACACACTGCCCTCTTTTGAACAAAAGCTGTTTAATTTCAGGGGAAAAAGTGAAGCAAAACCAAAATTCACTGAATGAAATAGGAAGAGGATGCTAAACAAATCAGATTATCTTTCCCTTTTACAAAGGGTTAAAGAATGACTGTGGTATTGGATTTTAATTTCTCAAGGCCAAACTTTCTTTTGTACATTTTTTTCGTCTTTTGTTTACTTTCGTGGGTGCATTTGAACACAACTTGCTGTTTAAAGAATTTTTATACACTTGGAAATTCTCTTCTTAAAAATATCTAATATTTACAGTAATTAATAAAAAAGCCTGATATTCTCTACAGATTGTCTGTAATTTATCTGAGGTGTTTATGACTGTTTTATTATTTGCTATCATTCATCTCCACAAATGCTTCGTCTTTAACAAATGGTTACCCACAGTTTAGCGACAAGGCCGTTGCAATAAACCTGTCAGCGTGAGATCCACTGTGTGTATACAAGTTTATAAGATGGTCTCTGTGGTAGATGGCTACTTAAAATTTATTTCATCTATATTAACTTTTTCTCTTATTTTGTAATCTTTGGAAATTCTAAGTTAAAAAAATAAATATAGAAAACAAAATGAATGCGGCAATTTCATAATTGTCAGTCATTTCTAAGAAAAATATTGAGACTCAGCATGACAAAGGAGCATTTTCCATGCAATATTGATGTTACAGATATTTTGATCACTGATTCTTTTTTATTGTTATGTTAATCACCATACATCACATCATTAGTTTTTGATGTAGTGTTCCATGATTCATTGTTTGCGTATAACACCCAGTGCTCCATTTAGTACGTGCCCTCTTTAATACCCATCACCAGGCTAATCCATCCCCCACCCCCTCCCCTCTAGAACCCTCAGTTTGTTTTTCAGAGTCCATAGTCTCTCATGGTTCGTTTCCCCCTCCGATTTCCCCCCCTTCATTCTTCCCCTCCTGCTATCTTCTTCTTTTTTTTTTAACATATATTTTATTATTTGTTTCAGAGGTACAGTTAATCACTGATTCTTGAGTGAAAGTAGATGAGTACAGAATATGGTAGCACTGTAATAAACAAATGGAGTGTAATTACTCTCTTTAATAGATACAGTTCTAATTAAATTTAAATGAATTAATTATTCACATTTGTTAAGTCCTATTCTCCTTCTGTTATCCAAAAGTATAGTCCTTTGGGAAGAGTAAGCAAAAGATTTTCTTCTGCCTTCTGCATTTTGCCCTCCCCCAACAGATAAGCTGTTCTACATTCAATCTTATTTTCATTTTTATTATCAACAAAACTTCTCAATAATTAGCAAGAAGATAGCTAATTATTGAGAAGTTTTGTTGATAATAAAAATGAAAATAAGATTGAATGTACAACAGATTATTGCCACTTCTACTGAAAAATAAGAGGTACCTTCAGTTCCTGGACAAGATGGTTAAGAGAATCACCAATTGAATTGGAGGTTCCAACAAGTACCTGCATGGTAGAAAGAGGAAGTAAGGTAGTAAGCACAGGAAGCTAACCAAGAAAATAGCAATCTAGTATAATTAGGAAGAGGCTGCAGAGGAGATAAAAAGACATAAATAGAAAATGGGGTACAAAATAGATCATTTATCATGTCCCCATTCTCAAGAAGAGAAGAACAGGCTGTACTCCATATATATTCCACCACACTTTACTCACATCGCTTGGAAAAATAAAACATAACTTAAATAATCTAATAGCAACTACAAAAACCTAATGTCCATCACTGAGGGCATGTCCTACCTAAAGAAGGAACAGTTTCTCCTGATTAACTAAAGACTTTCCAAACTTATATTAGACGCCTCATAAAATGACAGCCAAAAAAATTCCTACACGTTTAGTCTGTTCAGGCTGCTATTACAAAATACCATAAACTCGGTGGCTTATAAATAACAAAAATTTATTCATCACACTTTGGAGGCTGGAAATACAAGATCAGGTGCCCACATGGTCAGGTTCAGATTCTCTATCTGCTGAGGGAGGGTTTCCTGGTTCATAGATGGCTTTCTTTTCATTGTATTCTCAATATGGTAAAAGGGACAAAGGAGCTCTCTTAAGCCTCTTTTATAAAGTACTAATCCCATTTATGAGTCTCCACCCTTATGACCTAATCATCTCCCAAAGCTCACCTCCAAATACCATCACGTTGGGGATTAGGTTGCAAAATATGAATTTACTGAGGGGACACAAATATTTAGTCCACAGGTCTGGGTTTAACTAGATGCTGTTGATGTGAATGCCAATTCCTTCTGAGATTAAAACCTTTCTAATTAATTGACTAAGTCCATTAAAAGACTCTCCTTGTGGAGCTTACACCTGAACAGGACTTCAAGAACCTGGAGAAGATTTTTCAACAGCCACCTTCTTTGGGCATCCCCACTACAAAAGTCTATATATGAGCGAACTGGTATCCTTGGAATTTTAACTCAACTTCATGGCAAACATAAAAATCCATGCTTACTGTGACTTCATCCGTGAACAGATTACAAAGGCCTTGGTCCTTTGTTTTAGGGCAATAGCTCCAAAAATTATCAATGTTTTTACCTGAACTAGTTCTAGGCTCCCCACTTGATCTCATGGTTCTTCACGTGGTTCATGTATTACCATGACTGAGGAAACAACACCTTAAAGCCAGGAGATTAACCTGTTATCAGAATCTATTGTCACCTCTCTGTCACATTACTAGTCCCCACAATGACACCCTGAATCCTGCCACTCTCCAGGCCTTACCAGAGTAGGATACTCACTAATGTCATACTCACTTAGGGACATTTATCTTGCTTAGATGAAAGATTCCCACTGAGAACACTGACCTAATATTATTTGTTGATGGATCATGCTTCAATAGTGAAACTACCGATTCATAAAAAGCATGTGCTATCACTAATAAAAACTCTCCTTTATTATACAGATCTGAGATAAAATTTCAGATGGAAGACATATTGTACAAACTAGGGTTTGTCAACTAATCAATGGCCATAGAGTGCACACACAGACAAATAACAGGCCTGCTTTTTGAGCAGTATATGGCCTTGTTAGTGTTTACACAGTCAGTAATAGCCAGAGCCATACCAAGTGTTTCTCTTGATCACAATCTCTTGTTTTTAGAAGTAGAGAAAAAGCATTATTCATAACTTTGTAAAACTCGTTGTAACTTGACAGGCTTTTATATATAATTTTTAAGTCACACCAGTATGACACAGTCTCTTGATAATTATCAGATGGAATTACAAGTGGCAGATAAATACTCCTATTTTGATGAATCTATTTGATTGTTAATCTAGTAACTACTAGACAGAATAACCATCAATGTTTTCGGTGTTTGTTGAACACCTACTACTCATTGGCAGAGCGTATTATTTGCTTCACTGCACAGCGGAAGAAAAACTAAGACATTATATTAAAGAAACAAGAACATACACTGAATGCTTAGTGCATTAACAAAGTCCTTGATGACTAATGCCAACAAACCTAGGGAGATTATTTACATAAAAATAGACACTAGCTTTATATTACCATTCCCAAGCATTTACATCAGTATGGAGTGATATAATATAATAATATTATATATATATAATATATAATATAATAACTATATAATATAATAACTTGCTTCTGTATGTTCCATTATTCTGGAATCAATGGTTAGTTTTAATCAGCACCATTTGTCTTATAAAGAGAAATGTATGTTCTAGTGTTTTCTTTAAAAGGAGGTTGTATTTTGCATATGAAGATAAAATTGAACAAATGTTCATTTTAATAAGATTAATATAAAGAGACAGAACTCAGAGCTTTAATATAAAGAATTTTCCTTATATAAAATAAAAAATGAATGATACCAAGTTTTAGATAATTTTAAACCATTTAAATTTCCACCCAAGTGTAGAATGGAAAAAATCAAAAAATGAAACACAGGAACATGATGTTCATCTTCAGTTATCCACAATACAGTTATCACTGACAGCTTAACTACAAAATTTTATAATAATCACACTTTCAGGATACTAGGTATAGTTTTCTATGATGGTAACATAATTTATTAATCACAGTTTGTAGGATGTTAGTTTGACATGGAGAAGTGTACTAAAAGCATTTTTAAATTGCTGAAACCAAAATATCATGTCCACTTTCCATTTTCACTTTTGCAGTAAGAACAGATTACTTGTGGTAATGGGGAAAAAAATGTGTTACAGCTTACAATGGCAAAAATGTATATATTATGAATTTAAGTAGACAAGTAATAGTATCTTTCCAGGACTACAACCATCCTACAATTTCTCAAAAACTTATTGTTCAGTCCTGTGGATGTTATTTCACACACACACACACACATACACACACTGATAGTTTTGTTGGCTGTTGGTTGATGTTGCTCTTATACAAATACTGGAGCAGACTGTGCTATAAAATTTTGGAAAGTGGCATGCTCAATATGAGTGGGAGGTGTTACAGTGGGGCCTCTCTTTCTACCATTTCATAAGGATATTCGTAACTACAACCTTTCTGTGCCAAGCTCAGGAACATTATATTCATTTTACTATTTAAAGCTCCGTTGAATAGAACATAATAAGTAAAATTCTGTCCAAATGGTGAGTAGTGTTTTTCTTCAAATAAAATAAATTCTCAAGCCAAGTATGTATCATTCATTCCATCTAATAAATTATTATATTTATTCTACTTAAAAAGTTAAGTTTCTTATAATTGTAATTCCTCTAATTTTATTCTTAATAATATACATTTGCCATTTTGTAAGTGGGCCCTCCTTTTTTGAATGGTGCTCACCTCTTTGTTCTCAAAAAATAGATCCATCTGAAAATGTCAGTGTTTGTGTCATAACATTATGCAGTGCTATTTGTGAAGTATTTTTAAATTCTCTGTTCATGAGCTATCCAGAAAGAGATTTTGAAAAGATTGAAGGTTGTGCCTTTCCCATTTAATTTCTAGAGACTGTAGAGTACAATTTCCAAGGTACAAGTAAGGAATCTTTGTTGTTGTTGTTAATTACTGCACTTTTTATGAGATCAGAAAAATTGTTCATGATAAAACACAAACCCTTAAAAGTCTGTCAAAAGCTCAATTGTCACCTTAAAAATTTTTTGATGTTTTTATATCAATAAAAATATGATTATTACATAAATTTAAAATTCTAAATTATAAAGCACATTTAATTTTTGGTGCTGTAAATCTTTAAAGCAATACATTTAGGCTAATATTTAGGCTGAAATTCTATAAATTTGCACTAAAATTTGCATTCATTGATATCATTTTTAAATAATCTGGAAAAATTTATTTTGTTAATTTTCTTATTTTTAATCTATTAACTTCAATGAATCTAGATATCATTGTCTAATAAGTGTTATAGATAAAATGTATTGTTATCACCTAGAATCACAAATGAAACAAATTAAAATGTAGTTATCTAAGTTATTTATTAAAATTGTAGAGAATGTGAATATCTCAAGTTCTTAAAATAAATCATACACATGGGATTAGCAGCAGTGATTCTGATAACCTATATCAAGTGAACTCATTGTATGGTAAGTAAAACTGCAATTTTTATTTGAATATAGGAACTAATATTTGCATAAAATATAATTTTATATAGTAGCAATACTAAAAGAAAAACTGGATTTTATTTTATTTATTTATTTTTTTAATGAACTAGCAGTATTAGTTAGCTCATAAGAATTTAGGTGTTGATGGGTTGCCATTAACTTAACTATCTGCCTTTGCCTTTGTTCTTTGAAGTCTACTGAACTTTGGAGTTATTCTTATTTTTTTTTCTTAAGAAACTAAAAAATATGTGAGAATATTTAAACAGAGAACATGATATATATCTTTTCATATGAACCTAGTATTGTAGTAATGCAATTTTTCTTACACTTATTTTAATATATTACTTATCTAGAATTTTCTACACAAACAATTTTTAGGCTTGCAGGATGGTGATCATGTTTTATGCTTTTAAAATCATAATACAACGGTTAGCATTTTACTTTAAATACCCAGACAAATACCCAGACAAATCTAAAATGCAAATTAGGAGGTCAGTATGAAAATGTTCAAGTCCTAGAAATTTAGTGTATGGTTAACTTTTCTGGAATAATTATTTCAGAAAGTTTTATATAACTTACTGAAATATTTTCCCGAGAGCAAGCACAGTATTCTTTTTTATTTACATGGTTATCATTTATATTTGGGGGAAGCTATTTAATTTATGCATGCTGGCTTGCTCATCTGCAAGCTTCTAATGAATATTAAATATACTAACACATGTAAATTTCAGTTCAGTGACTGACCAACACTGACCATTCAGTACATATTAACTATTGTTAAAACTATTCTACACATCTGTATTTTAAAATGCACTGAGGCCTGACTATAATATAGTCAATATCACCTTCATTTTCCTCCCACTATCCTGCATATACTTCTATTGCAACTTTCACAAAATGATATCATATTCAGAGATTATTTTTAACTCTGAGATACTCATCGTTTCACGTCTAAAATTGTCAGGTCTTTTCATTCTCTTCTGGGTTAGCAGTTAATGAAGATTCCCAGCAGAGTGTAAAGGTGGCAATTATAGCAGAGTTTTTGAGCTGCAGAGCCTGAGTTGAAAAGCAAATTCTGTCTTAATCAAAGCCCCATCAAGAAAGTGATAGCAAAGGATAAAGCAGTAGCTACACTGGGGTGGGTATTTGTCATGGAAACACTGCTGCTCTTAGAGACCTGACGACGTCTATTCTCAAATAGTCACATTGAGGGGAATATATCCGTTCTTGTTCTTAGGCTCATGCATTTGTTCTGTTCTTGAGATATGATTTACTTCACATTTTTGATAAGAGGAGATTAATAAGATTATTCTTTATGTTTTTTTATCACTGAAGTAAATATAGTCATTAAATATAATTTGAAAATCACTGGAGCAGTAAAAAAAGCTTGTATATGACATGCTATTTAATGATATACTTATTCTTAAAGTTGCCTCAAAATGTATGTCCATATTTCCGTGTATCTAAAAATTTTATATAGCACTCATTGGAAGCTTGGAGATGCACCAGCCAATGTCCATCAATTAAACAGATTTCAAAAGATCCGAATGACAAAAATACGAAAGCAGGAAGTTGATTCTAAGTCTGATTCTAAACTTTGACTTATACAAAGTTTAATAACTTTGTTATTGGAAAACTGTTTTCCAGTGGAGAATAATAAAAACATAACGATAATAATAAGACTTCTTTAAGAATTATCTCAGAAGTAGAATTTGCATTTCACAGATGTCTCATTCTCAGGGTAAATATTGGATAATGTTTAGCATATTAACTACTCATTATCTTAATAACATTTTTAGTTACAGTTCATATTGAAGTAATTTAATTTACAACAGGGTTGTGGCAACCAGGTAATCTTTTTCTAAGGAGAAAGGCTACTAATCCCAAAGATTCTCCATAAACTACTTGGCTGTCTCCAGACTTGCAACCAGTGTCTGAAACAAATTTGTCAATGTAATTTCGTCGATACTTTTAAAGAAATTGATTTAACACTTAAAAATGTCTGTTTAAATGCAAAAAGGATTTCTCAGTATTGAAAGAACTTCCAAGTTTCAAATGTTAAAATGTGTGATACCTATATCAAATTTATATTTAAATAAATAAAGACTTTGCATAGCACTTTAAAAAGTTGTCATAAAAAGCATAAAGTAATAAAACAAAGATCGAGAGCATCAGACACAATATGGGTAGGTACAAGTCTTAACAGTTAAAAATATTAAATAAATATATTAATTAAAATGAAATAGGTGCAATAAATTCTCTAAGAATAATATATACAGCTGGTCAAAGGCAGAGCTTAAGTTAGAACTCATCTCTTCCGCTTCTTTTTCCAGCTGTTTCTTCAAAATAGTCATATCATTTGTATTTTCAGCTGGTCATTAAAAATTGGTACATTATACCTAATAGGAGCAACATTTAGTATTTATCTATAATTTCACCTACAAAATATACTTCAAAATTATACTAAATTTTCTGAAAATTGAGATAGAGTTTGGTTGTTGAAATATCCTCACTTGTTTGTAAAATTAGGTGCATCCCAAGTATTTGTTTGCCAAGATGGAGGCAGGGTTGACAACAATAAAACAAAAAAGAAGATTAAGAAATGGACAAAGGACTTGAATAAACATTTCTCCAAACAAGATAGACAAATGGCCCATGATCAAATGAAAAGATGTCCATCATCACTAATCATTAGAAAAATGCAAGTAAAAACTATGAGATGCCACTTTACGCCCATTTGGATGGTTATTATTAAAACAAACAAATGAAACAGAAACAGAAGCAAACAAAACCCCCAGAAAATAGCAGGTATTAGCAAGGACATGAAGAAGGCAGAACCCTTGTGCATTGCTGGTGGGAATGCAAAATGGTGCAGTCACTGCTGAAAGCAGTATGGTGATTCCTCACAAAATTAAACATAGAATTACCAGCAATTCCACTTCTGAGTATATGCACAAAAGAATTGAAGCAGGGACTCAAAAAAATATTTATATGCACATCTTCATAGCCGCATTATTCACAATGGCCAACAGGTGGAAACAAACCAAGTGTCCGTTGACATAAAATTAGGTATATACATAGAAAGAAATATTGTTCAGCCTTGAAAAGGAAGACAAATTCTGACACATACTACAGCATGGATGACTCTTGAAGAGAGTGTGCTAAGTGAAATAAGCCAGTCCAAAAGGACAAATGATGTAGGAGCTTCCTAGGGTAGTCAAATTTGTAAAGATAAAAAGTAGAATGGTGGTGGCCAAGGACTGGGAGGAGGGGGAAATGGGGATTTAGTGTTTAATGGATTCAGAGTTTCAGTTGGGGAAGATGAGAAAGTTCTGGAGATGGATGGGGTTAATTGTTGCCCAACAATGCGAATGTACTTTGTTACAAAACTGTATACTTTAAAATAATTAAAATGGCAAATTTTAGTTTATGTATTTTTACCATGGTAAATTCATATGCATGAGAGAGATGAATTTCACATGATTTTAATTTATGGTATAATTTTGTACTCCCCCCCAAGAAAACTATGTACTTAACTTTATTCTAATAAGCCGAATAAACTACTTAGCAGACAAATGTTTTGATTTTTCATGAAGAAAATTATATAAATGTATGAGAATGATTGTCCTATAAAGTTCCCAAAAGAGTCCATGTGGAGAGTCCTAATTGTCATTTCCAGAAAAGGATTTAAATGAGCATCAGCATCTTTGTGAACTGAAGTAATTAAGATCTGTGCTGTTTCATTCTTGCTTCAATATGTAATTAAAGCTAGTTGTTTTTTTTTTTTTCTCTCAGCTGGTTACATTTCTGAGTCAAATAAAAAATTTTTATATGAATGATTCTTCAAGTTAAATTGGTCCCACTCAAAAATATTTCTTCTCAGGAACGCAAACTGAACATCGCCATAAACACGAATCAATATCTGAGAGAAAAGTCAGAATGTATATTGAATTGAATTGAATGTAAATGGTCATCTCCTCTTACAGATAAGCTCCTCAAGTGTCCTGTACAAACGTTTGCTTTACCTGTAAAAAAAGATATCTCAGTGGTTAATCACGGGGGTTTGCCTAATACTGTGCTTTGTTGATATTTCCGTAAATAAAATACTACAATGACTATGAGTGTAACATCTAATATCCAATACATTTTTAAAATTTTAGCTTTAGCAAAGTGATGACATGCATTATCTTTAAATATTTGCTTCAAAATAAGAGAAGCTGTGTCAAGGAAGGATTGTCCAAAAAAAAAAGAAAAGGATATATTGACGTGACATGATGAGAAAAGCAGTGTGAACTGGAAGCTGAAAACTCTCAGTTCTCTTCGCCATAAATTAACTTCGTGGTCGTGAGTCTACTAATCTAATATCTCAGAGTGGCACTTAAACTCACTAAATAAGCAGAGTAGACTTGAATAAGAAGGTGTGGATTTGATACAAAGCCCTCTTTTTTGGCGCTTAAAACATTATTTAAATATAGAAAAGTTGGTGATTTTTAGTCTCTCAGCCATTCTATATAATCTGGCAAAGTTATGCAGTTGAAAATGACAAACTTGACCCATTCTTTCAAAGCTCAAGGGCTTAAATAATTTTTCTACGTCAGATTTTCTAGACCAACTGCTGTGCTGGAACATTCAGGGAGAGATCATTTCTTGGCACTTGAAAGGCCTGGGTTTGATCTGTAGAAGAAGATAAGAGTCTTGGTGCAAAAGTCAAAGAGATGGTCCCAACCTTGTCAGGGAAACTTTACAGGTCAGCACTAATATTCCCTGGGTTTTAATCAGAAATGGGACTAAGAAAATTGTCCTAATGCCATACACATGTTAAATATTACCTGAGGCCGAAGTTTGGACTGACTATTGTCATGAGTGACTAAATAAAGCCAGAGAGAAGAAAGAGAATAAAACGTAAGGGATATGTTGTTGTTGTTGTTGTTTTTCCTTGAAGAGTTTATTCCCCTGAACCTACATTTCCAATTATTACAGAGTAAATTTTAGAATGGGAAAAAAAAGAGGTCCTCCTCCAAAATTTCATGGCAAAGCTATAAAACGATTTTTGGTTTGATGCTTCCTGCAGCTACAGCTGATGAGGAAGAAGTAGGTCAAGGTGAATATGCTTAGTTGGCTTTCTCTGAGAAGCTGAGTGAAATGGTGAGCCTGTCAGTGTAAAAACCTACTCCCAACAAGGGGACAAAAGATTCTGTGGAAAGCATGGTTCATTAAGAACGTACACATTTTTGCTGTTCTTTTCTATCAGTGCTACTATTGGCCAGTTTTCCTTTCTTTAAGAGTAGAAATTAGCAGACACTAGACTTCCCTACTGCAAGAATGCTGTTTTTAAGTCGTTTGTCTTCTGTCACTTTTGCCTAACATGGGAAAGTGGATGTTAGTGTCCCAAATATCAAATTTCCTCGTGACGATATGATGCTTTCATGAATGTTGTATCAAGAAGGTAACAATGAAAAAGTGTGACAGTATATTTTTTTAACTCAAGCACAACCGTTAACAAATATTAGACGGAAGCTTCATAAAGTTGACTTTGGATGATACAACCTAAATATTTAGAGCTGCTGACTTAGGAAATCTCATTAGAAATCTGAAATGTGGCCTTTTTTCCCCTCCAGGTAATTTGTGACACAGTTGTTTCATATACTGTGTTCTGAGAAGCATCGAAATAAATACTAACCAAGCAATAGAACAAATAAGCACAAGACAACCATGTAGACCTTTCCCACGTGAGCAACAGTGGATGTTGGGTTCCTGAAAGCTACTGTGTCATCTTTTCCGAGGTGGCCTTGCTATGCTGATCTCCAACTATCAACATTTCTCATTTTATCAGTTGTTTTTGGGGGAAACAACCTGGAGGATGTGATTCTTTCTGTTTGAAGATGTTCAAAGTACTCTCAGATTTAACCATAAATACAGAACTTTAAAATGTTTTGCCCATTATTTTTATTCAAGTTTATGGAAAACTTACTATAAGAAATTTTGAAAGCTGCACTTAAATTATTTAAGATAAAGTAATCAATTGTTGGACCCCTAAAGGAATCTTTTAATCTTTTTAAGCTATTAAAATGATACCTGGAAATAACATTTTAACTTAAACAGTAAATGAATGGAGATTCTTGGTCTTATATCTTTGTTAGAGTACCAATAATAAGCCATTGAAATAGCTATGGGAGCCAAGGTTTAATATTAAAACTGTCCCTAAGCAAATATCTAAGACAAAACACCCAATACTCTCAAATTTCTCTTGACTTTTCAGTCTCATTGTAGAACCATTAATAGAGTTTACTCCACTGTCTTGGAAAAAGAGTGTCAGGTATTATTTTTCCATTTTTTGTACAATTTAACAAATCATATAGGTGGCTGACCTGTCCCACTCTGTTAGATTTTATTAAGCATATACTCCTCATCCTCATTTTAAACTTCTGCTAGCAGTCAGGTTACTGGAAATCACATGATTACTCATTCATTCTAAGATGCTTATGATTAATATGTGATTACTGTGTTACCTCTTAAATAGGAAATTGCAATCATTAAGGGACAAAGATTCATCCTAAATAAGTTCTAATCATATTATTTCAGGTATCAGTAATAGGCTTGCAGATTAAGAGATTTGGGCCATTTAGATCTGGTCATTGCGTGTACGTGTGTGTAGCTTCACTGAACATAATGCATTTCTATTCTAATTATGTAGTTAAATATAATTTTAACCATATTCAATGTGAAGATATATTTTCAGCAAGACATTTTTAACTAAAATGTTTCTATTAATAGTATTTCTAGAATAGTATATCTAAATACTGTTACAGCTGAAAAAAATCACAGGGATAAATCACTTAAATTCCATAAGAAATGTACATTAAGGAACAGATAATGGGAATAATAAAGGTGACTACTCCCTGGCTCCTTTAAAATTTGTGTGTATAAATATACACATATGTATATATATATTATATGTAATAAAATATGTAGAATAGAATATGCATTATATTATAAATACAACACACATTAAATAAACATTGTATATGTACTAGATGATGCATAATAAAACAATAATACATATATGTATATGTACATCATTATACATACACACATGTGTTCATATGTATTATACATACATATATGTGTTCTTCATACTAGAGTGAATCTTTTTTTTTTTTTTTAAGATTTTATTTATTTAATCATGAGAGACAGAGAGAGAGAGAGAGAGGCAGAGGGAGAAGCAGGCTTCCCGCCGAGCAGGGAGCCCGATGTGGGACTCGATCCCAGGACCCTGGGATCATGACCTGAGCCGAAGGCAGACGCTTAACCATCTGAGCCACCCAGGCACCCCATACTACAGTGAATCTTTAGAAGCTAAATTAGTATATAAGTATTATGGGCTCTTAAAGGGCTCTCTCTATGAAGAATAGCAAAATACACATTTCAGAGGTCCTAAAATTGTTTAATTTTTATGGGCTGGTATCATAGACAGTGAATTGGTCAGATTCTTAGAAACTAAAGTGATGAGTACCTGCCCAAGTATATCATAAAGGCTAAAGAAAATTGAAAGGCCAATGTAAGGCCTTTCACAGAGATATTTCATAGTCTTCTAATGGCAGAAGTGGTATTAAATGCCAAAGAGTGACAGATTTTTTAAACTTCTGTTATTTTAATGTATTTTTATTTCTTTTTAAAGATTTTATTTATTTTAGAAAGAGAGATAGAGTGTGAGTGGGGGTAGGAGCAGAGGAAGAGGGCTAGAGAGAGAATCTCAAGCAGATTCTGCACTGAGTCCAAGGCGGGGCTCAATCTCATGACCCTGAGATCATAACCAAGAGTTGGGTGCTTAACTGACTGAGCCACCGAGGCACCCCTTTAATCTATTTTTAAGAAAATTAAACTAGTACTATTTCACCTTTAAAGTAAAAATTTTATAACAAAGCACATTTTAAACTTGACTCAGTATTTGCATTTGTCCAATATTTTCATTTGGACAAATTTCGAATTTGATAAATGTAATAACTCTAAGAATAAGTGGAAAACGTGTGCCAACAACAAAGTAATTTATGTAGCATTAAATATGTGTTAATTATTGTACTAAGGACTTCCCATATGGTATCTCATTAGTCCCAAAACAAGTATGTGACATAACTGCATCACCTACTCTGTTCAACTAGCACCTACAAATTCAGATTCAGGTTAACTACCAAACTAAACTCATAAACACAATATACCTCACCCACCACATCTACTTAGATTTATAAAAGAATATGGGTCAGGTAATTGCACAGCAGAGTAAGATCTTAGGACTTAAGGGCCCAGCTTCAGCTATCCTAGTCACTCTGTATTTGGGATCTATGTGATCACACACACACACACACACACACACACACACAATTGAGTGGGCATGAGTCATGTAGTTAAAGAAAACTTTCTAAGTTTTTCTAGCTTTTGCATATTGTTAATAACTTAGCTCTCACTGGTACCTGGCCAGCTCTCATTCATTAAATTCTCAATCAAGCCAGCTCTGCATGGGTGGTAAAGCATATGATAAATCCACATAAGGTTGCATTTTTAAGTTTGTTTTTGTACACTGTCAGCTTTGAAATGAAATGGTCTGATGAAATGTAGCCTTGAGGACAAAATTAAGACCCAATATGTTGTTACATTTACTGGAGTTCTCAGCAGTGTCTTTATAGTCACAATGGAAACTTGAAGTAGAATATGACTATTCATATCAGGATCTGTTTAAAGCTAACAAGAAGTACTTCAAAAGCTCCCATGTAATTTACTGCTTTTTAGGGGAGAGCTGACTCAGTCTGGAATATTCTTTATCCAATGCCATCTTTAGCTGATTTATTTCCTGTTAGAATTCTGTAAAAATTTTAACCAAATTAATCATCTCAGTGAGCAACCAGGAAATATGTCACTGTTCAGTGTAAAGATACATAATTTAGAATCTCAAGGACCAATCACAACATCTTCCCATGTAGGAAAATCCATGGACCAGAATAAGGTGTTTGCTTTTGCATCCTAGTTTTGTTTTGTTTTTTGTTTTTTGTTTTTTCTTGCTTTGTTTTTCTGCGTAAATAACTGGCTTTTTCTAGCAGGCATGAGTATGGCACACTTTAATTCTTCTTTGGAATTCTCGTGGAATATTCATAATTTATTGCCCTGCACATAAATATCCTGTCACCCGACAACCTAGGGCTCATAAGCTTCACAATACAATGAAGCCATAAATTTCTGAACATCACGTTGGAATTGAGAGCCCAATTCTTCCTGTAACGTCAGTTATATCGTCAGTTCTGTCCACATATAGACATTCTTGCCTACTTAACTTTACCATCTACAGAGTGAATGCCAGCAGAATTACAACCTTGGATCTTTCAATTTGTGAACTTCTTTCATTAAAGAAGGTGACATGCTTGGCTTTACTGGCGGAGGAGAAAATTGTCCAATTTCAGATAATTTAGCAATAGAGGCTATCAGTTCTTCTGAGGGTTTTAGTGTAAGTCCCAAATATAGATATGATCATGGCCATGATGTTCTCAACCAGAGCCACTGGTAATGACTTACTTCTATATATACCATTTCGATTTTATCTTTGAGCTTTTGCCAAGCTGTTCCATCTGAGTGGAATATAGCATTGAAGTGACCCTTGATATAATTGAAATTTTGAATCCAGGGTTGGCTGCATCATTCGTGAGCCCCAGGGCAAAATAAAAATATGGGGCCCTTTGATCAAAATATATTAAGAATTTCAAGACAATGGCAGCAGAACATAAGACATGGCGCTCTTCTGAATGTGGTGCTATGTGCATGTAGCGCACCATGAATCTCAGAATCATTTCATGTCTCTCAGTAATTGAGCTGTCTTTACCAAAGCTATGTAACAGGCCAGCAATTGACTCTCAAGAGGATCCTAGCAAGCCATGGCATAAGGGAAGCTGTCAATCCCAAATCCCCCTGGAACCTGTGTGGCAGTCCTGTTTTCCACCACCTCCAGTCTGCACGTCCTCACAGAGCAGATAGTCCATGTTGTTATGTAGAAATCAATAAATGCTATGTAGCGATCAGCTGAAATTGTGCTTGAGTCTTTTGATGAGGAGGGTTGTTTTGCTAGGGGATCTTATCTGAAGAAGTAGAGTAGGAGGGAAACTTGCCATTAGGTCAGTTTGAGGCAGTCTTTGAGGTCTTTCTTACACCACAAAGCAGTCAACATAAAATATTAAACATTGTGAACAGTTTCACCATATGTGGTGAAGCAGAGGCTGTTGGTGGAACTGGATTATTCAAGTCCTAAAAGCTATCTGGGAACCATCTGCTTTTCTCATTGTAAGTCAAGCAAAACTGTGTTACAGTGTGTTGTTGACAATTAAATCCCCTCTTTCAAACATTTACTTTATGACTAATGTTTGATATTCACAATAGAGAAGATGTGGGACAATTCTAAAGCTCCCTAATTAATGTGATCAATTAAAATTGGCAAAAGATGTAAATGTCCACTGTCTAACCATAGAACGGCTCTGTTCTCTATTCCTACAATACATCTATTTCAATTACACACTCACATATAGGTATTTTTTCTAATTTTACAAACGTTCTTTTTACCATAATTATATTACCTTCCATTACACAATCATCGTACCTTCAAATTTTACTTTCAATCTCCTATTACTGTTCTTTTATCCTCCTATAGGGATTACAGTTCACTGTGAGCTAGTTTCTAATAATCCCAAACGATTCTGTTTATCTGCCTTCTGCCATTCAGTTTTATTTATTATAGATGCAACTGCATTGCTCTGCTGAGGATCTGCAGCCGTCTTATCCAAATTCTACTTTTAATATTTAGCTCCAGGAATCATTGACAGAACTTTCATCACATCAAACCAACAACAGTTTATCAAATATCCTTGCATCGAAGTCTTACCTGAACTTCCCTCTCCAAACTTTCACTTAGTCGAGGCTGCCTCTGACATACTGATGTGAAGATGTGACATTGTTCCTGCTTCTGACCCCACTCTGCATCATGCTCTCACTCTATAAGCACCAACAGGCTTTAGATCAAACTGACAATCAAATTGTCTAGACAAAACAGGCTTCATGCAGTGCTCCTTTTTTAAAAAAAAAAGATTTATTTATTTATTTGAGAGAGAGAGCACGCAAGCTTCTCTCCGCATGGGGCAGTGGCAGGGAAAGAAGCAGACTCCCTGCTGAGCGTGGAGCCCCACGTGAGACTTGATGCAGGGGTCAAACTCATGACCCTGATATCACGCCCTGAGCTGAAATCAAGAGCTGGTCTACTGACTGAGCCACCCAGGTGCTCCAACTTTTTTTTTTTTTTCAATTGTATGAAAGCATAGAGAACAGGAAAAAATGCAGCATTCACAGCAACAGTATATTGGAATTCTTGTAATTTCCAAAGAGAGCTTCCAAATGTCCCCAGATCACTGAGGTTCAGACACACATGGTCACAGGAGAAACCTGAGTGCATACCAATAACACCAATACAGAGAGGCAAGCCATAAACTCAGGGAACCATTTAGATTTCAAACCTTGCTAGTTATGAAGCCTCTCAGAAATACCGATTAGATCCAAATTTTTGGCACAGCTGTATCTTATTACTACTTGCAATGCATTTCTTGATTTTAAAAAAGTTTCATAAATGGGCACAAGTTCATAGGTGTATAGGCCAAATTCTCACTTATCTTGAATTCCTTAAGTAAGAGTTGTAAGAACTATTCTGCCAAGGACCTAATCCTTAGGTATCTCTAAGGAGAACACACAATTACTAGAATCAGTTGTTAGCCAATTTCCTCCACTAACTTGCTTGAAAATTTTAAATGTCATCTTTGTTGTCTAGGAGTTCGCTAAATAAGATTAAATATATATTTTTTTCCTAAGCAGTTCTGCCTGAACCGCAGTAAACCCTTTCAATCTGCATACTTGAGTCTGTTCTTCACCTCAGAGAGTAATTCTTCTAGCATTTAAAAAAAAATTAATTCATCATCTCTCTCCATCTGGTACTTTTTACACTTCTTCACCTTCCATTACTCACATATCACACCTTTAATATCTATCCTCTAATTATTTCTTCTTTTTCCCCCCAAATGATTGCCATTCATCATATGTTTACTCCAAATCATCTATTCTGCTTGATTTCCATCCCTCTTATCCATGTCTCAACACTGAGCATCTCCTTAGTTCATTTAGAGAATTTTCCTTTAATGATTTGTTAACTTTTTCTTAACAAAGATGATCTGTTTTTCAAAAGCACACTCGAGCAGGCAGCATCCACCCATAATTCTGAGGGACTTAACTCTGGAGGACTCAGCAATTTGGTGTCTCTCTGCTACCTTCCTCAGAACTCTTTCTAGCTTCCCTTCTGATCCGGAGAAGAAAATTTCTATACTGGCCTTCTTCTTCTTGACCAAAGCAGAACCTAGAGTACCTCCCATGCTAGGACACAGAAACTGCTAAACTAAAGCAGATACATAGATTAGATTGGGGGGAAATGACAGGTTGCTTCCTTTTCATATTGCTGTAGTCTTAGTTATATGTTTCTTTGATCTTTGGAAAAAGGTCACAGTCCTATACAAATTGAGCATCTATTTGTGGTGTTGCAGTCTGTCAGGCAACCCACTCTTGGTTTTGACTCAGGTCATGATCTCAGGCTCCTGAGATTGAGCCCCACCTGAGGCTCCCTGACAGCGTGGAGTCTGCTTGGATCCTTCTCCCTGTCCCTCTGCCCCTCCCCCTTGCAGTTGCTCTCTTTCTCTCTCTCTCTCTCTCAAATAAATAAATAAATCTTTTTTAAAAATTGAGCATCTATTTCTTATACAAACATGAAAAATCTATAATTGTATTTAAATCCCCATGGTCCTTAATGAGTCAAGATATTTTGCTGTGCAAATGAATGTGACCATATTTGATGTGTAGATCATTAGTATCTCAATGAAATGTTTAAATTATGGCAAATGCTTTTGTAAAACAAAGTAGAAAAAAAAATCATTGAATGTTTTCTTTAAAAATTGATACACTCAAACAAAATATCTAAATAATTATGCTTATGGGGTGCCTGGATGGCTCAGTTGGTTAAGCATCAGACTCTTGATTTCAGCTCAGATCAGCATTTCAGGGTCCTGGGATTGAGCCCCACATTGGCTCTGTGCTCAGTGGGGAGTCTGCTTGGATTCTCTCTCTCTCCCTCTCCTTCTGCCACTCCCCTCGTGTTCATGCTTGCTCTGTCTCTAAAATAAATAAATATTAAAAAAATAAACAGTTATGCCTATAATAGTCTTGATTTTAAGAATAAAATTGTATATTCATCTTGTTTTAAATGAAATATTCTCGAAAAATAGTAAGGTTGTAAATATTTAAAGAGAAATTTAAAATATGATCTAAGTTAATTAGGTAATAACATTGTACAATAAAATATTAACTAAGCTAATTAGATATTATTAAAATATATTAATTTTGTCTAAAATAATATTTCTGAAATATTTGAAATAATGATACACATTTATCAGTAGCATGGACTTTGTAAATGTCCAGTAAATGTCAGTCCCTCCTCCTTTGTCCCTATTTCTCACTTTTCTAAATCACCAATAAATAAATAAAAATGTAAAAGAAAAGAAACAGCTATTTGGTTGTAGCAGATTCTTAAAGACACAACTATCCCCTCCATGCAGAGAAATAAGTGATGTGTCCTTTGTATAGTCTTATATCACTTATTTATAAATTATGAGGAGGACAGTAATTGATAGATAAAGTCTTCTGTTTGTCTATATGTTTACATGCTTGGACCCTCTATTTTTCCCCCTTGTTATCATGTTCATGGATTGAAACCAGACACGAGACAGTACTGGAACATGATATTTAATTTAGGGAATACAAAAATAATCCCCACCCAAACTCAGGTCACTAGTTGAGCTAATGGATACAATTATCTTAAGAAACCAACTTGACCGACGATTTAATCATATCACTAACTTCAGTAAATAGCTAGGGTATGGCACATATAATAATTAGTCAGAAAGCATACACATGATTTGATATCTTAATTTTGGAAAAAAATTTGAATCTAAAGGATCTCTCTTTTTTTATTTGTAGGAGAGATTTATTTTAAGGAATATTACAACATATAAAAACTACAGAAAGCCTTAATTTCCACTCATACAGTGGTAGAGATGCTATAACACACACAAAAACAAACCTTTAAAATCTAGAATGTACAAAGTACTGCACAGTTTGATCACTAAGTCATTAGTTGGTAAGCAAACCTCACAAAACACCTTCATATCAGCCAAGGCCAAAAACACCAAGTACAACACAATTGAACTGATGGATTTTAAGATGTGGAAAATACAACATCACTATACTTTGGGGATCCCTGGTGCCAGAAATAAGGGTTAAGTGAAGACACATTGAGTCTAAAGATTATTGAGAATAATGAAATATCAAATTAACTTAGTATAGGGGCGCCTGGGTGGCTCAGTCAGTTAAGCATCTGCCTTCGGCTCAGGTCATGATCCCAGGGTCCTGGGATCGAGCCCTCCATCGGGCTCCCTGCTCTGCGGGAGGCCTGCTTCTCCCTCTCCCACTCTCCCTGCTTGTGTTCCCTCTCTCACTGTGTCTCTCTCTGTCAAATAAATAAATAAATAAAATTTAAAAAAATTAACAGCATAATACAACTACTTATGCAAACATCACAAAATATAGATTAATGATCAAATACAGTGAAAAGAACTTTAACAACTGGATTAAAGATTAAACCATAAAAATTTTTAGCTAAAAGAATTATGTGATCCTTAAAGTCAGAAGTAACTCTACATTTCTAACTTACATCCAAAATAGGAATATCTTTTTCATGAAGAAATGTAATTTCTCTTCTGACAAATACCAAAGCAGCATAATATATTTCCACAGAATTAAAGCAAAGAATAGAGCTTCATTGTCCAAGAGAAGAACTATTCCTGACCAATAATCTTGTGCAGTTTGTATCCTCCAGAGCATATTGAAAGAGAATAATTGTTTCACTGTGTAGGGATTTCATAGATTTGTGCCATTTGCTACAATATATAGCGATTTTATGTTTTACATATGTCCATTTTCTAACATACACTTTGGAGCGTTGCATTAATTCTGAATTTTAAAATCAGAAAACATCAACGAATAAACCCTAAAACAGTAATTAGTATTTATATCATCAACATATAGTTCCTCTTTTATAATTATTGATAACATAACAAATAACAGCTTTTTGAGTTAGTCAAAATGTGTCTTTTGTTTAACTGGTTGGAGAGAGTGAGTGAGAATATGCCATGT
Organism: Leptonychotes weddellii; assembly: GCF_054177405.1. Taxonomy (NCBI): domain Eukaryota; kingdom Metazoa; phylum Chordata; class Mammalia; order Carnivora; family Phocidae; genus Leptonychotes; species Leptonychotes weddellii. The sequence goes on from NC_138369.1 coordinate 175,771,654, forward strand.
GGGTGTATAACTTCCTGTTTGAAATGCATTAGCCAAGTTTCTCACAATTTTTCAGTTTCCATATAAATAACTTTGCTTGGTTAGTGATGTCATACCACTGCAGAGTAATATTATTTATTCTCAAATTATTATATGATACACCAGAATTTTCAGATATAGCTCTTATAATTTAAGACAGTTCTCATTCTTCCATTTGAACCATTTTAATTTTAAAGAAAGCGGTACACTAATATACGAGATGTATTATTTTTTATGTTTTTATTTTATTTAAATATGTTGTATCTTGTTCTGCTGTACAATCACAAATAGGATCCCATCCTCTATTTTCTCTAAAACCTCCAATTTAGATCCTACCTCAAAGGGCTAATGAAAGCAAATCCTTTCAAGACTTTTTCTTTTTCCATTAGATCATCTGTGAAACACTATGCTGAAATTCATTTAGGTAGGAAAAAATGCACATGATAACAAACAAATATAAAATCCTTTCTTTTGAGATTAGAAAAATGTTCTGCCAATTTATTGGTCATAATTCTTGTTTCATTTTCTGTTTACACACAGGAAGAGACTTTAAAATTAGAGTCTGTATTTTCCTTGAAAATGAGTATTAACTGTACTTCATACCATATCTTGGCAGTTAGTAGACAATTTGAGAATGGTCTGCTTCTGAGCATGAGAGATAACAGGAATCCCACTGAGACCATTGTACAATTGTCCAAGGTGATTTGCTCACAGCCAAAGGAGACAGGGAAAGACAAGTAATGCAGTAGAATTTCAGAGTCACACAACTAAATAGATCATTTTCTTTAAAAAAAAAAAAAGATTTTATTTATTTATTTGAGAGAGAGAATGAGACAAAGAGAGAGAGCACGAGAGGGGGGAGGATCAGAGGGAGAAGCAGACTCCCTGCTGAGCAGGGAGTCCGATGCGGGACTCGATTCCGGGACTCCAGGATCATGACCTGAGCCGAAGGCAGTCGCTTAACCAACTGAGCCACCTAGGCGCCCCATAAATAGATCATTTTCATGACTTTATGCATTTCAAAAGGTACTCTTATTATAAATGTAATAATTATATCAATGTACACATAAAAATGTATGCATACATGTACACATATTTAAAAAGATGAAATCCCCTTCTTGCTCTCATATCCCCCACCACAAAAGCTCAAGAAATACTCACCCTTTAAAGTTTAGTGAATATTTGTGCCAACTTTGTAGCTAGTCACTGAAGGAACTAGGGAGGTGGATAGTAGGGCTACTAGACAGATTTAAGACAGAGATTCAGTACTATCCTCACAGGATTTTGGTACTTGACTAATAAGGTTGCCATGAGGACTGAAAAGTTTGTATATGTGAACTCCAAACACATAATGAATATTATGTAGGTGTTTCATAAAAAAAACACACTAATTAATTAGTTAATTAATTACACAAAGGGTATTTAGTGTACTATCTTGAAAAAAAAATGAAAAAGCAGTCTGGAGTGGCAGCCTGAGCTCAGATTTCTATCTCTTACTTACCAGCCATGTGACCTTGGGCGATGTACTTATTGTCCCCTGTGGCTCCCTTTCATTCCTCTTCTGTGAAGTAAGGATGACAAAAGTCCCTGACTCATGAGGTTGTAAGAAGGATTAAATAAATTACTGTTTGTTAACTGCGGAGAACACTACATAAGGATTTATGAGATAAAGTGCTACCACTTACAGAATAAAAGATTTCTGAGAAGTCATTAGAACTAAATACCTAAACAAAAAATGAAATACATCTAATCCTGTATATTATATAAGACATAAGGAGAGAAATAACTAGCTTTATGTTGTGTTAACATTTATCACAAAGATGCCAATTCTTCACATACATGTGCATATGTATACAATTCAAGACACCACATGCCTCTTTTTTCTTTTTGCAAACAAGAAGTAACAGTAATTTTAAGATTAAATTTAAAGAATCAAAACACAATAAATCCTTTTATTTAAAAAAATACATAAATAGTTGTTTGCAGAAATTACCTTATCTGATTTTGAATTTACTGTGCTGTTACCTTAATTTAATCAAAAATAAAGCTGGTCATGATTAGGAAAACAGATTAGCGTAACTGAACAGAGATTAACAAAATAAATGACAACATGTGTGTGTATGTGTTTTATGTATATCAAATATATATATATGCCAAAACAAAGTAATAAAGTACCCTATAAAATGCAACTTCAGAATACACACACACACGCACACATATTTAGGATATGAATCAGTTAACATTTCTGCCCATAGCATGAAATATCTGGGGACAATATTAGGTATTTGTTGCAAAAGGAACACACAAAAAAATCGTGGACGGATTAAATATTTGAAAACAATAACTATAAAAATGCAAAAAGCTAAAAATTAGCGGTTATCTACTATCCTCTAGATGTTATTTTATGTGTTTTATGTGTATTAACTCATATAACCTTCACAAAGCAACATGTTTTAGGTACAGTTGTTGCCATTTATAATTGAGGAGCCTGAAACACACTGAGTTAAGTAACTGATCCAAGATCATGTAGCTAATAGAGGGTCAAGTCAGTTTAAGTGCAAATGATACTGTAGCAAATATGCTTCCCCAGATCTTGGGTCAAGGAAGAGCCCACCTCTCTCTTCCAAGATAGCTTGAATTTCCTTTTCTGTAACAATGACACTTAGAAATATTTTTGTCCATCAGGGCAGATGTTGTTCATGTGGTCCTGAGTATGATACTAGTCACTGAGAACAATTTGTGACTTATTTTCAGTCCCTAATAAATAATGGGTGAATGAGTTTCTTACTTCCAAGAGTTGGTCTTCTAAACTGCCAACCCAGATTTCAGGAACATCTGTTGTGCTCTTTGTCATTACTATTTTTTTTTTTTAATTTAAGGGATTTTTTTTTCTTTTTCTCTCACTATTCCTTTTTGTAGCAAAGTATTTTTCTTTCAAACCTCAATCCAGTTTAGAAATATTACTGATAAAATATTTACAGTTGACCCTTAAACAATATGGGTCCACTGCATGAAATTTTTTCCAATAAATATATTGGAAAATTTTTTTGAAATTTGTGACAATTTGAAAACACTCTCAGACAAACCATGTAGCCTAGAAATACTACCAAAAAAATATATAAGAAAAAGTTAGGTATTATTGTAAGAATACAGTATATAATGCATGTAACATACAAAATATGTATTAATTGACTATTTATGTCGTGAGTATGGCTTCCAGTCAACAATAGACTGTTAGTAGTTAAGTTCTGGGGGGGTCAAAAGTTATACGCAAATTTTCATCTGTGTGAGGGGATCAGTGCCCCCAACCACCATGTTGTTCAAGAGTCAACTCTATTTAGTTTTACATTATTTTCCTCATATTAAAATCTCTATTGTTTTTTGGTTCCTCTGCTTTAATTCTTTCTGCTTACCCATAACATTTTTTTTTTGTTAACTGAAGTCGTAATTTGGTTAGTACCTGCAGCCTGCAGAACGTACATGGATATTGTGTAGGTCACTGAAATCAATTCAAATCTCTCTCTCAGAATTGTCATGGTGCAGTGAAAAGCTCCAGCCGTCCTTGGGAAGGCTTCACCATTTGTGAAATGGCCAGTTGGAAATGGATGATCACGCAGGTTTCTCTGTGAACTAAGAAACCTAAAAGATTCAGGGCAGGAGTGGGCAGCCAACGCAACACGTACTGCCAACTTCACCAACATCACTTCTTTACCAAGAGCATGACAATCATCAATGTTCCAGTTATATTATTCTATGGAGTGGACCCTGAGTTCCAGATGGTCAGTGTTCTCTGTGTGCCCTTGTCCCTAATATGCTTACTTCACCAGCCTCTGCTAGGGAGACTTTAGGATTCCTGTGCCTTGTTAGAACATAATCACCTGTGGGAAACAGAAAAGCAGTTATTATTCAAGTAGAGACTGTCAGAGGAATGTTCTTGCCCTGTTTATTCAGATTCTCTATTTGTCTATTTGGGATCCATTCATCACAAGACCAACTGTATCCACTATATTTTCTTATTTTCTATATTTTTGATACTCTGGGATTCAGGAGAATACAGATCCAAGGAGAAACTGTGCTTCCCAGGACTATCTAATTCCTAAAGATAATTACAACTTGCAAGTCTTTCATATACAATCCTCTTCATCTCAACTTCACACACCAAGCCAATATTTCCCCTGCCCTCAACATGGGAGGGCCCGGTATCAGATAGCTAGGAATAGCCCTATGTCCCAAAGACGTGCCTTGACTTTCCCATGGAAACCCCAGTAAAGATCTGACTCAGATTTTCCTCTTGCTCATGTCTTCTGTCCTTGACCATCAGGACTCTTCCCCTGTCTCCCTGTGTGTGGCATGTCTTCTCTCAAGAAATCTAAGTAATAAATTCTTCTTTTTTCCCCCTCAGTTTTATTGGGATATAATTGACATACAATGCTGTTTAAGTTTGAGGTGTACAGCATAATGATTTCACTTACATATATTGTGAAGTGATTACCACAATAAATTAACATCCATTATCTAACACAGATAAAAAATATCAATTTTAATATTTTTCCTTGTGATGAATACTCTTAGGATATAATCTCTTAATATCTTTTTTTATTTATTTATTAATTTGGGGGGGTGAGGGGCAAAGGGAGAGGGAGAGGGAGAGAATCTCAAGCAAACTCCCTGCTGAGTGCAGAGCCCAATGAGGGGCTGGATCCCACAACCCATGAGATCATGACCTGAGCAGCAATCGAGAGTCGGATGCTTAACCAACTGAACCATCCAAGCGCCCTTCTCTTGATATCTTTCAAATTTGTCACCAACACCAATAAATTATTTCAGTGGCATTGGCCCCTGCATGTTGTCAATTAGTCATATCTTCATAAATTAAACCCTAGGTGCAATTTGAGAACAGGTCTACTATGCCACTCCATTATCCCTATGTTTGCAGTGACAGCTTACAAGTGGCTTTCTCACTACATACACTCTGTATAACATGTTTGTTCAGTTTTAGCAATATAATACAGTTTTCAGCATTCTCCTGATTTGGATTATTCTAAATTGTGTTTCAGTTAATATTGTATTACATACTCCTGGAGATATGATGGGGACTGAATTGGTTTTCTCTAAAATTTCATGCCTAATAAAGATCGCTATTTTGGAGAAGAGCTTATATATTCTAAGATTGAAGCTAATTCAAACATCATATGCCTAGTAAGAAAATCCGCGCAAGAAACCACTCCCTCCTCAGGGGTCCCTGTTTGTCCCCAGGTTGCGGCAATGTGCCCTCACATTTCTCCTTTGAAGCAAATCCAGCCTTCCCACCTCCGCTCCTCTCCTAGTGTGCTCCCTGTCTTCTCCCAGTGAGTTCAGTCGCAGCTCCTCGCCCGAATGACAGTCCCTGAAGTGGACAGCTTTGCGGTACCCGAGGAAGTGCCACAATCCCCAGACTTGACAGCAGGAGTGCAATAAAGTGCAAGTAGGGAATGACACTGAAATAAAAATGCAGGAGAAATAAGATCAAGAGCAGGCAGGTAGGGACCTGTGGCTGCTCACGTAACACGACTAGATCTAGTTTCAGGATGAAAGGAAATTTCTAGTCCCGGTGAAAAGAGAATTTTAGGGTAAGGTGAGGCTATGGAGAAAATTGGGGTTGAAATTAATGTTCTGAAATTAGTCTCATTACGGAGAGTCCCCTAGTACCCAGGATAGCAGAATTTTTTGCAGGCATTAAATACAGTAACTTGAATTGTATTTTATTTTATTTATTTATTTTTTAAAGATTTTTTACTTACTCATTTGACAGAAAAAGAGAGACACAGCGAGAGAGGGAACACAAGCAGGGGGAGTAAGAGAGGGAGAAGCAGGCTCCCTGCTGAGCAGGGAGCCCAGTGAGGGCCTCTATCCGAGGACCCTGGGATCATGACCTGAGCCGAAGGCAGACGCCCAACGACTGAGCCACCCAGGTGCCCTGAATTGTATTTTAAAATGTTAAGAAAGCACATTTGCCTCGTTTCATTTTCTTTGAAGTTCATCATCACTGAAAATGCCTACTGAGACCCTGTTAAATGCATGTTTGATTAAACAGCACTAAAATTAAAATCAAGAAAAATCTTCCTCCTAGCTAATATTTTGTTGGCTAAGCAAAGTCAGTTATTGTCTATCATTCTAATTCAGTTTTCACCAAGTTTATTTTTGTTTCTTTCAGTTTTAATTATGCTTCCAATCCATCCACTTCTATTTACACTTACATTTTAAATCAATGTTGTAGATCATTTAAAATTACATGTTTTAAAACATCTGGTTTAATTATGTTTTCTCTCTTATTACCAGCTTGGTTGCAGCAGTTTTCCTCATTGACTGCTCCTGCAAGTTTATGCTGCCTTATTTTTCAATTTTGTTTTCTTGTTTTATGCGAGAAGATTCCTCCCCGCCCCACATGAGAGCCACCATTTTCTCCATTATTTTCTAATAGTTGATTATGTGTTGTGCAAGGAAGAAATAAGCCATAGGGAAAAACCAACAGTGAATGAGCTCCATGGGGGGAACCAGCTTTGCAGGCTCAGTCAGAGCCCCCACAGTGTGTGGCTCTGACTTTTACCCTCCATGAAAGACACCACCTTGGGGAGAACTTTCATGCAGAGGGCCTGAACCTGGAGGCACACAAGACTGAGGCAATCTTATTCATATCTGACACTGCCCAGTCACCCTCACTGAGACATAGAATAATATTAAGAAATACTTGTGAAATAGATCCACCCAGATGTTTCCATCTTTACAAGTACAGTTTTCTAACTCCCTGAGCTGGCAATCTGGTGTTTAAGGAGAAGCAAAGAGTTAAGAGTTGGCCGTGATCTCTTCTAGCTTAGATAGGATACATTGTTTCTATCTTCCCAATATACAGTTGAGTTTTAAACCCCATGGCTAATAAGATTTTGAGACTATATTTAGTCTCATTTAGTCTCTCTTATATCACATATTGTGTGGTTACATGGATACATCTAAAATTGAAATATTATTTAATGAGACACAGAGCAGTACCTCCATATTTGTAACTTTATATTAGAAACCCTCCAATAAAAAAATCGTTCGTGGGGTGCCTGGGTGGCTCAGTCGGTTAGGCGTCTGCCTTCGGCTCAGGTCATGATCCCAGGGTCCTGGGATCGAGCCCCGCATCGGGCTCCCTGCTCAGAGGAGAGCCTGCTTCTCCCTCTCTCTCTGTCTGCTGCTCTGCCTACTTGTGCTCTCTCTCTCTGTCAAATAAATAAATAAAATCTTTAAAAAAAAAAATCGTTCGTGATATTGAAATAACTGACACTGAGTAACACTACAGCAGTTCAAAAACAATTTTGTATATATTATACCACTGGATCTCCATGACAATGCTAAAAATTATTACAGGCTTCACAAAGTCTATGAGAAAGTTAAAATCTGAAAATGTGAAGGACCTGCCCAAAGTCACAAATACATTAAGGAACAGAAGTGGTGCTGGAATCTGAGCCCATTGGCTCCAATTCGCGGTTTCTTGCTTCCTACATGGCATCACTGAAATGTCACCAGTTTAAGGGGCGGGGAGATTTTAATTGAGATTTTAACTGAGATTTTAATTCCAGCTCCATCATTGGAAAGTTATTTGATGTTCCTGGGATGAGATCCAGGGATTTCAATGCAAGGTAAAAAATCTGGGGTCTACGGTACCAAAAGATTGGGATCATTCCCTGCCTATTTTCAGACCACAATGCTTTGAAACTAGAACTCAATCACAAGAGGAGAGTCGGAAAGAACTCAAATACATGGA
>NC_138369.1:175779954-175800659 GCF_054177405.1 Leptonychotes weddellii
GATGCTTAACCAACTGAGACACCCAGGCACACCAGAATTGTATGTTTTTATTTGATATGATTATCATCATGTGGACACTAGGGGAAGAACAGAGAAGAATTGTATGTGCTCCTGGAAAGCAGTAACCAAAGTATCTCCGTAGACTCTGACATTGTTAAAAACATGTTTTTGGGGTTCACTCAATTGGCTCAGCAAACATCTACTGCATCTCTGGGAGACAGAGTAACAATCCATTTTCCTCTTGTATTTAACATTTTAGGGGAAATAGCAGTAAGTCAGGGTTATTTTTCAGGCAGAAATATGATGCTTTCTTAGACAACACTTCTTAACATCTAAGATTTATGTGTTCCAATGTGAAATAAACATTACAAAACTTTTAGCATATAATAATGATATAAATATGTTATCAAATTGCACTTAAGATTATGGTATAGTATAGTGAGGCATTTCCAAATGTTGCAGAGTATTAAGGTCAGCTTCTAAATTAGGGAATTCATACAGCAGCAACAACAAAACAGCAGAGTACACCCAAATTCAGGAAAAGGAAGAAAATAAGGGTGAGAGCAAAAATTAATAAAGTAGGGAAAAACATTTTTTTTTAAGGTTGTATTTATTTGACAGAGAGAGACACAGCGAGAGAAGGGACACAAGCAGGGGGAGTGTAAGAGGGAGAAGCAGGCTTCCCGCGGAGCAGGGAGCCCGATGCGGGGCTCAATCCCAGGACCCTGGGATCAGGACCTGAGCAGAAGGCAGATGCTTAATGACTGAGCCACCCAGGCGCCCCTATGCAAAAACATTTTAATAGCAAAAATTGCCCTGCTAAAAATTTATTCCTTTTAAAAAAAACCTAACAAATTAAACAAACCTCTGACTAGTTAGTAATGTGAAAACAGAATAATAAAAGACAAGATTGGTATGGAAAGGAGACATAAAAAGAGCTGCTGCACACATAAACTGTTAAAACATGGGTTCAATGAATAGCTTTATGTCAGTAGTTTGTATTTCAGATTAATTGATAAATTCCTAGAAGACATAATATATCAAAATTGAAGAAATCTTTATTCCAGAAAATATTGAAAAACTACGTAGTTCCAAAACTTTAAAAAAAAAGAGTCAGTAATTAATTTTTTCTTGAAGTTTATTATATATCATATAATCAAATTTATTATGTAAGATAAAATAAGCTTGATACAAAAAACAAACAAAATTGGAAGAAAAGATAATTTTACATTTATCTCAGTCATAACCATGGATTCAAGTATCTTAATCTAAATATTAGTAAACTGAGTTCAGTAATGCATGAAAGAGTGTTGATACAGAAAGATCATTTGGGTGAATATCATGAGTGCAGGATTAGTTTAGTATCAACCAATTGATTAATGTGATTTCCTGTAATAAAAGAGATTAACAGAGGAAAATAGGATTGTCACTGAAATTAACCTACAAAGTCATACAACATTTAATAGCACCTATCACTGTAGATGATCTTATAAGAGACATTTGCATAAAAGCTTACCGTGAAATCGGACTAAGTGGTGAGAGTTCCAATATTTGTTCAAAGACATGAAAAATACTTAAGTAAATGCAGAGAGAAAGAAAGATATAACATGTTCTTGTAGAGAAAAGATTTAAGAGGGAGAAGAGGACAGTTCTTTTCTAAATGACCATTGGGTTCAATACAATTAAAAGAAAACTCACTGCAGGATGTGTGTGGTATGCAAAAAATGCAGGAACGAATGGCCAAGAATTAGTGAGACTATGGAAAAAGAACAGCGCAGTCATACTTTCTCTATCGACTATTCACATAGATGATAGAAATGTTAGGGATTTTTATTATTATTTAGGAATTTTAGTAATTTCTCTGGTATTTGTGTGGGCATAGGCAAATGGATCATTGGTTTTAAAGAGTGAGCTCAGGATCACATTAAAGAACATGTGGGAAATGGCTTTTTCCAGAACAGGTATTTCCCATAATTTGGAAATGTTTAATTATCTATGAAGTTTTACGAGTATGACACCAACAGTTAATTATGTAATTTGGAAATGATGTTGTTTACTGTACAAAAAATAATATAAAGACAATAAGTGCTGTTGGGACACTTAGTTCTCCATATGGAGGAGACTGAAACCACATAGTACCTCACGGTGTGTACAAAACTCAGTTTCATTTCCTTAAAATAATTAAAAAGATAAAACTATGAAACTTTTAGAAGATAATGCAGATGAAAACCTTTATATTCTTCATAGGGAAGGATTGCTAGCAAGGAAAAAAATGCAAACTATAATGGAAACGTTTAATAACATGAATTATATTAAACTTCAAAAAAATATGCATTAAAGAGAAAAAACTCCATACATCAGGAAAATACTGTACCCAAACAAAGAATTTTTACTCTGAATATAAAGAAGTCTTATCAGTCATAGTGATAGATCCAATAATCAGGTGTTAAAAAGATGAGAAAGTATGAAGAGGTATTTTACAGAGAAGAAATACGAATTATCCATAAACATATAGAAATGTGTTCAAGCTTATTAAAATCAAGAAAATAATTAAGGTCCACAGTGCATATTTAAAATAGTGATAAAAAAACTAAATTAAAATGTATTTACAGCAAATATTGCTAAGGATGTGTAGAAACCAGGATTTTTATCCATCATGGTAACACTGTAATTGATACCATCACTCTGGATTGTTTGGCAACATCCAGAGAGTTGAACGGGTGCATCAGGCATTACACATGAACAAATCGGGACGAGCACAGGAGAGGGGACAAGGGAAAGGTTTCCTTTTTTTAAAAGAGATTTTATTTATTTATTTGACAAAGAGAGAGCCTGAGCACAAGCAGGGGGAGCGGTAGGCAGAGGAAGAAGTGGGCTCCTAGATGAGCAAGGAGCCTGTTGCGGGACTCCATCCCAGGGTCCTGGGATGACCTGAGCTGAAGGCAGACGCTTAACCAACTGAGCCACCCAGGTGCCCCAAGGGAAAGGTTTCCTAATCTTGGTGAGTGGGGGGACATAAACGTTCATTTACCTTTTATTCTTTAATCTGAATAGACTGTAAAAAAGAAATAATTTTCTTACAGTAAAAATGTAAGTGAATACGTGCAAAAGTACTGTTAGATTAACAGTGTATCAATGTTGCTAGAGTGTAGCACATATAAATGCATGTATGTATTTATATATTGGTATATATTTTAACCCACTAGATTTTAAAAAGAGACCTCAAAAATTAAATATCATTTAAAAACTTCGATTTTTTTCAAGTCATACTCATAGATCACCGAGTGTAATTCACTGTATATATATCATGAGCTAATAGTCTCTAGTCATACTTTATAAAAACTCATATGACAAGGCCACACAACCACAGTAATTTAATATGGTGATATGGAATATAAATGAACCAAAAAAAAAGGCATTAAAAGCCCCATAACATCTAAATTATCATAGGTACAGTAATCTTTTCATTTTTTTTGTAACTGTCATAATTTTTTAATAGATCATTAAATATACAATTTTCTTTCCACACTGACCAGGAGGCAACTTTAAAATAAAAAAAGGAAGAAAAAAATTCATGAAGTATAAACAAACACAAGTAAAAGTGCATCCGGTATTTAATCCACACAACATGACGTTGCACGTACTATCAGTATTCTCATTTTACAGGTAAGAGAATGAAGATATACAGAGAAGTCTAACATCTTCCTCACGGTCGTAACCCGTCAGCAGTGAAACTGCAATAAAACCTTGGCAGTGTTTCTCCAGTACCCATGTTCTAAATCACTGCACTGTGACATACCAGCAGGAACGGGGAGAGTGTTGAAGCCCAAGTCCGTGCTGAAAACATCCTCCGAGATAACAGGGTATTCCCACTTTTAAGTACCAGTGACAAGACGAAAGCCCAGATCTGTCTAATCACCAAGTCTAAGCTCTTTACTAACATCCTCAAATGAAAGTCAACAAAGGGATCTAAAGATGTATGTGATTTGAACCAGTTTGGATTCCATCCAAGCACATCTCTCTTAGGCTCCATTCAATTTGCCTATCATTGTCGAAACTTCTATTTAAATCCAATTGTTGCTTTCTTCCTGTCTATGTGGATATCGTGTTGAAACTCTTTGCTTCTCATGTCCGTGCTCGCTGGGACTTACACTTTATTTGCCCTTTCTCCAGTCCTCAGTCACGAGGCAGCCCACTCGCATACAGAAGCTTGTCTCTGAAGGGGCAACTCCAGGCAGAAACTGTTTCTTCTGAACGAAGATGTAGTAAGAAAAAATAGTAATATATTCGCTTCTCTTTTCTTTCTTCAGTCTCTGTATTTGTGCAACTTCTCTTCATTTAAAGCAAAAACAAACCTTTTTGGGCTTTCTGGAAGTTCTTCTTGTATTGTAGCTTTCCCCATCATGTACATCCATACCACACATACACCATACTCTAACTCCACTTTTCCACATTTTTGCAAGTTTTATCCTTTTGATGAAAACATGGTCATCTTATATCTCTGCTCTAAAACACTCCATGGTGCCCTGTTTTCTACAGGAGTAATTTAAAATCTTTATCATGGGAAACTAGGACATCTCGAAATTCCTTGCATGTATATGTTGAGGAATAATATTGTTTTAAGATTGTTGCTGACATTATCATTTACCTATCCAATAAGCATTCATGCCCTTCGTCAATAGAATTCCTCGTCGACCCCAATTTACTGCAGGTAAATTGCTGTTCCTCTTCCCTTATGCCTCAGGGGAAGCTGAATCCAGTGGTTTCCTTGATGGCGGGGTAATCTCCAATATTTTGCCAGAGACTGTTGCAGGAGTGGACTGCCATCCTACTACCATAACTAGTAGCAGTGGGCTCAGAAATTCAGGAAAAGTTTTCTCACTTTGAAGAAAGACTACAAGAGAGGTAGGATTTTCATTTTCTTCAGGCTAGGTCTGTGCCTGAGGATGTGACCACTGGAGTGAATGTAGCCATCTTGCTACCAGCCTGAGAATGAACTAACGGAAGAGAGGCAGGTAGAAGGATCTGGGTCCTTAGTGATGCTGATTAACTGCCAGAAGAACCACCACTGAAGTCTGTGCTGGCTTAGATCCCTTGTTTTATTACTGAGGATAACAGTTTGAGGCAAAATTCCTATTACTTGCAGGCAAAAGTACACTAAACTGTATATAATATCTGAAAATGGTATATCCTGAATCTCTCATATTTCCTGGTGTCCCTCAAATGAATCAATCAGTGGCATTCATTGCTTCTGGGAGAACAGCAGATTTTTAAATAGATTTTTTTCATGTCTAGCAGAAATATTAGTCTTAAAGCAGGTATAGTTTTATTATGAAAGCTAGGCTGTTTTGGAGATTAATTTTAGCACAACAGTGCTATGATCCTGAATGATTTACAGCCTGAAGTGTATACCATAAACCCCATAGAGTGGGAAGCAATGGGGGAATATGTGAAAACTAGGTTTTCCTCCCACGAGGAAAAGAGATGTATGTTTGAACAACTCCAGAGGGGAAGAAATTTTACAGAAAATAAAAAAAGTAATTTATAAAACCTGAGTCCCTGAGAAGGGTGATAGAGACCCAACTCTAGACTACACTAAAGTCCAGGAATAAACTGGGGATGTTAGCGAGTAGAAAACATTGCATTTACATCCAGAAGACTTACTTGAGGTGAAGGAACACCTAACAAAATGCCCAACCTCAGTGTGAAGTAATAATATTTAATGAGTGATAGCCAAATCAGAAGTGGATACAAGAAGGCTTTCTGGTAGCCTCACACAGACCTGTGAACCTTGGCTGGACAGTCCAAAGGTCAGCAATGAAAAGACACCTGAGGAGTGCCTGGGTGGCTCGGTCGGTTAAGCGTCTGCCTTCCACTCAGGTCATGGTCCCAGGGTCCTGGGATCGAGCCCCGCATCAGGCTCCCTGCTCCTTGGGAAGCCTGCTTCTCCCTCTCCTCTCCCCCTGCTTGTGTTCCCTCTCTTGCTGTGTCTCTCTCTGTCAAACAAATAAATGAAATCTTAAAAAAAAAAAAAAAGAAAAGAAACCTGAGAATCCCACGGTCAGGTGGAAAAGGCTACATGCACATGGTCACAGGGAGTGGAGGTCATGGCATGAGCACAGGTTTCAAAATCTGATTCCAGTATATGATGGTTCATAATGAAGAGGACAGAATTTGAAATTCAATTCAGCAGATGCCAGCAGAGGGTCAGAGATGGCTGAAGGCAACTCTTCACTGGCTGGACAGTCATACACTGTCCTCATCATCCCCAGTAACATGTGGAATTGTCCCTATTAATCTAGAGCTTAGTATGTTCTGTACGAAGACCATCTGCAAAAGAAAAACAAACAAACAGTGAATCCACTGCATCACTGAGGAGTGTTTTTGAAACTGTAGCATCTGCAATGGGCCCCTGCAATGCCATTAGATGTGGGTGTTTTGGATTCTGATCTCTGATTAGATTCTCCTCAACTACAGTTGATTATTCACTACTGGAAGATGGTCTTGGACCCTTGGCTGTGATGATAGCCAAGAATGCTCAGAAATTCACTGAGTCACTAATCATCCCTCAACCACCCTAGGTTAAGTGAGTCTGAACTGAATCAGGCTGAAAGCTTTGGTCCCTTCACCTTGAACTGACTGGGAGAATAAGCAGCTTTTTTAAAAATAATTAAGCACAATTGAGAAATAACACAAGTTCATCAGGATGGTCATGATGGTCCTTCATAGAATAGGCTCATAATTTCATTAATAAAATGTGCCCTTAAAAACTAGATACTGAATTATTTTTCCAGACTAATAGTGTGTGCACAGGATGGGTAGGGTTGGGTCTCCTTAAACTGGAATTTCTAGAGCTAAAATTGTATTGGAGTTGTGAATGAGGTTGGCTCATGTTTAGAGATACTGAAGAAAGAGCCCCCAACATCTTTGTTCTGGTGAGGGCCACTTCTCAACACAGGAGCAGTTGAAACAAGAAAGCAATGTATCAAAAGTAGATGATAAGAAATAGAAAGTTGGGGATTCCAAGGATTCTGAAGCTATTTCTGAAAAACATACTCCGCCACTGAGAGTGAGGAAATAAAACAAAGTCGAACACGTTGCTAAGATTCTAGCTTACTAAACTAAGTGATAGGTGATTAGAAGAAATGTTTTTTAAGGCATGTTGATGAAGATGAGTTTAGTTTTGAGCCTATAAAATTGAACATTTCCTCCTAAATCACTCAGCGTCCCATAGTTAAACAAATGTTACACTCATATTGAGAAAGTTGAAAAATTCAACGAACAGACCAATTACAATGTTGTGTTCAGAGAAGCTACAGAGGATAAAGTACCCAGGGGAGTGGAGGATGGGAGTTGGGGAGCAAGCTTTAGTAAACAGTGATTCTCTTTCTTTTTACCTGGCCATGAAGTTGGTTATCACTAAATACTCAGATGGAGAAGAAGCAGCACAAGAGGACTCAAAACAGATGTGTGTGTATGTTTAGATGCACATGTATGTGTGTACAAATGTTTGTACGTGTTCCCTACAGCCTGGTGCAGAATGAAAAATATTACACCTTATTACTGAAAGCAAAGAATCTAAGAAATCACTTGTTCCAGAACACTTTTATAAAGATTGTTATAAACATCTTGCACAAAGCTCTAATCCTTAATGTTTCCTATGTCTATCCTCAAGAACTGATTTTTTTTCACTCTTATATGTAAATTTCAATTTGTACAAGAAGGTGGAAAATTATACGTGTGTGAGAGAGAGAGAGAGAGAGAAAGAGACAGAGTTTTGGGGAGCAAGAAGGTTTTGGCTTCCTGATGTACAGTATGGAGTACATGCCTTATTCCTCTGAATAAGTGGTAAACCTTTCAATTAATAGATTTACTTTTCTGACACCTAAGTCACCAATGTAGCTAAAGTTTAATTTTACCCAATTTGGTCAAACTAACTCAAAGTTCATAAACATCACTTGTTTATTTTGGCATAAATTCATCTGAATTATCTAAAGATTCATTTTAACTTCTAAACATCGGTATGATGACCAGTACTGACAATGTGAATGCTTTGAAGATGTTGTTTCTTTAAACATCTTGTAATAAAGTCCAAATTTATCTGTTAAAAATTACCGACTTGGTTCTACTTCCACTCCAAGGTGCACACTTCCATTTCACCCAGTGAATTATTTTTGTCACCTTTTTAAGTAAATATCCTTGTTATGTGTCTTCTAATGATAGCCAAGAAGCAGTGATATGTGAACAGCAATGGTGCCGTCTCAGATGAAACAAATGTGTGAAAGCATTCATGCAGAGGAAACATAGAGGCACCTTATAAACTTCTTCAAGTAATTCTTTCCAAAGGACGAGCAGAGAGATAAGGCAGCAAAATATCAGCAAAGAAATGTAAGAACATGTTAGGGTGGCCCTTTACAGGCCAATTGTTTCACATTCTATAATTGAACTCACTTAAAGACAGTTATTATGGACTGTGATTGGAATTTTCTTTTGGAATATAAATAAATGGATTGCTGACCTACTGGAATTGATGTATTTTTCTTCTTATCATAGAATGAATGTGTATATATAGCAGCCAAACTAGTCTGAAGGAAGTATTTTAAGATTTCAGTCCAGGTGACATTTGTAGATGGCCTGTCAGACCTTTGTCATATGTGATGGTGGAGCCTGTGCAGATGTGGATCATGGAGGAGGAGAGTTTTAATCAGAAAGAACTCAGACCACAGGAAGCTACACTGTCCAGGATTGCCAAGGGTGAAGGCCAGCAGGAATGTAACTGATGGGCAGGAGAGACAGGAAAATCCACAGCCTTATTAGCATTACACTGGGCAAACTCTGAAAGGAAGGGTAGGGAGGGGTTATACCTGAGGTCATGATGAAGTAGCAGGTCAACTTTCTAGAAAATATGTATGAGAAAAACTATTTTCTTCCCAAAACCTGAAGAACTTAAGTCATGTTGACTATTAAAAAATTATATACATATACACATCTATATGTGTACCTTTATGATGATTGGTATGATAACATTACTGGTTTTACTTTAAGACCACAATAATAAAAAAAAAAAACCTTTAGGGTCGCCTGGGTGGCTCAGTCGGTTAAGCGTCTGCCGTCAGCTCAGGTCATGATCCCAGGGTCCTGGGATCGAGTCCCGCATCGGGCTCCCAGCTCCGCCGGGAGCCTGCTTCTCCCTCTGCCTCTGCCTGCCTCTCTCTCTCTCTATCTCTCATGAATAAATAAATAAAATCTTAAAAAAAAACCCTTTAATTAATTGAGTATAAATTGTAAGGCAGACATTTTACATATATTTTCCCTAGGTTTAAAAAAACCCTTTAGAGGTAACTCTTACTGTTCCTATATTACCAATGAGACTCTAGATCCAAACTCTAGACCCACAGATTTGCTCAACAACAAAAAAGTAGTAATTGGCACCACACCAATTCAAATTTGGAAAAAGAACAGACGTTTCCAAAAGTTTAAGTTCTACCACAATACATCCCACCACCTTCATTTTCCCAATAACAGACATAGATGTAATCATGTATGATTTTGTCCAAATTATGTTGTATTATTTATCTCACAAGACCTTGTTGCCATCTGGATCATTTACATAACAGAAAAAAAATGAGACAGTTGCACAAGGAAATGACAATAGCTCTGAATTAATGTGTCGATTCAGTGCTATGCTTTGGATGACCATGTAAAAGAAGGTCTGATGTCACTAACCAGCGAGAGGGAAATGGAGCACTAAGATGGAATTTTCACAGGAAGTTATGATCTTCAAATAATCAGCCCGTGCTTTTCCCTGTCTCCTGAAAATTAACTCTAAAACCACCAAACCAAATAAAGAATGCTACGCTGTCTTTTAAGATAGGAATAAATTTTGTACAGATACGCTATTGAATCCCACTGAAACCAAGCAGATATAGAGCTATAGATACAGATGATACAGAGAGAGGGCTGTGTATTAATGACAGCACGAAAACTCTAACACTCGGACCCACTGCAGTCAGGTTTTTTTGGTGCCACTTTATTTCCACCACTGACACCAATGCAGTTTATGACATTAAGATAGGATCAGTAGCAAGACTTAGAACAGAATCAACCCGCCAATGTCACATACGAATCATATATATGCTAATACTGACCATGTAGCTCAGTAAACTCAATTGATAAGAAATACAAACAGCTTATTAGAAAGTGGAGCTAACTAGGGTGCCTGAGTGGTGAGTGGCTCAGCCGGTTAAGCGTCTGCCTTCGGCTCAGGTCAGGATCCCAGAGTCCGGGGATTGAGTCCCACGTCCGGCTGAGGAGGCTTCTCCCTCTCCCTGTGCCGCTCCCCCTGCTTGTGCTCTTTTGCACTCTCTCTCTGTCAAATAAATAAAATCTTAAAAAAAGAAAGAAAGGAAGGAAGAAAGGAAGGAAGGAAGAAAGAAAGAAAGAAAGAAAGAAAGAAAGAAAGAAAGAAAGAAAGAAAGAAAGAAAGAAAGAAAGAAAGAAAGAAAGAAAGTTATCTAGAAAGACTAGAGCCAGAGTATTTCACAGAAACATTCCAGATAGTCTGAAATACAATGTAAAACAATGCAGTGCATCTTTCGGCTGCCAGGACTGTACGTAAAATGCAAATGAGCTATTGTCAGATTAAGGTGACTTCTTTAGCAAAATCTCTAAAAGCAATTCTATGTTTTGCAGTCTCCAGCTACATAACAGAGTGCGGGGAATGGGAACATAGCAGTCCTTCCTGCTCCAGAGGCTAGTGAAGCAGGTAGCCTACTTATTGTATACATTATATCCAAAGCAACACTTGGAACATAGATACTTAATATAAAATAACCTATACATTTTGTTATTTAATCAATTAATTGGAACTCTTAGAAATATAATTGCTATTATATATATTTATTTTATCAAATATAATATACATTTTATTGTATATTAAATACATACATACCAGCAGCATTAGCTTTACCTGGAAGCCTGTTTAAAGTGCAGAATTTCATTCCCCATCCAGACCTATTGATTCAGAATCTATATCTTAAACAAGAGCTTCAGGTGAACCATATACATACTACAGTTTGAGAGGCACTGGTCCATACTACATAATAGTGTGCATGTTTACCTTTCATGAACCTATTTTTCTAACCTGTACTTCGTAAGTGACCTTGTGAGTAGAAAAATGTTTGTAGGATTTTAAAAATTAAAAAAAAAAAGTAAGGAGGTTCCTGCTTACTCATCTCCAAATTTTATAAAGAATGACAAGTTTTTGATCCACTTCTAAAAATATCCTTTATGGAAATATAATATTATGAATTAAATTTTATATATTACTTATTACTAATTTCTAAATAGTAGGTTTTTTAAAAAGATTTATTTATTCATTCTAGAGAGAGAGAGAGAGCACAAGCAGGAGAGGCAGAGGGAGAGGGAGAGAGAATCTCCAGCAGACTCCACACTGAGTGCGGGGCCCCACCCGGGCTCAATCCCACAACCCTGATATCACCACCTGAGCTGAAACCAAGAGTCAGAGGCATAATGTGTCGCCCAGGCACCCCCAAATATGATTTTAAATGGGACTATAACCTTGAGAGTGCATATGTTACTCAGGTTAAGCATAAAAAAAAAAAAAAAACACGCAAGAGAAAGACAAGATTTTTCTCCCTTATAAAGAAGATACCATTACTATTGAAGGGATGTAACTGGGCTAATGTGTGCGATATTATGGAAACATATTGTGCACAACCAATATTCAACTATTGGTTACCTATCAATCAAATAAATCAGAGTTTTCTTTATGGTGCAAGGGATGATTTGTATAGGGATATCTTCTCTAATAAAACTGGAAATGATTATGCAAGACAATAAGGACTTGTCGGCATCTAATTTTGCTCGGCTAAATAAGATGTTGCATTTGTTGTTCAAGCTTTGAAACAACAAAATATCAGTTTGCAGAACTGGAAAAGGCCTCAGAGAACAATAGAAGACGCGAAATCATCATTCCACGTGCACTAAACAAATTTGCCCTGATACGGCCCTCAATTCTTGATACTCATTCATATCCTAAAAGTAGTCTAAAAATTGGTTCATGATGAACATAAACATTATTAGTAAAACTTATGAATATGGAAAATGTTCTTTTAAAATTGCATATCAACATGTGAATTTTATTCCATTATTAGAAATACATTCCTTTTGGGCGCTTGGGTGGCTCAGTTGGTTAAGCGACTGCCTTCGGCTCTGGTCATGATCCTGGAGTCCCGGGATCGAATCCCGCATCGGGCTCCCTGCTCAGCAGGGAGTCTGCTTCTCCCCCGACCCTCCCCCCTCTCATGCTCTCTCTCTCTATCTCATTCTCTCTCTCAAATAAATAAATAAAATCTTTAAAAAAAAAAAAAGAAATACATTCCTTTTAAAATTACTTAGTTTAAAAACATCAGAAATATAATTGCAACCATTGTGTTCTATCCTATAATGTAAATTTGTGACATAATTTACTATATTTTCCCACTGTGTAAACTACACCAGAGAGGCTAAGAAGCATTTTTGTGCTCTTTTAGGCGACTTGGATAGTATATAGGAAATTAGCACTCGTTAAACTGAATAATACACTTGGGACTTAGAAAGGTCAAGATAGTTTTTAAAAATTCTAACCTGTGAGATTATGGCTTTAAAGGGGTCATGTTGCCTTAACTACATATTATTATTTGCAAATAAAATCCTTATTGAGTGATAATAAAATGAATATATGCTTGGATATAACTACCTCAAACTCTGGAAATAAGATGAGATACATGTTTATGTAAATAAATAAAATAAATATAATGTTACTTTTTACAAAAATGTATCTCTAAGTATGATGGAAGTAAATTGATGAACTCATTGCAGTGAGATGTTTATATACGTTTAATGGAGAGAAATAATCCAGAGCCATTATCATGAGTCCTATTAGGAGCCCAATACTTCATACATTTCATGGGCTCAGGAGCTTATTGAATATTCAAATTCCTAGAAATTTAAATATACTCTTTACCACTCTGTGCTAAATACTAATACATGTCTAGTTTATTTGTGATTTTAATCCTTACAAAAACTTTAATGCCAATTTTATCATCTCTATTTGATAATGCAAGAAAATTTGCTTAGGAATGAAAAATTCCTTCTTTACGTCTATACTTAATGTGACTTCACTGCTTTGCCCATTCTGGTGATTGATTTTGTATGGCAACTTGTCAGGGCCTTGGGGTTCTCAGACTTTTGGTCAAACATTATTCTGGGTGTGTCTGTGAGCGTATTTCTGGGTGAGATCAACGTTTAAATCACTCAGTATACAGAGTAAAGCATATCGCCCTCCTTAATGTGAGTGGGCCTCACCCAATCTAATGAAGACCTGAATGAAACAAAAAGGCTAAGAAAACTTTACGTCTTGCCTGACAGGAACTGGCACATTGTTCTTTTCCTGCCTTCAGACTTGAACTGAAGCATCAATTCAATTCTTCTTGGGTCCTGAACTTGTGGCTTTCAGAGTGTAACTTCCAGCTCTCCTGGTTCTCAGGCCTTCAGACTCAGACTGACACAGCATTCACTGTGGCTCCTTTGGTTCTCCAGCTTGGTCAGTGGCAGATCTTGGAACTTCTCAACCCACATAAATTATGTGAATGATATCTACATTACATGCAGCAGAGAGGGGTGACCTGATCTAGTCCTCACCCTCACAACAATGCACCTGGCAGAAAGGAGTTGTAGGAGCATAAAGGTGCTGAATAGGCTATGAATGGATGCTCTTCCTCAGGCTTGTGATAAAATATGTGCTCATCATAAACACATAGAAAATATTCTGAGAACATTGTTCTATAGTTGTTTTTTTGTTTGTTTGTCTATGCCTAAGATTTTCATATCCACTTCACTTTAAGTAACACTTAAAGGATTACTGAAGGGTTAACATGGTGGATTTCAGCAAAGGAACAAATCAAATTCATTAACAATAGGATTCTGAGGTTTAAGTTAATATTTATAAGTAACTACAAAAATATTTTTATCCTCTCCACTTGTTTTATTATCACAAATTTTCTGATTCCCTATTTTAAGGTAATTAATAACTTAAGACTACGTAACATAAGTTCAATAGCTAGAGGGAACTTATTTATGACATTTATTCTCTAAAGAAAGCATATACTGTTCAACAATGTAAGTTTTTGATGATTACATAAAATTTACATAAAATTCAAAAGGCAAACTATTTGTTTTCAACAAATGGTACTGGAACACCTGGACATACATAGGCAAAAACACATAAACAGTTTAAATAAGAAATGAACCTAGACAAAAACTTCATACCTTTCACAAAAATATTAATGCAAAATGGATAATACATGTAAAATTCCTAGAAGGAACAGAAGGAAATCTAGGTGTCCTTGAATTTGGTGATGACTTTTCAGATTCAGTGCCAAATCATGAACCATGAAAGAAATAATGGATATATTGGATTTCATTAAAATTAAGATTATCTGGGGTGCCTAGGTGGCTCAGTCAGTTAAGCATCTGAGTCTTGGTTTCAGCTCAGGTCATTAACTCAAGGTTGTGAGTTGGGCTCTGTGCTGGGCGTGGAGCCTGCTTAAGATTCTCTTTCTCCCTCTGCCCCTCCCACAACTCATGCTCTCTCTCTTTCAAATAAATAAATAGATTTTTAAACAAATATTAAAATAAATTAAAAATATCTGTTTTACAAAAGATACTGTCAAGGGAATGAGAAGGCAAGCCACAGACTAGAAGCAAATATTTTTAAAATGGCTTATCTGACAAACAGCTATTATCCAAAATACCCAAGGAATCCTTAAAACTCAACAATAAGAAAATGAAAAAATTAAAAAATAGGCAAAATATCTCAGTGACATCTCACCAAAAAAAAACCTACAGGTGGAAAATAACATCACATGTCATTAGGGATTAAATTAAATTAGGGATTAAATTAAAACAACCATCACTACACACCTATAAGAATGACAAAAATGCAGAACACTGACAAATGATGGAAGGGACCTGGAGCAATAGGAACTCTGCTTTATCACTGGTGAGAATGCAAATTAGTATAGCCACTTTGGAAGAAAGTTTGACAGTTTCTTAGAAAACTAAACATACTCTTTCATATGATCCAGCTATGCTTTTTGTACCTACGCAAATCAGTTGAAACATGCCCAAACAAAAACCTGCACATGGATCTTTATAGCAGGTATACTCATCATTACCACATCTCAGGAACAACCAAGATGGCCTTCCATAGGTGAATGGATAAACACACTGTGGTACATTCATAAAAAGGAATATTGATCACACACAAAAAGAAATGAACAGTAAAGCTACAAAAAGCAAGGGGAAACCTTGAAAACATGCGGTCAAGTGAAAGAAGCCTATATGAAAAGGCTGCCTGTGTCTGATTTCGACTGTATGACATATTGGAAAAGTCAAAGCTATGGAGAAAGTAAAAACATCAGTGTTTTCCAGGGGTTTGTGGGGAGGGAGGAAGAGATAAATAGGTGGAGCACCAGAGATTTTTAGGGTATTGAAACTACTCTGCATGATACTATCATGGTGGAGACATGTCATCATACATTTTTAAAACCCAGAGAATGTACAACACAAAGAGTGAATCCTAATGCAAGCCATGGACTTTAATGACAATTTATCAATATCGGCTCCTCAACTGTGAGAAATACGGCACACTAATATGAGATACAAATTATAAGGGGAAGTGGGGAAGGGTGAGGAGGTATACAAGAACTCCCTATACTCTCCAATCAAATTTTATTTAACTTAAAACTGCTTTAAAAATCAGTATATAAATAAATAAAAACTCTATAATTTATATGTTTAAGAATTTTTCTCAATAGACATTTTGTTTTCAAAATTAATCTGCCACAGGGGGCGCCTGGGTGGCTCAGTCAGTTAAGCATCCTAATTTCGGCTCAGGGCTGTGAGATCTAGCTCCATGTGGGGCTCTGTGCTGGGCATGGAGCCTGCTTGGGATTCTCCCCTCCCACCCCCCGGCTTTCCTCTCTCTAAAAAAAAAAAAAAAAAAATTATACTGCCATAAGAGTAACAATAATTAACCCTACATAAAAAATGTATGTTTTTAGGGCGCCTGGGTGGCTCAGTTGGTTAAGCGACTGCCTTCTGCTCAGGTCATGATCCTGGAGTCCCGGGATCGAGTCCCGCATCGGGCTCCCTGCTCGGCGGGGAGTCTGCTTCGTCCTCTGACCCTATCCCCTCTCATGTGTTCTCTCTCTCTCAAATAAATAAATAAAATCTTTAAAAAAAAAATGTATGTTTTTAATAGAGATAACAGCACTTATTGAGCTATAAGATTGTCCTTATAACCCAATTAGAAGAATTAGTGGGTTTTTTTTGTTACTTTCATGTTTTTTAATTGGAAGCTTTGTGTATATTGCCTTATAGTTTTGTCTCTGAAGTCTAGGGATAGAAAATAGAAGTGTAATACTAATCACTTAATTCCGAATTTCTATGTGATCACTATTTAGTTTAAAATGCATTTACCCTTTCTGTATGAAAATTTCCTGATCATGACTGACTTCTTATTATGTAAAAAAAAATAATATATACATGATTAAACTAATGCCCCCAAGGTACCCCTTCTAAAGTTATTTTTAAACATTTAGCTTGATTATGCATCTTGGCTAGGAAAATGAGAATCAATGTCACTTCCTGTGAGCTATGAAATTCAAAGTAAATAAACTTATTTCTGTGGATAGCTTACTTAACCTTTGCATCTCAACCAGACTTTATATTTAAAAATTTTAATATATATTATTTTTTAAAATTGCCTTTTATTTTTTCCATTTTATAATTAAAGTAGCTCAATTACATTGCTGTCTAAAACTGAACAGGAATTAATAGTTTAAACAAACATATATATGTATTTTTATATTATATATTATATTATTACATATTATTTTGTTATATATTATTTTATGTATTTCGTATGAATTTATTTATTTTATAGAACATATGTATTTATATATCTATAATGTTCTCCTGGAGACATGGATTTGATTTTAAATATATATTTTAAATATTTATTATATATGATGTATTGTATATTTATTTCTTTAAAATTTAGATATAAAGTAATAGATTGAATTCCGCACCTGATTTTGAATATATTAGCATCATTACTTTTAAGAAGTTTGCTATTACTTATAATTTTAAAATAATCCAGCTATGATGTATGCACATACATACACACACAAAAAAAATACATATACATACAGAAACCCTGGGAACCAATTGCAAGAAACAAGACACTACCGAGATCAGTTTGAAGTGTGTACTCAAAGCAGAGCAGAAACAAAACAGAGGGGACGGCTCAATCCCTTAAACCTCTGCCTTTGGCTCAGATCATGATCTCAGGGTCCTGGGTTCATTAAGTCCTGTGTTGGATTTCCTGCTTAGTGGGGAGTCTGCTTCTCCCTCTCCCTTTGCCGCACTCTCCCCGTGCTCTCTCGCTCTCTCTGTCTCTCAAATACATAAATAAAATCTTAAAAAAAAAAACAGAGAAAATATAATTTAACACTTTCATAAGATAGGAAATGCAATTTAGCACTTTTAAAAGGTAATCTGTTAAACTTTTCTAAGTCAGTAACAAAGTCAAGATAAGATCATAATTGGGATAATTGGAACGGCAAAAATAGCCAACACGCATTGTTTGAAATGTGACTTTGAAGATAATCCCATTAAGAATTAGTCTGTTTCCTCACCAATAGAAATTTGGCTGGCTTTGATATTTTCTTTACCAATATATGCCTGACATAAAGTGATAGTATACCAGTTTTGATCATAGTGATCAACCATTCTTACTGGCTTCTGCTTTCTCTTTTAAATTCTGTTGTTGCCATGTGAACAAGCTTGGTCTTGGTTATATGAACAAGTGAGATTGTCCAGCAGACAGCCAGAATATGCTCAGAAGCAGAGCCAACTAGAAGGCTTTCAGCTTAATGCAAACACATGAAGGAGCTGCTGTGATCAGAAGTACTAGCCATTGGAGACGAGTCTAAAGTTCAAACCTGAAGAATTGTGAAGTAAAAAAATGTTTTCTGTATTATGCATTATTAGTTTGTTATGCATCAATAACAGATAGGAACAAAAATATAACAAAAATAGAGATATGAACAAAAGATACTGCAAGTGTAATGTATTGACATATTATTATATTTCTGAAATAATAAACATTTTCTAAAAGTCACCTAAAAAGATCCATGCATTACAAGGGTAGACAGATGGAGAGATGCATCGCTGAAAGCATGGACAGACAGACAGATAGATGGGTGGATGGTAGATTAGTGGATGAGGTAAATAGACAAGCAGACAGAGATAGATGATAGATTTGCAGTTATTTTACATTAAAAAATACATACATATATACTTAAAAAATGAATCTAAAATATGTTTATTTGCTAAAGCATATACAGTTTATTTTAGAAAATGTAATTGTTTTCTAATGAAAGTGTTAAAATAAAACTAATTGCATTTTTCAGTTCTGGAAGCTCTCTGGAGAGGAATTTGCTGTCTCCTTTATCTTATATCTTCTTTATATTTTTATATTTTGTTCAAGATTCGAGATGAATTTCTCAAACTTATATTTAAGCTTTTCTTTTGTTTTAATATTATGCTTTCATTTTCACAAGATTCTTCTTGTTTTCTGTTGCCTTTTCAGAGAAGCAATATCTTTTTGAAAATCTTTGAAGATATCTATATGTCCCTTTTCCTCCCACCCATCTGATCTGTTTCCTCTGAGGCCATCTTTTCTTTTTGTCTGTTTCACTCCTTTGCATCCCTTATGGGTCAGGTGACAGATAATTATACATAATTAGGATTTACTGAATAATATGATACTTCATATATATACATATAAAACAATATATGCACACATACATATACACATAAAAATACATGTAATAAATATGCTCACTAAAACAGTGTAATATATAAATGTGGGAGTTCAATTAATCTGTATGTAAGGGCAGATTTCAAAATTTGACATACTAAAATGAGAAATTCACACATACACAATTTTAATTGTGTTCA
This sequence comes from Leptonychotes weddellii, assembly GCF_054177405.1. Taxonomy (NCBI): domain Eukaryota; kingdom Metazoa; phylum Chordata; class Mammalia; order Carnivora; family Phocidae; genus Leptonychotes; species Leptonychotes weddellii. Next base: position 175,799,047 of record NC_138369.1, read on the forward strand.
TTTTGTTTAAAAGTTCTCACACTTGGAGGGGCAGCTGGGTGGCTCAGTCAGTTAAGTGTCTGACTCTTGATTTTGGCTCAGGTCATGATCTCAGGGTCGTGAGATAGTGCCTGTGCATGGAGCCTGCTTAAGATTCTCTCTCTGCCCCTTCCCCTACACTCACCTCTCTCCCCCTCAAAAAAAAAAAAAAAAATAGTTCTCGCATCTGGTACCCACATTCAGATGTGGCTACCAAGACCTTAGTAAGCCATATCTTAAATATGCACTAGAAATTTCATTAATTAGATTAATAGGTTTTAAAAATAATTATTCATTGCTAAATTGGGCAATGTTTAATAAATACTGACCAGAAAGAACTGTCATGTTGCACACATTGCATGAACAGGGAGCACCTTATATGAAGACCTTGCATGAACTGGAATAAGGATCTAACAGTCTTTGCATATTCAAAATTTACAAAAGAATATTCCAGGTTGAAAGTCCCACTTAACCCCATTAATGGAGTATCTCAGCTGCACACTCAATAAAAAGTCAACTTACCCTGCCAATAAAACTGTGTGGCATCCACCTCAGGAGAATTAAAGCAAATCATCACCTAATTATATGCCTTACCACAGTGTAAAAGCTTAAGAAATATGTTTCTAAAAATGGGATAATTTTTAACATTATTTTGCCAGGGGAAAAAAAACTGAATTAAATTCTATTAAGCCTTCACTGAGAACCAAGAATTGTTGATCACTGAGTACCGACTAGCACCGTGCTATAGAAAACAAAGTGATCAACTCCACAGTCGTGCCTGCCTTCTAGGAGATAAAAGATACGTCAATGAAATGGAAAAAAAAAAGCCTAAAAATCACAAGTCACATAATATTACTGCTAAGATAAACATAAAAGACACATCAAACATGAAAGAACAAATAGAAACCAACACAGATTGTTCAGGTCTTTGAAGATAGGTCTTTGCAAGAACTAGGAAAGTGCCTGATGTAATTGGGGACTCCTTGAGCTTCCATTAGAGCCTGAGACAAATCACTTCTCCAGGCAGATGTGATGACCCCATCAAATCATGCACATGTAACTTCTGTGAGGAGCTTGGCAGGGGTGAGACTGACAGGAGGGTACCCATTTGTTATAGAATATTCTTTTTTTTTCTTATTTTACAAAACAAAACATCCTGAGAGATTATATCTTAAGCCCTTATTACATATTATTTTTATTATATGTTTATATCCACTCTGTGTTTGTCAGGCAGGGATAATGTTCCAGATAGATCCCGGTTTGCATCAGAATGAAGAAGACTGCACACAAAGCAAGGGTGTGGGAGATAGGAGTAAATGTCAGCAAAGAGGACCAAGATCCTGAAAGATGAGGATGGGATCATTAGAATCCAAGAATATTAGAGATAAATCATAATCATAAGATATGTTAAGAAAAAAAAAGAAGAAGAAGAAGGTAGCGGGAGGGGAGGAATGAAGCGGGGGAAATCGGAGGGGTGGACGAACCATGAGAGAAGATGGACTCTGAAAAACAAACTGAGGGTTCTAGAGGGGAGGGGGGTGGGAGGATGGGTTGGCCTGGTGGTGGGTATTGAGGAGGGCACGTTCTGCATGGAG
>NC_138369.1:175800759-175854439 GCF_054177405.1 Leptonychotes weddellii
AATCTTGAGGAAGTTAACGTGTTCAAATTTACGTAACAAGTAAATGGTGAGTCTCAGACTCAGTGCCAGGTATCCTAAATCTACTCTGCACTGATGATCTCTGAGTTCACATGTAGTATATTAGCTGGCCTCTGTATTTTGACATCAACAGAAGAGTTTAGGATTCTACGTAGAGCTCTGACCTGACCTCATAGAGTCAGTGTGTGTAGATCAAAGCAAACACAGGACAAGAGCAGAGATGCTCACTTTATTGTTTTTGTAAAAATATTTTTTTGAGTTGTTTGTAAATCCCATCCCATGCTTACCTTAAGAAATAAAACAAAACAAAACCGCAGTGAGTTGGTGACCATTGTTAAGTTTATAATAAAATATGTAGTGCATTTAATTTAAAATATTTGAAATTCCAATTTACTTTTGTTTTCTGTCAATCTAAATTTTATTTATACATTAAACGTAAGCTAGAGAAATTCATTTTTAAGAACACTGATTATTGAAATTCTAATTCTATAAATCTTATAACTATGGAGTCCTTCTTAATATGATTTATTAGTAATTTTATTCGACAATTAAATTCTGAGGCATATTGGGCACCTGGGTGGCTCAGTTGGTTAAGCGACTGCCTTCGGCTCAGGTCATGATCCTGGAGTCCCGGGATCGAGTCCCGCATCAGGCTCCCTGCTCGGCAGGGAGCCTGCTTCTCCCTCTGACCCTTACCCCTGTCATGTGCTCTCTGTCTCTCTCATTCTCTCTGTCTCAAATAAATAAATAAAACCTTTAAAAAAAAAAAAAATTCTGAGGCATATTGAAAGCTGATTTTTCTCTTGTTTTCAATGTTTAAGAAGCTGATTTTTTAAATAGGAATTTTTGTTAGTGCAAAATAATCTGCTTTGACACCTATTTCTATTAAAATCTTTTGTTGTATTCAACCAATGAGATAATAAGGGATAATTTTATTGTATACATCTTAGTCATTTATTCACTCATCCACTTGAGAAAGGTTCATTAAATACCTATGATGAAAAAGATTTACTTAATTCTATTTCTTATTTAAGATTTGCAACATTGTTATATTACAGAATAGACTCTGAACCTGGTATTCATACCAGGCCTGTGTTTACAATCGTAAATCACATTCTTTAGCCTTATATAGATTTCCTTCCATCTGTTTTACTTGTGTAGATAATTTGTGAAATGGCATTAAAACTAACAATAATGATGATAATGTTTTTATTTTACCGTCTCAAAAGCTTATTTTGATTTATGAGTCATAAGAATAAAATAATTAGTATAATTCATGGGATAGGGAGCAGGTAATGTTAGAAAATTAAACTGCTTATAGCATTCTTTTGGATAACATTCTTTTTCAGCCCAGATCTGATGAACTCAGATCCACATCTTACAGAACTCATCCAAATACACATTTCCCATCCTTAGGCCAAGTTAAAAAAACAACTGGCAATTTATTTTATGCATTGCAAGATGTTGCCCACAAAAGAGATATTTAAGCCAGAATCGTGATGTCTCCCATGTATACGACACCTGTGGATTAAAGATTTATCTGATTTTTTCCCTCCATCAGGCCGCTACTGATAATGACTACTCATTCTGATTAAACACTTCCTCTAGTGTACTAAATATACTAAATCTATGGGGTTTTTTTAATTTTTTAAGATTATTTATTTATTTATTTATTTGAGAGAGAGAGAGTACAAGCAGGGGGAGGGGTAAAGGGAGAGGGAGAACTAGACTCCCCGCTGAGCAGGGATCCTGATGTGGGGCTTGATGCGGGGCTTGATCCCAAGACCCTGAGATCATGACCTGAGCTGAAGGCAGACGTTTAACCACCTGAGCCACCCAGGTGCCCCTAAATCTATTGGCAGGGGTGAGACTGACAGGAGGATACCCATTTGTTATAGAATATTCTTTTTTTTCCTTATTTTACAAAACAAAACATCCTGAGAGATTATATCTTAAGCCCTTATTACATATTATTTTTATTATATGTTTATATCCACTTTGTGTTTGTCAGGCAGGGATAAACACAAACCTAAAAAAAATCCACTAGTATTCCCAAATTTGAAAGCTAAAAATAAGCACATGCCATAAAAAGAGAACGCCCTTCATATGAATTCTTTCATCAATGGCAGATTATCAATATCTGGCATCTATAAGGGGCGAGGGGGTCAACCCACAGGCCACATAATAAATTCTGTGGATTTATGTGTTACTAGCAGTCACCAATGTACAGTACTCTTTTTTTCCTGGAGAACTGAATCCAGGAAGGGAACATTGACCCTCCCACTTGTTAGAGTCAGGTGACACATTCCAGTCAATGGACCTTCAATGAGTCACTTTGGCTAGAAGATTAAAAGTCAGGTGTGACTTCTCTATTTTGCTAGAATTTCCTAGACAGCTATTATAGAGGCCCATGTTCTAAATAATACAGAAGGTGGGAGCATCAAAAACTGTAATTTTACCCTATTTGCAGACTAACAGATTAACTTGCTACAATGTCATAGTTGCTAGCTGAACACCTGACACTTCTGGCCAGGGTCAAATGGCTTTATTTCTCACAGCGAACAGCAGGAGCCTCATGTTCACATTGGTTCTCCTTGCCTCAACTCCCATGGAGAATGACCCAGGAGACTGCGGCACTCAGTGAGTTCTGCCACAACTGAGGAACCCAGAGTTGAGGAAATCTCCACAGGGGCTGCTAGCAGATCTGCCCAACCTTTGTTCCAGAGACGAACGATAGTTCTATTATTCCAGTTAGGAAATAAATCTGCCCTGTCTTCAGAAGGATGACATTATCTCCGTTCCAAGACTGTTTACTATTCAAATGTCCTTGAACATAGAATTCAGAATTGAAGTTGCTAATGCCTCTTCAGAAGACATGGAGAAACAAGTAATCCGTGGAGAACTGTGTCCCAACAGAGAATGTCTCTGACGGCCTGAGTATCAGAGCAAAGATGAACTCCTGCCTGATACGTAACTTGATAAAGAAGTGAAACTTGGTTGTTTCAAGCTACTTGAAATGTGGGGGCTGACTGAATACTATACTATTAACTTGTCTAGACTAACTAAAACAGACTGTAAGGGATGAGACTTTGTAACAATGTGGGATGTTGCTGATAATTTTGTTTCTCAAGGTCATCCACTCTGGATTTGTCTTCAGCTACTGCCTTCACTATTGAACCTGCAAGCACACTGAATTCTAAGAACAGATAAAATCTTACTACTGTTCATGATCTAATTGTATATACTAATTACAGAATGATTGAATTTTAAAATCCTATTTATTTTGATTCTGTGTGGTCACCCACATTTAATAGAGTGATTCCGTTTCTACTACTTGTGCAATTATATTGGACTCCAGTTCTAGTAGAAATGACTAAAAATAACAATCAGTCTAATACATAGGTTACTCTTTCAGATCAATCCTAAAATTAAGATTGAGGCAAAGGTGCTGCTTGAACTAGGCTGACTGCTGAAGTATGCACATACCTCAAGAGATAATATGGCACACAGAGAGGTTCATCCACAGTTTCCTGTTCCAGAACTTCAAAAGATTTCAGCCAAGTGGTAATCTCTATGTCACCTGGTGGAACTCCTTCTTGCTTTCCACTAATTCAAAGAAATCTCTACAATCAGTGTCTTGAAATCGGAAGGGAGCCTACCGTGAGGAAATTGGAAACTCATCTACTGGGTAGATAAATTGAAAACAAAATAATCCTAAACTCATGTTTATTTTGATCTCATATTATGCCTGATGTTTACACCACAACTGGAAACTGGATATATGGCAAAAAATCAGGAGATTGTCATGCACTCAAAGAATTCTTCTGGCAAGGAGACAGTGTTAGGTTGTAAAAGGTCACATATCCCGAGAGCTTAGTGGTTCCAAAATATTTATAGAGCCTGAAATTGCAATTTGGCTCATAATTTAAATACAGTGGAAAAATCACATCTCTGTAAGGATTCTAGGGTTCAATAGGAAATAGGAATAATGTGGCTTTGGAATATAGGGGAGGTTCAGTGGGGTGAGCTCCGGAGCCCATGACCAAGAAAGAATTCTTGAGACGTCTTTGGTGCAAAATGGTGGTTTATTAAAGCACGGGGACAGGACCCATGGGCAGAAAGAGCTGCTGCGCCAGGCATGTGAGCAGTGGCTGATTATATACTATGGGGTTGGGAGAGGTAAGAAAAAGGGAGGTTTCAAAAGGATTTTCATATGTTAAAAAAGACTCACTGGATACTGGAGCCCTTGCCATTTTCAAGTTAAGGTTGTTTTTCCTTCTAGGAAGGCATTAATATGAAGATAGTTGGGAGCTTCCTGGAGGCACATTACACTCTGCCCACCTCAAGTATCTGTCAATGAGCTGCAGGTTATAAAGACATTTAATTGTATCTTCATTTCCTTCTTGAAGCTAGGTTATTGATAGAAATGCTTTGTTCCTGTAGATTGCTAAGGCATTTGTAAACTGAGGGAGACTCATGTCTTATAGGATTGTGATCTCTATAAGTTAACTATTTGTTTTTTCCTTAGGGCAGCCAGGAGTGCCTGAGGAATGTCACATATATCCCATGGGGGGCGGGGTGTGTATCAGCTTCTGCTTTGTCCTCAGCCTGCCTTCTGTTCCCTCATCAGGAATGTGTTCCAGGAAAAACAGGAGTCTTGTGTTTTGTTTTATTTAAATAGTTCTAAAGATATATCCTTACATTAAAAAAAGGTATTTAGCCAAAAATAACTAGAAAGGCTTGATATAAATGAACAATTCCTGCCTATTTCATATGTTTCTCAGGAAGCTTCATCCTTAACATGCCTTTTGGCAAATGTGAGTAAATCATTAGACACTTATTTTAAATCTTAAATGATGCTATTCAAATGTATACTTATATTTTTAAGAAAACAAAAGGAAAAACCTCTTTAAATAGATTGTAAAAACTTCTCTCGTAAATTGCATGTTCACATGGAAGGGGATGGGAATGAATATGGAGAAATGTAACCCCCAGGTCAAGGAGAGTTACCCACTCTAAATGCCACAGAAGGATTTCTGTGTAGATTGTAGAAAAATTGTAGAATGATTTCTATGTAGAAACAGTTTGGAAGACTGAAGCAACATATAAAAGTCGTGTAAAAAGATAGCTGAAGTATCCCTTGGCCCAGAGAAATGAAACACACTACAATAAAATGATGTAATAAAGATTCATGTTTTCCTAGTCAGATCAAAGAACAATATCCACCTGCTAGTATAAAATAAGGAACCTATACCGAGATGGAAGCTTCAGGAGGGCAGAAGGGTTTGTAAATTTTGGTCACTGCTGTAACTTAGCACCTAGCCTAGCACCTGGCCAATAATGATGCGTGGGGACCATCTGCTCAAGATAGTAATCCTCAAATGAAATCAGAACAGATGAAAGATTATGGAAGAAAAGACAAAAATTCCTTCTAAATAGTAGCAGGGTTAAGGTAAAGGCCTTGTATGTTTCTAGAAAGTTGAGGTTCAAAAATTGTACATTGAATCTGAGAAAACCTCAGAGGCAGTGGTTACTTAGATACTATTAGCAACAGAGTAAGATGAGCCGAATTATATACTGTTGATGTAGAAAGATGTTAGGGTTTGAAGCCGACAGCCAAGAAAGAATTCTTGAGACGTCTTTGGTGCAAAAAGGTGGTTTTATTAAAGCACAGGGACAGGACCCGTGGGCAGAAAGAGCTGAACCAGGGGTCATGAGGAATGGCCCATTATATAATTTCAAGTTGGGAGGGGGAGTAGGGAGAGCTTAAGTCTCTAAGGAATTTTGGAAGCAAGGTTTCCAGGACCTTGAGGGGGCTAGCTATTGTTGGGAAAAGTTATTTATTACCATCTAATAAAACTTTGGTCATGAGACTCTTCAGATGTATATCGGTGGGCCATATGCTTGGGGGATGATTGCCAACACGTATCTTGGCCGGGGGTGGGGGGAGTAGAGATAAAGGAAGTTTCAAAGGAATTTTTATATGTTAAAGTAGACTTACAGGTTGGGGGGAGGAGTCAAGCTAGGATTGCCTTTTGCCCTTAGCAAAGTATTAACATCGAGGCAGTTGAGTCCCTAGAGGAATGTCACTCTGCCTGTTTCAAGGACTTGTCAGTGGGCTGTAGCTAGTAAGGAAATTTAATAATTTTTCTTCTGCCTTTGTTTCCCACATCACTATTGTTTCCTGATTATCCAACAGAGTGCCTTGTACATGAACATTCATGTAGTATTTGCTTAAATATGAATAAAAATTTTAAAGGGCCAAACTAAGATGTTATTTGGTATTACTGGTTGCTAAAAGATATAGCAGGTATTAATCACTGAGCCACAAAAAGCAGATGGCCCATGCATATACCATAATTTCTGGAGGCTTCCATATGGATGCTATTTACAAAACTGTAGGCAGGGTGTAGAAAGCCCACATGGAAAAATGGAGCAACAGAGAAGAAGAATGATCAGAGTGTTGTCATTCATATTCCCTAAGAAAGACAAGAGGGACAAGTGATTATCCAGACCCAAAGGAGAGAGTCTTGCAGAGAAGGACACCTGAAGGGAAGCAGTAATCCTTGATTGAAGGACACTGTGGGCCCCAGGTGAGGAAACCAGGCAAATGTGTACACTGACTTCATTCTTTTTCCTCATTATGGGCCAAATTCAACTGGAATTCAGAGGGCAAGAAACTATTTTAATATTTTCTTGTGGGTCAGTCTTTTTACATTAGGAAGAGTGGAAGGTAGTTTTGGGATCGAGTGGATGATAAGGGAACACAGTACCAAACACCGAACTATGGAGGATTGGTAATCATATGCAAAATATTTGTATTTTTGATTGGTATTTCATTACATATTTACCCAAATTAATTATTTATTGGAATACTGTATAATGGACTCATTAATATTCCAAGTGTTTCAAAATATTTTCTTTTTCATAGATCTGGATCTACTAGATTTAGGTGTCTCTAGAGTAGACTAATGATTAAATCCACATCTTCATAATGAACAGACCTTCACATCATATATTCTACAAGTTAAAAACCAAGCTGACACACAACAACAAAATCTGAAAAATACTCCATTTTATTCTTTGAAATCCCTTGTTCTTTTGTTCTTTTAATCCCCTGCACAATGAATCTAGGAAAAAAGAGAACACTAGGTGCTTACAATGGACTGGCGAGTTTTAGATCTTATAAAGATTGAAATTTCTTTTCCTGTAATAGGCCATTATGAATTCATATTTGTGAAGTACTTAGAAAATAATTCAATTAATATGTATTATAGCCACTGGCCATTCATCTGTTTCATTCTAGTCATTCATTTTTATGATCACAGAAAGTCATAGGGGTTCTACATGCAATTTGAAATTGCTCTAAAACACAAAGGAAAAGATTGCTTGCTATTTCAAACTGTCTGAACAATAATTTATGGCTACATTTCCTCTGGGGACCTTATCATTTTGGACTTCAGAAATACATTGATTGTAAACTCTTAAGCCTTTTTATTTTTGTAAGTAATTAAATATAGATCAAATATTGTAAAGGTTTTGACTAAGGTGGAATTGAAAAGTCATCTATTTCCATCCTACCTTCAGTAGTTTATCTGAGGTTGAAAAAGCTGAAAGTCCCAGAGACAGAAGTCACACAGTTTTATTAAAGCTGTATCAGGATAATGCTGGCTTTCTAAATTTGGACCTGGGTCTTATCCACCATCTTAGTGGTTTTCAAAATGACTGAATGATTTCTTGGGAATTTTGAGAACTCCTGGTAGAAGAGGTTATTGAGAAATGGATGAAAAGTACAGAGACTCTGTGCCTTCCTATCTTGATTCAACCAGAGCCTGGTAATATTATTCTACTTTATATGTCAGCATTATGGCTTTATCCATTCTTTTCTTTGGTATAGTTCATATGGTTTCAAGTATATAACATATTTTTAGTTAGAACTCTGTCACTGAAGTATTTAAAAATTTGTGTAACAGAAAATAATTCTCGCTATAATCAATATTATTTGGCTTCTATCCCTCCTCTGTAGACATTGTAACTATCATGGATGGCATCAAGTCCTTAATAAATAATATTCCTTAATTTTAGAGATATTAAAAATAATTGTGACTCTAACAGCTGCATCATTATGACACCTCTTGTTTACCCTTGAATTTGGAAGAAATCACTGGAAACTATTCACAAGAAAGTATATAGGAAGGGAGTGATGGATGGTTAAAGACCAACCAAAATGTATTTCCCACTTTCAGAGATGAAAGCAGACTCTTTCAAGCTTGCAAGCAGAGTCAAGGCATATGGAGTTGAGAGAGAACTTTATTGAATAGTATTAGTACTTCACTGATGCGAAGGTTGAGTTGGCAAAACTATAGTGGAAAGAATTGGCAAGAAATAAATTGTGGAATCCATGAGAATACATTGAATTTAAATGATTTAGGATTGTATGTTATGAAAGTGAATGGATTCAAATTACTGAAATTTGGGATCTTTCAGAGTGAGAAAAGCCACTCTTTCTAGACCTAAAGTAGAAAATATCAAATTAAGGAAGACTTTGGTTTTCAAAGACCCCAAATGTCTCAAGATAATATTAGACTATTTAATGTGCAGTAACCATTAGTTGGTCAACATGCTTTAATGCAATGAGTAGATATGGTCATACACTATACTTTCCAATATTACTTCAAGGTACTATGTGATCTTTACTTTTGATTTTCACTTGTTTTTGTTACTCCCTATAACCAAAAAACCCATAAGATGGTTACCCTCACTAATAGAGAGAAAGAATCCACTACTCAAACAGCTCTTGGGAATAGGTGTTCATTAGTCTAATCCTCACACTCTAAAAATCATCATGAAGTAAAAAACTAAATAAACAAAAAAAAAGTGCAAAAATTATTTTTAAAAAATGAGAATTGTTAGAGTTTTAAGATAAATATATCAATTTAAAGCAAGACACAAAAGAAATATAGACTCATAGGTAGAAGAATAACATCTTTGATAATTAAAAATTATAAGCCTGTAGACCACAAAGAACATTAATTTTAAAAGCTGAATTATGTGGTTTATGCAGGACATATCCATAAAATGGTCATCATTCCCCATATGGCATTGTCCTTTCTTATTCCATTGCTTATATCTCCCCCACAATTCACTAGGATTATTCCATCAAACCCTATGGAATTGTTCTCTTCAAAATTCTCATACTCTTGACTTCCTCTCTCTCTGTTTCCTTTACCTTCAATCTTGTCTGCACAATTGAGTCATATAGGAAAGTGCCTCTTTCTTTCTTTCTTTCTTTCTTTCTTTCTTTCTTTCTTTCTTTCTTTCTTTCTTTCTTTCTTTCTTTCTTTTTCTTTCTTCCTTCCTTCCTTCCTTTCTTCCTTCCTTCCTTCCCTCCTTCCTTCTTTCCTTCCTTCCTTCCTTCCTTCCTTCCTTCCTTCCTTCCTTTCTTTCATGTCCTTATGTCCATTCTTCAGATAAATTAATTCAGAATCTCTGAGGTTGGGGCATGGTTTTGCTGGTTGGGCCCTGTGCTGGGTGATCCTGCTAGCTGGGCTGACATTCAAGAATGCTCACCGGGTGGACTCCCTGGTTGGACAGTGTGACTGGTTATGTTCCATGGGCAGATGAAGTCGGGTTTTGTGATTGAGTAGGCTCTTGGCCGTGCTCCAGTGTTGGATGAGGTCACTGGCCAGGCTGTCTAATTAGACCGCGCCCCCAGCAGTACAGTGCAGTTGGGTGGGGCAACAGTGACAGTGAGGTTACTGTCCCGGCTTTCTAGGTCAGTGGGGCTGCAGCCCAGGTACCCTGATTGCTGTCTATGGAGACAAAAAAAAAAAAAAGTTAAAAGAAATAGTGGATAAACAATTAGAATGCCAGGACTAAGAACTAAATCTGAAGAAAGATACTGTAGAAAAAAATATTGACAATATATTCCAGAAGTTTGACCATTATGGAGAGAACTAGGTACCTAACAGAAACTGTTTTTTTTTTTTAAAGAGAATAAAAGAAAAAAGTTTAGTTAACAAATGGAAATTGGACTCTTTGGAGAGAGATATCGATGTAGAATGGAGATTCTAAATGGTCATAGTGGAAATCTGCAGGTAAATTGAATTTTGGTGACAAGAACAAAGAAGAATAAAGTGAAAAAAATCTGAGATTAAATAAAAGTACAAGGAAAAGGAGTTCAAAAAAAGAAGAAGAAATGACGTGTTTGCCTCTACAGATGTAATTTAAGGTTATAGTGTAAAAACACATAGAAAGATTTAGCTCTATAATCATAAATTTGAGTTTTTGCAAAGATTTTTGGTGCAAAGTCTAAATGAATGTCCAAGAAGAATCTGGCTCCTTTAAAAGATGCCCAACATCTATGTGTGGTTCCATGGGGATTATTAGTGTTCCATTTCCTCTATATGATGCAAGTCCCTTAAAAGTAGGGATGAAGAGTTATATTTCTTGGATATTTGTAACATCTTTCCCTATTCCATATTATAATATTTTATCACTGTATCTACCTCTAGATTACCACTGAGCAAAGATTCATCCTCTTTCTTTTTAACAAGTATTTGCTACTCCTCCTGATACTTCTACTGCCTAATTATAATAACTTTGTGTACAAGGTATGAAAGTTATCAATTATATGAACATGGTCAAATAACTTGATATATCACAGACTGATGGTCCTTATTTATTACTGGGGATAATACTATTTTGTAGAATAGTTCTTTTGTTATATTTCATTGTTGTACAATAGGGCCAAAAAAAAATCCAGAAGGATATAAAAACTGCAAACTCAAGCTCTCAAAAAGGGTCAATTACCTCAATCTGAATGGTAATGTGTGATGAGAGCATTTCAAAGTGAATACTGAGGTTAACTCATTCTACTTATTTCATAAAATAACGGTAACCCATATTTCAAAAGATAGATTTTTGAAATGTTTCAGTAATAAAACAGAAATATGTCCATGTAAAACCACTGATGTTTCCTGTAAAGGTCAAATAGTATGTAAAATAGATAAACCCTATTAACATATATTCATGTTAGCTATGTAAATTAAATTTAGACTTCTATCTAAAGCTAAGTGAAACTACTCTGATACTTTAAGAAAATATTTTTTAAAATGTCCTATGCTTGGGGCACCTGGGTGGCACAGTGGGTTAGACATCCGACTCATGGTTTTGGCTAGGGTCATGATCTCAGGGTCTGGGATTAAACCCCGCAGCCAGCTCCATTCTCAGTGCAGAGTCTGCTTGAGACTCTCTCTGCCCCTCCACCACTGCACTCTCCCTCTCTCTTTCACTCAGATAAATAAATAAATCTTTAAAAAAACAAGTCCTATGCTTAACCCTACCTTTAGTCATTAAATTTCAATACAGAGTTATTGTAAGTGGTTTAGAGGATAATTATATTTTATATAAAGTTTTTTTTTAAAAGATTTTATTTATTTATTTGAGAGAGAGCACATGAGAGGGGGGAGGGTCAGAGGGAGAAGCTGACCCCCCGCTGAGCAGGGAGCCCGATGTGGGACTCGATCCTGGGACTCCAGGATCATGACCTGAGCCGAAGGTAGTCGCTTAACCAACTGAGCCACCCAGGCGCCCTATTTTATATAAAGTTTTAAACAACTATCTGTACATGATACTGAGAAAAATAAGTTAAGATCAAGTTCAAGGAAAAAGTCTATCTTTTTCAGAAAGAAATCACACTATGTTATACAAACTATTCTATGAAAGTTTAATCTTCCTAAAAATGAAATTATTTTTCACTCTGTTGCTTAATTCTATTCAAAAGTGTCTAAAATTGACCCAAACTTAATATTGCACTATACTATGCTTAAATTGGCCAGTTTACAATCTATTTCTCCACCTTTTCCTGCTTTGTTTCTCATGTATCCATAGCAGTAATCTGTTTTTAGTTCTTCAAACACGCCAAACCATCCCCCCACTACAATGCCTTGTACATGCCACTCTGCCTACTTCCAGAAGGAGTGCCCCAGTTTCCAAACCTTCCACTCTTGTCCAGATTCTTCTGAAAGTCTTCACGCCTCACATTATGCTACACTTCCTCAGAAAGCTTTCCTCCCCCCTCCTAAGTCTCTATGCCAATCTTTTTCTTTGTTTTCTTATAGGACCTACTTCAATTTTAAATTAGTTTATTTGTTTGCTACATTGATTTTTTTCAAAACTATCTCTTCACAAAAATATAAGCTGAGTAGGGGCAAGGACTGAGTTTATTGTCAATTCCCTATAGCCTATTCATTTTGGTGTGTTATCGGGGTTCAATAAAAAGCTACTGAATAAGCGAATCAATCAAGAATAGCTCTACAATGTAAAAATAGTAATAATAAGCAATGAAATTAACAATCATACCCAAATCAGCTAACAGTTACTGAGTGTGTTATACATAAGGCACAGAGCATAACTTTATATTGATCATCTCATTCACACAGTAAAACAACCTATGAAAAGGGTATTATTTTGCCCATCTTATAGGTAAGGAAATAAAGTAATTAACTTGCTCTATATGGCATGGATAATAAGTGAATTTAAATCCATTTTATTTCAGAGCCTATTAAATCAGTGTAACACATTCTCTTGATTTTTCTGATTTTACTTGCATTTTTGTAAGTTATACTTTGTATGTTCTTTGGTAACTACCTTAAAAACATTTTAGAAATGATTAAGAAGATGTTTATATTGGACAAATATAAAAGTAAATTCAGACTTAGATCTAAAGCTATCAGAAGACCAAGAAAACCAGAAGACCAATAAAATATGTGAGGCATTCTACATGCTATTGAGTTTACATGGAGATATAAGATATGCTGGATGCCAGAAAGAAGCTAAAACATTAAACCAGTAAATTTTATATTTAAAAAAGAAATTAATGTTGCATAGTAGGAATGGAGCATACCTCAGGATTTGTAGAGCACTCTATTCCAAAACCCAGGGAAAGGGAAATCTTATTATCATCTAAATCTGATGGCCAGAGAAAGACATACCATCCAAGGTAAGCCAGGTTGACTCTCCCAGGAAGTATGCCCTGGGGTGCTGGCAGTAACTCAGATGATATGGCCACTTGAACCAAAATATTGTCTAGAGATGGTGCTAGAGGTGTTGTCCTGAGAGTCAGATCTACATGTAAGTAACAGTTTGGGGAAAGAGAATCAACAAAAGAGCAAAGGGAGTGATTCTGCAGAGAGAAGCATGAGTACGGAGCAGATACACAGAATAAAAACAAAGGTGAGAGAGAAGAATGGCCCCATGAGACAGAGAAAATGTTTTCTGCTTCTGCTTTTCCATTCAGCTGTACTTCCTGGACTTGCAAAATCCATTAGATTATATATTCATCCAATGTGCAAATATCTGCTTTCTTGAGCTAAAATCTATGCAAAGCTATAAAAAGCAATGACCTTTAATTAAGATAGATGTTTCAAAAATTGAGTATGTAGTAAATTTCAATGGGATTCTTAAATAAAGAAGATAAAATACGTAAATACTTGCAAAAGATGTATCTTTGGAAAACAGGTTTAGGATTAGGGATTAAGATATAATTTTGAGAATATTGATCAAAAGAACTTCAGAGCAATGAAGAAATAATGCTGATTGAGGCAGTAAGAAAGTCAGGCTAATTATTTACGTAATGCATAAATAAAACCAAAGTGAGCACATTTCGGAGCACCTGGGTGGCTCAGTAAGTTAAGCGTCTGCCTTCAGCAGTTCCCTGGGTCCCTGCATTGGGCTCCCAGCTCAGTGGAGAGCCTGCTTCTCCTTCTCCCTCTCCTTCTGTTTTTCTCCCTGCTTGTATTCTTTCTCTCTCTCTCTGTCAAATAAATAAATAAATACATAAATAAATAAATAAAATCTAAAAAAATTTTAAAAAAACAAAATGAACATATTTGGTTAAGAATTATTTTTCAGTCTAAATCTCTATGTAAATCTGATTAGTTGCATACTAATTAGTACTCTTGACTTCAAGAACAGAAATCCAATTTGACTTAGTTTAAAAAAAGTAGGTGAATAACTTTAGTTCTTGGAATTCAAGGTGGAATGGAACTACTCAGATGTAGCAAGAGTAGAGATGGAGCTGGACCCCAGGGGCCTCATGAAGATTTAAATAATATCAGGCTCTCCTTAGCTCTGGCTCTTGTCTCTTAATCTCTGTGTGCTTAATTCTGTCTATTGGCATATTTTCTCCACAAGTCAAGAAACTTGTCCACTAACAGTTCCATAATTTTAAAATTCATAGATTTAAGCACCGTAAGAGAGAATGACGAAGACCCAGTCCCAAAGCAAAGTCCCATGGAAGTACTCTTTGATTCAGATTAAATCAGGTACTCATATTTGGATCAATCATTATTACCTGTCACATACAGAATGATATTTAACTAGCAGGACACTCATGATAATATGTGCATGGGACAAAGGAAGTGTGATAAACAGGATAAGGACCCCAAAGATGTCCCTACTCTAATCCTCAGACCTGTAAATATATTATTTTACATGGCAAAGGAAACATTCAGGTATGATTAAATTAAGATCAGAAGATCATACTGGATTATCCAAGGAAGGCCCAATCTAATCATAGGAGTCCTTAAAAGTGGAGAAGGACCTTTCTCAGTTATGGTCAGAAGGCAGCATGAGACGAATGGTGTGCCCTACTGCTGGTTCTGGAATGCAGGGGGCTATGTGCAAGGATCAGAGGGAAGTCTTTAGAATCAGGAAAAGGCAAAGAAAGTGATTCTTCTCTAGAGTGTCCAGAAAGGAATGAAGTTCTCCTGACACCATGATTTTAGACCAGTGAGACTATGCACAGTTATAAAGTCTGGTAGACAGATGATAGATAGACAAATATGACTCAAAATAGCCTTAAAAAATTCAGATTATCAATTTATCTGTCTTCATGGTCATGATAATTATTGCTCTTTTGATTGTTTGCTTTAAGTGTGTTCAAGTTTTAGGTGCTCTGCATCATATTTATATGTAAATAAAATTAGAAAAATTTAATTATGTATATTTGAAATAATAATAAAAATATATGTCTCTACCTCCCCACCCCATCCTGACACAGAGATCCTAACACCCTTGTAAATAGATGCTAAGAAATCTTCTGTTCTAATATTTAGTCATTGACCCCAGTTCCTGACACCAAGCTTCTAAAACTTTTGTAATTTCCTGAGTGATGGGAGTGCTTGACACAGAGCTTCTCAATCCCTTGGAATTTCCTGCGTGACAGGAATGTCTTCTGTTCTAATGAGGCAACTTGTTACGCTCCCAGATGGGGGATGGTCACCAGAAAGACCAAGCCAAGTTGGAAACTTTGAACTTTCGGCCCCACTCCTTATTCTTCAGAGAAGGGAGAGGAGCTGAAAATGGAGTTAATCATCAATAATGCCTATGTAATGAAGCCTCCATAAAAATTCTAATAGAGCAGAGTTTGGAGAGCTTCCAGGTTGTGGAACATACCTACATGCTGGGAGGAGGACACACACCAACTCCAGCCTCCAAAAGCTCCTGCATTCAGGACCCTTCCAGACCTCTCCTATAAGCCTCTTCATCTGTATCACTTATCATATCTCTATTTTATAATAAACTGGCAAACATAAGTGTTTACCAAGTTTCTGTCAGCTGTTCTAACAAATGATCGAATCCAAAGAGGTGTTGTGGGAACCTCCAATTTGTAGCCAAGTCAGGCAGAATTTGTGGGTAACCTGGAGAACGCAATGTAATTGGCATCTTAAGTGGGGGGGGGGGCAATCTTGTGAGACTGAGTCCTTAACCTGTGGAGTCTGCGCTAATTCCAGTTAGTGTCAGAACTGAATTGAATTATAGGACACCCAGCTGGTGTTGGAGAATTGTTTGATGTGTGGAAAGCTCATACATTTGGTGACCAGAAACAAAGTAGTATTTAGAGTACAGAGATATTCTGTGAGTAGTGAGTAAGGGAGAAACAGAAGCAGTTTTCCTTACATTGTACTAAATACATTTTTTTGAATTATTTTTTAAAGCAGGCAAAATTATTTTCTAACATGAAGGAATGTTAATATCTAAATGGTTCCTTTTTATGTTCACATTTTATTATAATATAAATTAAGGGTGAAGACTTGATTTTGGAATCATTATTCAAACAAAATCAATACACAGGACTTGTTTATCTCTAGAATGATTTACATGGATTTTTTTTTTAAAAACCACACCAAATGAAATGTTACTTTTAATTTTCCTTTGGTGTATGTTGGAACTCAATCTCTGTTTTAGAAGGAATGAGTCAAGTTATCAAAAACATTTTATGATAGGCATTGCAAAGAGACTGGGAAAAAGAAAATTCTCTTCTTTCTATAATTAATGGATTATCAGTTGTTAAACTGAGATAAGAAAAAGTCATCAGATATCAACCTGCATTCTTTCAAAAAATATAGCAGGTGTGTAATTAACATTTAAAATAAAGAGAGTTGTCATTATAAGTATTAACAATGAAAATTCTAAATTTTGTAAATTTATATTTGGCCATGGTCTTCATCTCATGAAAAGTGGTTAAAGTACTTAAATATAATAAAATAAGAATAATTTTGAGGTTTCTACTTTTAATTACACAGGACCATAATCACCAAATGATCCCTCAATCTTCTTAATCACCTAATAGTAGACAAAGAAGTACAAATTCAGCATTAGAGATTCATATTATTAATAAAAATCATTCCTTAAAAAAAAAATCCTGGTGATTATCACTTATGCAATATGGTTTCTTGAATTGAATTCTATTGCCCCCAAACTCATATATTGAAACTCTAAACCCCAGTATGACTGTATTTGGAGGGAGAGCTCTAAGGAGGTAATTAATGTCAAATGGAATAGGACCCTATTCCAATAGGACTGGTGTCCTCATAAAAAGAGCCCCAGACACGAAGAACATGCACAGAGTGAAGGCCATGTGAGAACACAGAGAGAAGGTGGCCAAGGAGAGAACCCTCATGAGAAACTAAACCCACCTGCACCTTGGTCTTGGACTTCCAGGCTACAGAGCTGTGAGAAAATAAATTTCTATTGTTAAAGCCACCAAGTCTCTGTTATTTTTTTACGGCAGCTGTCGCATACTAATAAATTGTGTTGATCACTCATGTACTAAGACTAGAGGAATGTTTGAAGCAAAAGATGTCTCTTATTGCATCATATGCTATGTTCCACTGTTCAGTATATTTAATATTATTATTATGGATTATTCTAAAACAATAGAGTAGCAGCGTCATTAAATGCGGTATGTATCTGCAAGAATCTCATCACACCAAAGACATTGCTAGCGCTCAAAACATTCATGCATTGTTCAAAACAACAACAACAACAACAACAAAAAGAAGACTTTTTATATACATTGTGTACGTTAGGAATTAAACATTTGAGGATGATTCTGACCCAGTATGGATGGGATTTATGTCTGTTTCTAAAATTTCTTCAATGTTTCACAAAAATTACAAGCTATAGTTGTGGTGATGGACATCAGTGGAGAAAATAATCACTAAATTCTATTATTCAAGGACAGTGAACAGGATTCTGTTCCTCCTATTCTCCTTTATCCCAAGAAGTCTTACTCGATGTGTTCTACAGTTTTTACTTTTTACACTTTTTTACTGAGCATTCTTTTGGAGAAACAAGTTAAAGATGAGAATAAAGATTTAATACTAGTACTGAAGCAATACACTCACTAGCCCAGGACTTATAAATTAATGATACTGAAAATATCTGAATGTATAAACAAAGATCAAATATTGACTAAGCTATCACAAATAACCTTCCAAAAGTATCAAACACAAATAATAATACTAATGATTATTTTGAAAACTGTAAGGCACTACATCAATTATGTATGTGTACCATAAGTGTTTGACTGCAAAAAGACTCAAGTCACAAACCGCAAATATTTGCGGAGCAATGATGTAGGAAGAAGACATGTACACCAACAGCAAAAAAAAGGATCTGAGTCTTTGTCTTTCCACTACTGAGTCCCCTAAGATGTGTCCTGTCCAGCTCTCAAACTACCAGTAGTATGTGTGTAATGCACCTGGGTACCAGGTATTGGGCAGGAAGCCCAAAGTCTGCTCCAGGTGGGAGTCCATCATAATGAACTGGTCACATAAGCATTCCAGCTACCTGAACAGACTTAGATATCAAAACCAGGGGCCTCCGGGTGGCTCAGTTAAACGTCTACCTTTGGCTCAGGTCATGATCTCTGGGTCCTGGGATCCAGGCCTGCATCGTGCTTTCTGCTCAGCAGGGAGTCTGCTTCTCTCTCTCTCTCTTCCTCTCTCTTTCTCCCTCTGCCTCTCCCCCCCGCTCGTTTTCTCTCTCTCTCTCTCTCAGATAAATAAATAAAATATTTAAAAAAAAAACAACCCTCAAATCTCCAGTGAAACCAAGTGCAAGTAATAAATTCCATTACTATTATTAAATAATGTTGGGAGGATAGTATATTATGCCCTAAAATAACTCATGAAACTGGTTACAGAATATCATTTATATAGTTATTATATTCCATCCTGTTCCTTGCGGACACTATAATGTTCTACAAAGTTCTATTTAAAGTATTCCATGATATAGGGGCGCCTGGGTGGCTCAGTCGTTAAGCGTCTGCCTTCAGCTTAGGTCATGATCTCAGGGTCCTGGGATCGAGCCCCGCATCGGGCTCCCTGCTCAGTGGGAAGCCTGTTTCTCCTCTCCCACTCGCCCCTGCTTGTGTTCCCTCTCTCGCTGTTTCTCTCTCTGTCAAATAAATAAATAAAATCTTAAAAAAAAAAAGCATTCCATGATATAGAAATCCATAGCTGTCACAATCTTTTATCATCTGACCCGTAGCTACCTCTCTAGCTTTGTTTGTTTTCCCCACCATTCACCCTTACGCCCTCTGCTTCATAAAGCAGACCACCCTTCTAGTTTTTCCTCCAATACATATTCTTCCAACCTTCTGTCTTCAGGGCCTTGAAAACACTCCTTGCAATGCCTTCACACAATCCTTTGTGAGAGTACTCCTTCTCATCACTGATCCACACTCATTGTTTCAGAGAGCTCTTCCTGAAACATGCTACCTAAGAATCTGCCTTATGGCACTGAGCATAGTCTGATATCATTTATTCTCTGCCTCTCCCACTTAAATGTAAGGTACATGAGGTTCAGCATATTTTATTCCCAGGGCCTAGAATTGTGTCCCTCACATGTTATTATACCGGCATACATTTGCTACTTAACGATGAATTCACTTTATTCTGCTTATCTCTCAGATAAACAAAATGATTTCATTTGAAAATAGTTTAAATGCTGAAGCTGTTCTGCATATATTGTAGAATATATATATGTAATATTCATATTCAGATTGATCCATATATAGTCAATGTTAATGTTATAGATGTTGGTTCAGCTAAAATCACCTAGTTATTTTTTATTTAGTGTAGATATTTAAGAATTGACAACATCAAATACACTCTGTCTGCAGGCTCCCAAGCTGTCAATGAATAATAATACATATGGTACATATCTCGAATTTTGTATCAATGTCACAGACCCTGTGCTTTTCACATTTTTCTTTTCTCATACAGGAAGTCTGTAGTTCCAGGCATCCTTCCTTTGTTTTCTTTGTTTTTTTTCTATTCTTTTTTAAGTTTCAAAAATACATTCTGAAAATCTCTCTGCTCAGAAACTGAATGGTATCAGGGCGCCTGGGTGGCTCAGTCTGTTAAGCATCTACCTTCGGCTCAGGTCACAATCCCAGTCTCTCTCTCTCCTTCACTCTCTCTCTCAAATAAATAAATAAAATCTTTAAAAAAAAAAAAAAAGGAAAGAAAAACAAACTGAACAGTATCAAAGGCAAAGATTTGCCTCACCGTCTGGATTAATGTATAGTGATAAATAAAAGGAAAGTTCAGAGGGATTAATAATCATTTCTGCAATAGTATAGTTTATCATCTGCTTTGGGGAAAATTATTTTTAGAATTGTATTTTTCCCCATTTCCTCAGGTTGGTCAAGCTTAATTCCCCCTTACAAACTACACTGCAACTTAAAAAATGATAATGGGGATAGATGCTATTGCTGAGTGTTTTAGGGATGTGAATCACCTTTAAACAAAGTATCGCTCTGAACATGGGGACACTGATCTTGGGCCTGAACTATAACTCAAATCCTGCTAACATCAATCACCAGTTCCAGTGACAAATGGAACAGATTCTACAAATACCTTGCACAAATAATGCTTTTGGATTGCTTATTGTGCTCACTTGCAGAGCTGAAAGATCTATTTGTCTTCTAACCTTTAAGGACACAAATTCATGAGTCTTTCTACTTCTAATCCAATCAGTGCCATTTTTCCTCTTGTGAGTGACTGGTTGTGGGGAACATCTGTCTGTCATTTTAACTACTGGTTTATGAAAGCTTCAGTGTGATTCAGAACTCTAAATTCTGTAACTTCTCACACAGGAATCCCTGGATGGAAATAAAAGGGTAAAATACCTCAGAATAAAGTTGTTTTTGATCTTAGTTATTCTTTAACTTCAGATAGCTCTTTAAATAATAAAATCACTGTGATAGTAGCTCTGTATGGAAAAGTAACAAGTGACAACGACTTTTAAAAAGTATTTTAATTATGTTTTTAAAATGCAAAATGTTGCAGTGATATGGAGAAGCAGCATAATGTATTGGTTAGGAACATAGTCTTTTTAAAAATATTTTGTAGGTGAAGAAACAGAATATAATTAAGAATATAACACAATATAATTAAGTCGCCCAAGGTCACACAATGGGCTATTGGCTCTAGTTGAGATTTGAACCCAAGTAATCTGCCTTCTAAGTCCAAGTATATTATTAAATAATACAGGCACTATGTCAGTGTTTATATATACTCAAAATGTGTATCTATATTTTACCTCATGTTGATTTTAAGTTATTTGATGAAAAAATAGCAAATCTGAATATGGCCAATACTGTCTTGCACATAGTTTATATCCAATAAATGAGAGCTGAGTGCTTGATTGTTGAAACAAAAAATCATGCAACATTTCTATTAATTATGTCATACTAATTCTGTACTAATCCTAACAGGACAGTTTTGCAAGATAGGCAAATATTCATATATATTTGCAAAGGAGATGTTTTTGGTGGCCTGCTGCTATGAACATGCTTTTCATAAACTTTCAGGCATGTGGTCTCTGAAGCAATTTTATTATGACTGGTGCTTTTATTTAAGTATGTGTGCAGGGGGAAGAGGGGGGAGGTGTGTATGGTAATAATATAAAGCTACATTGGCAAACATCTAGTATGTCTTCCTCTTGGTCCCAACTTTGATGGTATCTCATAACTAAGAATTCTCACTTCTAACCTTCACTTAGTACCAGTCCCCTCCTTCTGAAACATGAAGATCAATACTCCAAAGGAGCAAGCTAAACTAATAAGCTATGATGCAGTGTGGAAAGATAATAGTTATTGATATGTCAAGTCAACAGACTATATAAAGAAAGATATATTATATTGCATAAGACAGGAAGCAGAATGCACCACGAAATGAATTTAACAGAAGAGAAAACATTAAAGAAAACTTTTACAGGGGTATAACTGGGGTTAAGGGAATCCACAAGGAAATGAGGAGGGATGCAGATATTAGTAACAATGGAAATCTATAACTACTCTTAGGCTTTACTCAAAGCAAAAGATGAAATTATTTGGAATCAGAGTAACTGAAGCATGGTCCTCCTATAAGAATTATAATCTTAGAGGATGATAGCTTCTGCAAGAACCAAAAAGAAGGGATACCAATAGCACCTCCCATGGGGAAAACCCAACAAGGGAACCTGATAACCCAATACACAGATGTTGACCTCTAGGTGCACAGAGCAATGTAAAGAAAGGAGAAAATAGATATGGTAGGGAGGTGGCTCAGGCTAATATTAATAATTTTTAATCAAAAGAGAAGAGGCTTAACATATAGCAAATTATTACATATTAGTGAAGATATAATAGAGTTATTTAGGGGCACCTGGGTGGCTCAGTAGGTTGTGTCTGACTTTTGTTTTCAGTTGAGATGGTGACCTTGGGGTTGAGGGAGAAGTCCCACATGGGGCTCCATGCTCAGTGGGGAGTCTGCTTCTCTCCCCCCTCTACTCGTGCTCTCTCCAGAAAAAAGAAAGAAAGAAAGAGAGAGAGAGAGAGAGAGAAAGAAAGAAAGAAAGAAAGAAAGAAAGAAAGAAAGAAAGAAAGAAAGAAAGAAAATCTTCCACAAAATAAATAATTACCACATTTCAATAATTCAATAAAGCAAAAACTTTCTGGCTACCCTTCATCAAGGCCCATGAATTATCAGGTTTTCTACTCTAGCATATGAAAACAGGTACTAATCTCTGACCTCATGGAAGCTCAAGTATTACCTCCTGCAATCTTTTAAAGGGTTCTTTCCCGGACTTGGGTAGTTTCTTTATACACATACGTTGATCAATAGTCAGCAGAAGTCTTGAAGAAGACCCTGTACAGATTTCCTAGAATTTTCTCTCTGTAAAGCTTTCTACTCCCTGATAGTCTACACTGGGAACTCCAGCCACTTTGGCCTTTCCAGAGGCCAGCTCAGTCGCTCACTGTTCCTCAATGAGATCATTGTGCTCCATGTGCGTGCCCTCTCCCTCTATTGCAACCCAGAAAATATCCCCAACTGGTAACTAAACTGAGCTCTTTGATGGAAAATCTGAAATACTCATTCTCAGAACTCATCCACTTATAAGAGTTTTTATTAACTAAGGATAAACTCAAACCAGGCCTTACTTAAAATGGACAGATTGATCATTGCATCACTTTTTTTATAGGAAGGAATAAAGAAATTCGGAATAAAGCATCTTTTCTAAAGGAATTATTGAAAATGAATTGGGCCTATACATTCCGGAAAAGAAGAAAAACATATTATTCTAAAACTAAATGCAATTTTTAATGGAAATGATCCAAAGAAAAATTAGAATTATTCATTTAGGTCAGAGAACTGCTAGGGCAATTTTAATGGCTGATTTATCTATTCGTGGCACTAAAAGAGATTCTTGATAATCATTAAATCAAGGAACTCTCAAACTATAAGGACATAAAACTTAAAAAAAAAAGGTGATATAATTTGCTGCAAGATGATTTGATTTACTATAAGGGTACTTAATTCTCTTTACCTATCCTGGCATCTGGCCTCTACAACCATAGTAAATATATTACATGAATAAGTGCTATTAGTGAAAGTCTACTTAAACACTTAGAAAATAATCAATTGTCAGAAAATATAATGCACGTGTTTACTCAATTTACTCATGCATTACTAATGTTTTAAATTATTCCAGACTTCTGAGCTGCTATCAGTTTGATTGCCTCTGAAGTCACATATTTGAAAACTGATCTGACAACAGAATTATCTAGAAACTGGAAGTAAACGCTGTGTACCAATTTCTGCCAGCCGCAATTCCCAAATTATGCTCTTTTCTTATTTTTTAGTATAAGCAGGCCATGCATACCCTAAGAAATTTTTAATTTTATTGATTTCAAGATAGAAGCCAATATAAATCATCATGCAAAAAAAAAAAAGTCATGCAAAATAATACATGGTATGGTATCATGGTGTTACGTGGCTGTGATATGGTTTACACTAAAATCGTAGAAGAAATTAATTCAGAAATATATTATTTGACAGTTTTTTTTATCTATCAGCACTTGATTTTTTTTTCTTCCACATGCATTTATTTAGTTATAAATGTAGGTTTAAAAATTACCATTATAAATTTAAAATTTTTACTTCAAATTACACATTGGGAAATTGAAATGAGCAGAAGAGAAAACAACATTTTGTATTATTCTTTCTTAACACAATATATTCACAAGAAAATAATTAAATATAGACAAAGAAAAATTAAAAGAAAGATGTATTTTTCCTGCCACAACCTGATCTAGGCAGTTGACTTATGTGTGGATTTATTTATGAACAAATAAAGCAAATCTTGTTGTAGTGTTTTGTATAGATTACCAGGCCAGAGAAAACTCAGGAAGGATATAGTAAATCTGATTGATTTAACAAAACCAATTTAAATAAATTTCATGGAAAACTGCACCTAAGAGAAACTGTGCATTATTTTGTGCTAACATGAAGCGTGTACCAAAATTAATTGGTAAATTATAATTAATTGATCATAAAATGGGACAAGATCAATTATTTTTGAAGGGCTGTGATTATTTGTTTATGTTCTCTTACAAGAGCAGAATTAAGTTATATGTATTTAGAAATTAAGCAATGAAACTCTAATCTGCGGGTGGAGAAAGAAGTTACAAAGAAACTTACAAAATTTATCTTTATCTGAATTTAATTATAATTAAATACAGTAAATCAAAACTTGTGGAATGTATGTTAGCAGTGCTTTAGAAATACTGTAGCCTCATCTGCTGCATTAGAAAGGAAAGGAAAGAATTCTAAAAATGAATGGGTGTTATATGCAAACAATGAATCATGGAACACTACATCAAAAACTAATGATGTAACGTATGGTAATTAACATAACATAATAAAATAAAATAAATGAATGGTTCAAGAATTAAACATGAAGTTTGACAAAATTAGATGCAATTTGAACCCATAAAAAGTAGAAGGTGAATAATAGAGATAAGAACAGATATTAACGAAACAAGATAAAACAAGACACAAGGTGAACAAATTTGTAATTAGAAAGTCTAATCCAGGAAAAAAAGGGCAAAAAAAACACACAAGATTAAGTACTAGAGATATTAAAAATATATGATACAATTATGAACATTTTTATACCAATTAATGTGAAAACATAGATGGAATGGAAAAATCTGTGGACACAAACTGCCTATAACTGTAAAAAAAATACTGTGGAAGACCTGCATATTCTCATCTATTAAAGAAATTAAATCTGTATTTCAAAAGCTTCTCCCCTTAAAAAAACTTAGATAAAATGTATAAATACCATGGCAGGGGGAGGAACTACTAAAGCTCACTCAAGTAGTAGATAACTTAAATCATCTTGTTTCTGTTTTTTTTAAAATTGAATCCTTAATTCCCTGAAAGCAAATTCAGTCTTGTATAGCTTCATTGTTTTGTTTTGTTTTTTTCTCCAAATATTTGAAGAGTAAATAATACCAGTTGTATACAAACTTTGCTAGAAAATAAGAGGCAGAAACACTTCCCAACCCACGTGAAGCTAAAATCATCCACAAACCAGACAAATACGTTGTAAGAAAAAAAATAAACAAACAAAAACTAAGGATTGATATCCTTTATGAACATAAATGCAAGAATTCTGAATAAAATATTAACAAATCGAATTCAGGAATCTGTAGAAAGGACAATTGTGATTTATCCCAGGAATGAATACAAGATTTCTGCAAATTTTGACAACCAATCAATGTAATGTCCCATATCAATAGGCTGAAACAAAAGAAAAAAAAAAACTGTGATCAACCAATCATCTCAATAGATGCACACAGCACTTGACAAAATTTAATATCCATCTATGATAAGAACTCTCAATAAACCAATAAACTGATACACTAAAAAGAGGTGAATTTTATTATATGCAAATTATACCTCAAATTTAAAATGAAAAACAGAGGGTGACAACAAAGAAACTTTAGATCCAGTTGATATTACTAGTAAATGCTTTCTTTATTTTTTAAAGATTTTATTTATTTGAGAGAGAGCAAAAGAGAGGGAGCACGAGAGGGATGAGGGACAGAGAGACAAGCAGATTCCCCGTTGAGCAAGGAGCCTGATGCCGATGCCGGGCTAGATCCCAGGACTCCAGGATTGTGACCTGAGGTGCTTAACCGACCGAGCCACCCAGGTGCCCCAATATTTTCAAGAACTTAAGGAACAAATGGCAAGAAATGTGCACAAATTTTTTCAGGTATTAGACAGAGAGGAGTAGGGAGAAACATTGTGATTTATAGGGGAAAATATCCTTACTATGAAAATTTTAAAGAGTATTACAAGAAGAAAAATGTATTGAGATTGTTGAAAATAATCCAGTGGCATACCATAGAAAGCCTGAAGGCAGATCTTCTGTGCGTGGAAACTTCCGGTATGAGTGGAGCCTTTCATCAGTATGGAAAAGACTGACAATTTTCAACATTTTCTCATTTTTTGAAAGAAAAAGAATGTCTACCTTTCACCATCAAAAAAAAAAAAAATCAAGTCCGGTTGGATTAAAGATTAGACATGAAAGTATCTTTTAGAATAGAACACAGTATCCTTATGATCTTTAGAAGAAAGTATTGTCAGTAATGTCATAAACAAGACAGAAAATATGAAGGAATTTATGAACTGACAGTAAATGTAAATCTATATAAAATATGTATGTATGTATATATGTATTTATTTATTTATTCATTTATTTTTAAGTAGGCTCCATGCCCAGTGAGGAGCCCAGTGAGGGGGTTGAACATGTGACCCTGAGATCAAGAATCTGACACTTGACCAACTGAGCCACCCAGGTGGCCCTATAAGATATTAATCAAAAATAAGATAAATACAAAAAATGCAAAAGAGAAATGGATGCAAAATATAAAAAAGCATTTCGCAGAGTAAACAAAACAAATAGGCAATAAATCTAGTACTAGATGCTCAGCCTCATCAGGGAAAGTAATACAAATTAAAACACTAAAAAAATTAAGATTTTATTTTTCACTTGTAGGTTTAGCAAAAAGTAAAATCTGACAATAATGATATTGGAGAATATTTGAAGCAACCAGAACTCATGCACTGCTCAAGGTAAAAATTTTATAAATATGTTGAAGAACAATTTGGAATAACCTACTAAAGTTAAATATGCATTTATCCCATGACCTAGCAATTACACTCCTAAGTATAGTCCTAAAATCTGCATTTTTTGTGCCAAGAATATCATAGATAATCTTTATGACAGCATCATTTGCAATATCGAAAACTTAGAAATGACTCACATGTTCATTGACAGGAAAATGGGTCTCCTGTGTGTGTCTATACATAGTACAACCTATATATTATATTATCATACATATATTATACATATACATATATACAAATACACATATATTATTATGCGTACGTACTAAAATACTACATAATATTAAAAATCTTTACATGTGAAACATGCAAACATAATGCTGAGTAAGAAAGATAATTTACAGAAGAATAATTACTGTGTAGTGTAGATACTGTTCAAAGACCAGGAAAACAAATCACTAAATATATTTTAACTGCACATGTATTCATCATAAAATAACATATGGAAAAGAAAAATATTGGACAGAAAATTAAAGTATTGAGTTTTGGTTAATTCTGAAAGGAAAGGTTGAGAATGCATCAGTGAGAGCCATAATGTGGTTTTCAAATTTAGCTGAAAAAAAAGTATTTTTTCCCCTAATACTCTTTAAGATTCTCTTTAAGTGTATATTTTTTGCATATTTAAGATATTTTAATAAGCCCCCTGATAAATATTTGCATCGCAAACAACAGCACACTTGAGTAAACATTATTTTTTATTGAGCTAAAATTTACATAAAACACTGTGTAAGTTTAAAGTGTACAATGTGTTGATTTGATATTTTATATATTTTAATAAAATTACCATAGCTTTAGCTGAAACTTCTATCATGTCACATAATTATCTACCAATCTATCATCTATCTATCATCTATCAATCATCTATCTATCATCTATCTATCTATCTATCTTTGTGAGAATATTTAAGTTCTAGTCTTATTAATTTTGAGGTATATAATACAGTATTATTGACTATAATCATGATAGAGTGCATTAGATCTCTAGAACGTAGTCATATTGTAGTTTTGAGTTTGTACCTTATAACATAGTTGAGTTTATCTAGATATAATTTAGCTATAATGCTCAGAGGCTAAAAATGCTGTTGGTCTGATGATCCGCTAAATATAGATGAAGACGGGTATTTAGAATGTAGCAAGAACCCTTATATGTCTACATAGTAAGTGGACTCTTGAACAGATATATGACTCTTGCGGTCTCATGCTAACTCATGAAGCCAGGCTGGGGCAGATGCTCATCCTGCGCTGTCCAAACTCATGGCCCTCAAAGTGAGTCTGCCTCACTAGGAACAAGGTAAAAACACTGACGTAAAAATTCACTTAATCTGCTGCGTATCCTCTGTTATACTGCTCTTTTTGCCAGCACAGCTATTTACCACAGGGAAAACAACCTTAAAATATCTGCACCAGTCTTCATTCTCCTTCATTTTTTTTTAACTTGGAACGGACTTGTGATCTTGCCTCG
This sequence comes from Leptonychotes weddellii, assembly GCF_054177405.1. Lineage (NCBI taxonomy): Eukaryota > Metazoa > Chordata > Mammalia > Carnivora > Phocidae > Leptonychotes > Leptonychotes weddellii. The sequence continues at coordinate 175,829,061 of NC_138369.1, forward strand.
CTAATGAGTCTAGGAGGATTTTGCTAAAGTCACCATATATATATATATATATCTCATGTTTCTACAATTTTGAAAGAAACTTGACTGAGGAATGCCTTCTTTCCCTCATGACAGGGAATTTCATGACAGATTCATGACAGATTCAGCAATTTCACTATTTAAAAAATGAGCTATTTTATATAGTTTAATACTTTTATAAATTAGCTTTCATAAGTTTAAAAATTACTTTTATGAATTTTAAAAATTGTTTATAATTTTTATAGATTATTTCCATATCATGGTCGATTTTCAAACAATAAGCACAGGATGCTTCATGATACAAATAAATTACCAAACAAATTCTTCTATTTACTATTTCTATTTTACATGACAACATTTTGAAAAACAGTGAAAGGATCTCTTTACATGTTTATCTGTGCTTTCAAACATTAATTAAATGCTTTTGAAAACCATTGAGTCTTCAAAATTAATAATTTCAACATACTAATTTTCCTAATTATAAGCTACCCAAGGTAGCAGAAAGTTCTTGTGTCAGATCCTCAGAACTTTTCCTGTGTAGTGTCTTTTTTTCCTGATTTTACTGAGGCTCTTAACTTGTTAAAACTGTGTCTAGTTGTTCACAAATGGCAATTGTAATTGCAATAACTGGGCCAGCTCTCTTAAAGGGCAGTTTCTAGGATAGAATTCTGTAGTATGTATAAAGGTTTATTGAAAATCACAAGCAGTTTTAACATTAACACTAAGAAAATGAACTGTCATTATTTGTGCAGGTTGGATAATCAAATTGGAGACAAAAACTAAAAGCAGCATCAAACCGCAAAAAAGAACTTTGATCCTGACCATTTTGTGTTATCTGGTCAAATACAGATATGTCAAAAGAAAGACTCTTTACAGTGTCATGATTATGTTACAAAGTGTACAGAGAAGCTTAGCTTGCTCCCACATTAGTTGTTATTTGTGGTTCATGACAGATTCTGCCATATTATGTTGAAGATACAAAAATGAGCATCGATAACACATCACTTAAGTGTGACACTTTCATATTGCATTCTTAGAGCTGAAAGCCCTCACAAAAATTTGATGAGATTAAATTGGTACCTTCTTACTTCAGCTATTAACTCCAATTGATAGCTGATCTTTTTATGAAAAAAAAAAGGGAACAGTACAATTTTTATGTGCTTTTTTTTTTCTATTTTGAAAACCAGCACTCTAGCAAGAAAAATCCTGCACAACTAAACTCAATGGATGCAGCAAAAAATATTCTTTGCCTACTTAGGTGTCAAACACAACTCCTGCGGCAGTAAAAGCTTTAAATTCAATATGTCTGGGTCTGTAGTTCCATTTACACGCTGAAATTCTAGAAAACAATTTTAACTGGATGACCCAGGACTCATTTTCCCTTTTGTTCTCTCTCTGTCTAGCTGACTTTATGGTAGCCTCATTACGACAGCTTTTCCTTATACATCTCCCATAGTCGTCTTGTTAGTGCTGTTTCAAAGATAAACCATTTATTTTCCTCTCCCTTATAAGATCTAGCCATTCATAAAAAAAAATGTTCTTTAAAAATACCTACTGGACAGCAGACAAGTGGTGTGAAATAGATAAATCTCATTTAACTCCAGCATCAAAAAATATGTGGAAATCAAAGGGTTTTAAAAGGCTAAATCAGTAATATAAACGATATGTTTTGAAAATCCTTAGCAAACTCAATGAATTAAAAGGAAGATGAGACAGGCGAGTCCACAGCAGCTCACTGCCAGTTTCACGACCCCCCTGACCTTGTAGGTTAGCTCTGCAGACCAGATATAAAAGAATGAAAACTTTTTCTCCCACACTCCTGTAGTTCTCCAGGTAATGTCCTTTATACAGAGAATAAATGCAAATCAAAGTTGTCTAGTAAAAAAAAAAGAGAGAGAGAGTCTTCAAATTAACATTTCTAATATCTTTGTACACTGACCTATAAAACTTTAGAAAGAAATGAAGGTTGTTGCATGAGCAGTAAGTGAGCAAAATCTTAATAACATTAAAAAATGCAACAATGCTGCCCTCTATCGCTTCAAATATTTGTCCTTCTTTAATATTACAATGTGTAGTTCATGTTTTTTTAAAATAAAAATATGTGACTTATGTCTGCTTTTGTCTTAAGTAATTTTATACAGATGATATAATATATAACATTTGAATATAAATGAGAATTTCTTTTATGACCCTATATATGTCATCTAACTTATATGATTATCATTCAACAGATATAATAATTTTACCAAACTGCGGGCGCCTGGGTGGCTCAGTCGTTAGGCGTCTGCCTTCGGCTCAGGTCATGATCCCAGGGTCCTGGGATCGAGTCCCGCATTGGGCTCCCTGCTTGGCAGGAAGCCTGCTTCTCCCTCTCCCACTCCCCCTGCTTGTGTTCCTGCTCTCGCTATCTCTCTGTTAAATAAATAAATAAAATCTTTAAATAAAAATAAAAAAAATTATTTTACCAAACTGCATTTTGCTTTCTAAGGTTTTCTTCTTTTAAATTTCTTCAGGGTGTGGCCAGAGGTCATGGTTAGTGAACCACCGATGAATAAAAGTATAAGTGGAGTTTAGGGTAGAGATGAAATTTTTAAAAATAAAGCCATTTATAATTAAATACAGGATCGTGACTGTCATTGAGGTTACTCTGAACGTTTATAATCTGCACTCCATTTACACCATCATATTACATATTGCGACCTTACTGAAGGTCTGCTTGAAGAAAAGGAAAAATACAGAAAATATTTCAAAATCCTTTTCCTGTCAGAGGGAGACACCAAGAAGGTAGTCACCACTCCAGTTCCTTCTGAGCTTTTTGCCCTGAGCTTAATTCAGCCTCATATTAAAATCTATAGCGATGGGTTGGCTGCCTTATAAACTAATCTGCCCTCCGGGCTCTAGCATCCACTTAGGCTTTGTTTTGAAGAGCTGGGATCAAATCTCACGGACCTTTATCAGCTCCAGGAAAACAGGATCATAGACCTTATAAAGAAATAATGCAACCAGTCTTTCATTTTCAAATTTAGCAATCTTTTTTGTTTGCTTTAATTTAGGACTTAGAATAAGTTACAAAAGTACTAGGCATATATCTATGTTCATAATTTTCAAGCTTAATTGTATTATTTATATTTCTATCCAAGGGTTAATGTTATTTTGCTGTTTTATTTTCATTTTGTTTTTGCTGAGACTGCATGCTGTACCATGGGTGGTTTGGGTTTTTGGGTTTTTTTTGTTTTTTTTTAAGATTTACTTATTTATTTTAGAGGGAGAGAGAGAGAGTGGGATCCAGCGAGAGTAGGGCAGAGGGGGCAGAGGGAAAGGAAGAAAGAAACCCAAGCCAAATTCGCACTGAGATCTCACGACCCTGACATCATGACCCCAAGATCATGACCTGAGCTGAAACCAAGAGTCGGAGGCTTAACCAACTGTGTCACCCAGGTGCCCCTTTAGTTGATTTGTTTTAAGAGCCTGAATCTATGGGGCAGTTTGGTGTGCAGCTGCTGTCTGGTAGACTAGACTCACACAGATTTCTCACTATGCAGTGACCTCACTAAAGAGAACTTTTGCACTTAGATGATTCTTCTTGGAATATGGTAACTTGCGTTCAAATCTCTGGTCTCCATCAAAGTTTCTAGCGCTCTGGTGTTATTAAATTTGGTTATGGTTTGTTTAAATTCATAGAAGATATTAGTCTGACAATTTTTGTGTCAGGAATTATAAAGGATATTGATGCTTGTGTGTCCCTATACAGCTTTCTAATCAAACAGTCAAGAACACCCAAAGGAGAAGTACAGTTTCAGTACAAAACACCTGGAAAACTGATGAATGATCAGAACAATATGGGAAGGAGATAAGCATCGAGACATATCACCACATGCTTCTCCCTCTCAGAAGGTAGTGATTCAGTAACCACAGGGCCGCCATCACCCTCCTATGAAGAAGCCAGCCAGACTACTTCATCTCTTTTCCCTACTCTACCTTCCTTCCCCCAGAGATTACTCTCTCTCTGAAATGGTGGGGCAATATGACTTTAGGAATGAATAAGCTACAGCAATGCTGTATTAATTCCCCACTGCTGCTGAAACAAATTACTTTGTAGCTTAAAACAACAACTATAACAAAAGTGTATTAAATTATAGTTCTGGAGGTCAGAAATCTAAAATGGGTGTCATGGGGTCAACATCAAGGTTTTGACAGGCATGAGTCCCTTCCAGCACCTCTAGGAGAGAATCTGTTTCCTTGACTCTTCCAGCTTCTAGAAACCACCTCCTTCTCTTAGCTCATGGCCCTTTCCTCCATACAAAGTGCATCACTCCACTCTGCTTCCTTCGTCACAAATCTTCTCTCTCTGACTTTCTTACCTCCCTGTTAACAAGACCCTGATGATTACATTGGACCCACACAGAAAATCTAGGATAATGCCCCCATCCCAAGAGCCTTAATTTAGTCAACTGTAAAGTCCTTTTTGTCATGTACGGTAACTTGGAGACAGGTTCTGGGGGATTAGGGAATGACATCTTTGTGGAGAGTGGGGGATGACAGTAGTCTTTTTTTCTTCTTCTTCTTTTTTTTTAAGATTATTTATTTATTTATTTGACAGAGAGAGACACAGCGAGAGAGGGAACACAAGCAGAGGGAGTGGGAGAGGGAGAAGCAGGCTTCCCGCCGAGCAGGGAGCCTGACGCGGGGCTTGATCCCAGCACCCTGGGATCATGACCCAAGCTGAAGGCAGACGCCCAATGACTGAGCCACCCAGGCACCCTCATCTTTTTTTAAATAATTCATTGGAATTCACTTTATTTGGTAATTTGGCTTATAAATGATTTATTTCAAACAAGCATATATTTTGTTTCTGCTATATTACTGAGATCTTTGCTGGAAAGTATTATTTTTATTTTTATTTTAACATTTTCTTTTAATTATAATTAGACAAAAATGAAATTTTCTTCAAATACTTTTACCAGTTAGATGTATTTTCCTTTTCAAGTAAACTAGTTAGTGAAGTAGTTAGTGAGCAGTATTTAAATAATCTGGTATATTACATTTCCAAATTTAACACTTAGCAAAATTTTGCTTCACAAATTCATTTTTTAGAATGATAGGAAATATATGCAACTTGGAATCCATATTCAGACAAATGCCTTTTCCCTTCCTCAAAATAAAGGCTTAAAAAGTGCTATATAAAAGTTTTAGATATAAAGGCACTGACTACATCTGCATCATCCGGCTAATGTACAGCAGAGGTGTAACTGCCAATGAACGTTTCACATGTAATAGCTTCGGACACAGGGAACACTGAAAGTTCTGGTATTTCATTCACTACCACAAGTCTCCGATAACTGAGGAAAAATATCAAAATAATTATTATGTGACGAAATGACTTCCACAAACTAACTACGGCCCACCTTTTCAATCGTATCTTTTGCTTTCTTTGTTTCATTCGCAACAGAATTTTTTCAGGACTTGAAAATCACTAAACGGTTTCCCCTCTCGGTGCCTTCACATAGGACTTTCTGTGTGCCTAAAATGATAACCCAAACTCACTTTTTTATAGAATGTTTAATGTTTTATGAGTCTCAAATTATTTGCATGTGTCTGACCTTGTGTCATCTGTAAAAGGTGGAGTGGGAGATTTTCGGGACACCTAGCAAATTGCCATTTCTATGCATATGTACATACATGCATGCATGCATAACTCATGACAGGCATGAGTTCCTTCTGGGGGCTCTTGGGGAGAATCCGCTTCCTTGCTTTTCCAGTTTCTAGGGCCCACCTTCTTTATTAAATAAATAAATTAATAAATGCAGCAAAATGTTCTTGTGGTAAACTTTGGGCTTGTTTTAAACTTACAAAAAATAAAAAATAAAATAAAATGCATGAATGTGTAATATATATAAAACTTCCAAACAATGTAAACATGTTTTAATAAAAGGTGTAATATCCCCATCAGTTCCTCCAATTTTAGCTCTACCTGAAGGTTCACACTTTAATAATTTGGTTTGTTTTTTTCCAAAATCTAATCATTATATAAATGGATATGCCTGGAGCAATTTCTGTTTCCATGTAGAATGTAGAAGGTAACTGCAAGCCATTGCAACAATTAGGGGGAAAAAAATCAAAATATAAAAAAAATATAGTTTAGAAATATCAGATAGCTGTGGAAACAAGGAGGACTGTATGAATTAAAATTCCAGAAAGATGGGGCACCTGGGTGGCTTAGTTGGTTAAATGTCTGCCTTCGGCTCAGGTCATGATCCCAGAGTTCTGGGATCGAGCCCCGCATTGGGCTCCCTGCTCAGCAGAGAGCCTGCTTCTCACTCTCCCTATGCTGTTCCCCCTGCTTGTGCTTTCTCTTTCTCTCTGTCAAAAAATAAATAAAATCTCTAAAAAAATAAAAAAATAAAAATAAATAAAATTCCAGAAAGGAAATATTTTTTCAGGATATCACATATGTATTAAATCAGAGACTTTGCACTGTGTCTCTCCTCAGGAGGATATATGCATTTGGGACCCAAGGGGCGAAATCAGGAGTCACCTAGTTATCCCACTTATCGTTGGTGATTTTGTGCTTCCTGTCTCTGCAATTTTGGGTTGTGCAGGATTGGAGCTTTTGGTTACCAAAGGGAGACATATTCTTATCAGGAAACATGGGGAAGTTCTCTATGAACTACAAAGTATGACCGTTCCGAGGATACTTTGGACTCCTTGTGGCCAGGGAGTATCCAGCTTGAATAGAAACTGCCATGTGGTCAGGGGTAACTGACCCTAATGAACAGATAGTGGCTAGGTTGTTTTTATGCAATGGGGCAAGGAGGAATATGTATGGAAACCAATGGGTCCCTCTTAGTTCTTCACTGATTCATTGTAACTGTTGACTGGACATGAAAAGCAACCTTATCCTAAAAGGAATAAACTGCCAAAGATTTAAATCCCTCTGTAATAAGGGCTTTGTTCATTTTAATGAGTAAGTCATCAAAACCTACCAGTAGTATTTATTAATTATTTTATTTCTACCAAAGTTTATATCTTTCGGTAGGGCTTAAAATATAATTCTGAGTTTCTATAAGATCAATAGTGTAAGATGATAAGAGTCAAATAATCAACGTTTGCTGTATGAAACCTGTTCCTACCTTGATAACTAGTCATCACTTAGCTCGTCTCTTTGTGAGGCCAACACCCCCTTGTTCCTGCATACCTTCATTTCTGCTTCTAAGAGGCACTGTGTGCAGGAAGTTACAAAATGAGTGTAGTTAATGAGATGTTATGAAAACTGAGCCCCAAACCTGGTTCTGAGCAGAGTGAGAGGTAAATCTAAAGAAAGGGCTGATCACATCAACTTCATTATCAAGCACAGAAGCATATTTGCTTAACAGCTGAGCTTTGCACTTACAAAGGATAAAAGAGCCTGTTTGGGGTAATTTATTTTGGAATTGCTCTGTCAAAAGCTAATTTCATTTTGGCTTTCTGAGGCCGATTTGCCTCCTATGTTTGTGTTTTGATAAAGGCACTAGAATAGTATTAAAATTCTAGCAACTCTATGGAGATTAGAGAACTTTCTCTAGGCACAATTCTTGTCTTTGGAAAGCATGAATGATGAATAATAAATAATGGAAAATTTTTAAATGAATTCACTCAACAAACACTTACTGAGTGAATGCTGTGTGCCAGACACATGCTAAGTATAAATCATCTTCTGCTACAGTAAGTGAGCCAGAGTGCAAAACTAATTAGCAGGAAACCATTGTTATTCAAAATGGCTATTTCATCTTTATGCAAGGGTTTCAAATTTTGTAAAGTTTCAAACTACTTTATTACTGATTCATCTAATAGTATGAATTCTAAGACTCCAAAATATAGTGGCTTGAAAATATTTATTTATCTCTCACCCAATATACCAGGCAGGTATTCAGGACCTTCATAGTAGCTTGATCCTATTAGAGAGCCAGACTTCCTTTTATCTTTACTCTCCCATCATTATAGGCTTTTGTCCAAAGTGGGAAAAAGAAAAGAGAGAAAGTAACTCATATTATTTGAAGAAGATTATCTAGAATTTGACCACATAATTTTTACTTATATCTCATTAATCACAATAGGACATTAGGTCACACATAATGAAGGGGAGCACATAATGTTTAGTTGGATGGTCATGTAAATCCTTCTTCCCACACATACAATAACCTGATCTCTAATCCAATAATAGCAACACAGAACCTATCCACATCGTGTAATTTTATCCAAGGTAAAATTACACGATGTCTTCATGATAAGCAATCATCTCTGGAAGGTTTTTAACCCAAATACTAAACTAAATTCTCCCCCACATAAAATATAAATCAGAATAGGGTCATGATCACTACCCTGATAACTCCATTTGGAAAATGAAAGCATAGGAAACAAGCATCCTTTGTTCCAAACAATTGCCAATACATATTAGGAATGAACGTGAAAAGTCTCTGCGCTGGTATTCAAGGAATTCGCCTGGGTCAGTTTATGTGGCAGTTCTGGGTTGAAGTTTCGCAGATTCTTCTTTGTTCATTTTATTCTGAGGCTGCATCTGGGATAGTGATGAGAAAGGGCAAATTATATCCTTGAGAGCTACCCAACATTTTCGCCTGATTCCTGTGGGATATGCTTCACGGGCTTTGCAGCCCAGGTAATTATGGTTTGTTGGTTCATTTATTTCTGTAACGCCGTTCCTGCAACATAGATAGGAGAATTCCAGTTTACTTGTTTCTGGTAAGTTCCACATGCAAGTGGCAACATCAAAGACTCTATCTTTAAATAGCTAGTTCATTTCTTTTGATCTCTGAAACTTTTTTTTTTTTTTTCATTTAAAAACTTTGACTAGCCTCAGAACTCTGCCAACCCTCTTTGTCAATATAACAACATAATGACAGTAGGGCTTTAAAGTGAGAGTTAAAGATGAGACACTACTCTGGATGAAGAGCATAGAAAGAGGGGGGGCTCTGGGGGGCTAGGGGCTGCAGCACTCCCACAGGTATTGACACAGCGCCTTTGTAAAAAGTAAAAGCTACTCCCTCTATGTGCTGCCAACTTTGTTGCACGTTGAATGGAGCCAAAGATAGATTTCAGCCCCAACCCGCCCTCTTCACTGGTAGCATTTTGCAGTGAATCACTCAGCTGCACACACCAATCTTGCATTAAGGTCATCTGGAACCATAGGCTAGAATTGCCGGAAAAAAAAAAAAATCTTTAATTCAATACCAGCAGCTGGACTGACTGAGGAGATGGAGAAAATCCTAAGGACGCAGTGTTATCTCCTGCCTCTTTAGGGTAGAGCCACCTTTTGGAAAAATAATCTAAGTTCTTCTCTAGTAGAACATTACTAAAAGTAACAAGAAACAAAATGTTTTGCATGTTTTCAACCATTTTTGCTGAAAGAAGAAGCTCTGTTGGTGTATGGTTGACCTTCTAAAGGATCCCCTGGTGACTTTTTTTCTGTGAAAGAGAAGGGGCTTTCTTTCTAACGGCACTTTCCAGAACTTATAGACATCTCTTCTGCTCTAACACAAGAAGGCTAGAAATTATACTCTGTAATGGGCATTTGTGTATCCTGTTAAAAATAATCTTGCTAAAAATAAAGAAGAACAGATATTGGCGGAAATACTAGCAGCCTCTTTCAAGGTATGGATACAGTTTTGAATGTTTATTCCAGATATTTACAAAAACACGATTAAAGAAGCTAAATACGAGCTCATTTTTAAGCTAAATAGGTTCTATTAGCAGGATATATTATGATCACAAAACCTATAACAAAGTGCTGATGACATTCCTTTCTTCAAACATTTCCAAACCAAATTCAGAGAGTAAAAGGTCAGATACCACCTGGGGTGACAGGCTAGGATACTTGTGTGTAAAAAATACATGGATTCAACAAAATATTATGCTAAGACTTATTGAAGTAAATGAGATGGTATGTCTGTAATTGATGGTATGTCTCTAAGCAAACTTCCCTTTACACTCCTTCATCATGGCCCCTTTTGTAACACTCTCTCAAACAACTGATTTTCTGATTAATGCCCCATAAATTCAAAGTTGTTGTTATTCTAATTTGGGTTCTGGCAAGAAAGTGTATAGACACAATTATATTCAACATACCAGCAATATATTATCTTCTGCTATCGTTGAATGTAAATTTGAGAAAATATTAAAACAGTCATAATAAAAACTAGATCTTCTGTTTCCACTTTTTTCACAAAAACAAATTTCTAAAGGCTTAAGCTTATAATAGATCATGTACTTTATCTCCAAAGAAATATTGCTACTGCTTGATTAAACCAAAACAAATTATAGATGTCTGCACTTACCAAATCTTGAAACTGATTATTTTTATTTGCTACAATCAGCAAATCAGCTCAAAATATTTCACAAGAGACTGCAGTTAGTTTCTTCTCTATCTGAATAAGAAGTATGTGGAAATCAAGGGCAACTTAAATTTTTTGGAGGTTAGCACCATCATGAAACAGGTACGGATTGAAGAGTGAAGTGGAGTGGACAGTATATTGATCTGTACTATGAATATGTAACAACACCTTTCTATTATAATTGACTGGTAATTACAATTTTGGATCAAAAAATTCAGTTTTCATTCTTTAGTAAAATATAAGCAAATTAAATGAGCTAACATGGAAAATTTAGAACAGTGCTAGGCACTTAGAAAACAGTTTAAAATGTCAGCCTTTCTGTGTATCTTATTCATAAAAGTTGTACTATGAATGTTGGTGGAATATAAATAGAATACTTCATATACTTCATACCTCATATTAAGATAGTATCAGTCTGTATTTTGTCTTTTTTGCCATAAATTACTCCTAATGTCAATTTCGATTAATAGCTTATAATATGTCTTACAAAAATGTTTTTTATGTAGTCAATTTGAAGAGTAAAATCTACTTTACTATTTGTCCTATTTCATCTTCTTTTACTTTATCTTATATACTTATTGAACCACAAGAGTAATTTTTTATTTGGATATGTTCTTATTCAAAATGTATTATGTACTTTTTAAAAGTCATCTTTATTTGTGAGGATCCGTGTAACACAGAATAATTAATAGCACACACTCCGGGGCGCCTGGGTGGCTCAGTCGTTAGGCGTCTGCCTTCGGCTCAGGTCGTGATCCCAGGGTCCTGGGATCAAGTCCCACATCGGGCTCCCTGCTCCACAGGAAGCCTGCTTCTCCCTCTCCCACTCCCCCTGCTTGTGTCCCCTCTCTCGCTGTGTCTCTCTCTGTCAAATAAATAAATAAATAAAATCTTAAAAAAAAAAAGATAGCACACACTCTGAAGCCTAGCTGTCTCAGTTGGCCACTCACTCACGGGTGACAGCATTTCAGTTCACAAGTTTCAAAAGAAGAGCTAATTTACTCATTTTTCCGTTTAAATCTCATATATATCAAACATAGGTTAATGTATCCATGATTTTATCCATCAATGGCTACTTTGGGAAAAAACGTAAAATTTGGAATATAAAATGTTTGACTCACCAAGACTCAGGACCAGGATCACTTCAGAGAAGTGATCGGTTTTTGATGTACAGTAAGCCCTCATCGATTCCCAACCAAGTTTTAATGACAATTCTAGGTACTAATATTGTCTCAAATAAAGCATGCCTTCTTTATTTTTTTAAATTTGTATACTCTTTATATTTAGTTACTGAAGAAAATAAAATGTCCAGAAGCTTTACATAAAAAGCCTCCTTAAATGAGCGTGGGAAAAGATGCTGTGAAAGAGACCATCTGACTCAAACTGTTGCTTCAATCAATGATTAAATTGTATAATTATTTTGAATAATTAGAACCAGAGGAAAAGACACAAGCAAGAGAGTATATTATTCATTTCAAAGGAAGATATTTAGTAACAGAAAATTATCTTGTAGTACAAGCTCCAGATTAATAACTTTTCAAATAAATTTATGAATCAAAGTTATAGAAGTTAAAACCTCCCTAAGAAAAATCATGTAACTTTAATATATTTTACATTAGGATTACAGTTATGGTATGATATAGAGCATTCGATACTATTTTGATGGGGGAGGCAGAATCATAGCCCTCCAAAGTCGCCCACTTCCTAATGCCTGAAGCTAGAAATATGATACTTAAACTGACAAGAGGGACTCTGTAGGCATGATTAAGGATCTTGAATTGGGAGATTATACTGGATTACCTATAGGGGCCCAGTATAATCACAAGTGTCTTTATAAGTGTAAGAGAGAGACAGCAAGTCAGAGACAGAGACATGACCATGGAGGCAGGGGGTGGAGTGACGTATCTGTGAAGACCATGAGCCAAGGAGTGCAAGTGACCTGTAGATGCTGAAAACCACAAGGACACAGATTCTTCCCTGAAGCCTTGAGGAAAAAAACACAGTCCTGCGGATATCTGATTTTAACACCCACTTTAGACTCCAAACCCCCAGAAGTATACATTTGTATTGTTTTAAGCCACTAATGTGTGGTAGTTTGTTATAACAGCGCTAGGAATCTAACATATCTGACAAGTTTAAGGAATTTGAGAAGCCTAGGTTATAATTTAGGGAATACTATCAATCTTTATACTCATTTTCCTCAACTGTGCAATGAACATTCCAGTGCCATCTCTTATCCGCCTCACAATATCATGTAAATATAACGTCAAGAATTGAAATAATGCATTATTTATTCTATAGTTTAAATTGCTTGCTTCCATAATGCATTCAGCCAACAAGTGCTTATCAAGTGTGATTTATATGTCCTTCGCACTGGGGATAAAGCAACAAACAAACATTGAAAAAACCCTGTGCCTATGAAATATACATTCCACTGGTGGGGAGATAGATAAAATACAAATAAATAGAATACATAATATATCAGATGATGATCAGCACACGGGAGAAAAAAAAGAAGCGTGGAAAGGATATCTAAAAGGAGGATTGCAGTTTAGAGTAGCCTGGAAAGTCTCAGTGATGGGACATTTGGGTAAAGACCTGAATGAGATGACAGGGAATGAATCTCATACAGATCTGAGGGAAAGTGCTCCAGTCTGTTCATCCTGACCCTGAGCCTGGATGTTGGGAGGCTAATGTGTGTGAATGGAACATAGGAAGACAAGCACTGGATAGCAGGCACTGAGTGTGAAGTCAAATAGGAAGGAATTAGAGTTGGGGCAGATTACTGAGAGCCCTCTTTAATTAGGTCTTTGGTTTCATGCCAAGAAAGAAGAGATGTCTTTGGGGGTTTTGAGCAGAAGAGTAACGTGATTGGAATTAAGTTTTTTTAAAGATTCTCTCCAGCTGTGTGTTAAGAAAAGATACAGAGTTGGGTGGAGAGAAGGTAAAAGAATATTGCAAAAAATCCAGATCACTGATATTGGTGGTTTGGATCAAGGTGCTACGACCAGAGGCAGTGAGATGTAGTTCAAGTTTAAATACATTTTGAAGGTTGAGCTGATGCAATTTGCTGATGTAATGGATGTGATGTATCAAGGAAGAAAGGAGTTAAGAATAATTTCAAAGCTTCTAGATTGAGTAGCTGGATTGACGGTGTTGCCCCCAACTCAAACAGGCAAGACTGAAGGAAGGGTAGTTGAGGAAAGCAAGTGTTTTGTTTTAGATGAGTTAAATTAAAAATGCCTGGTGGCTCTCCCGGTATGGATGTTTTGATAGCATTTACATATGGCAGTCTGGGCTTTATTGATGTGGTTCAGATTGGAAACAAAAATCCTCATGCATAAATAATTTATTTTTTACAACTTTGTCAGGTTTTCTAGAAAGTTTTTAATGCAGCAACACCTTTAATTTGCACACTAATTTGGTGTCTCTCTATTTAGAAAAACTAAATGGAGCCAATATTTCTCTTTCTACATAAATTATGTGACAATGCTAAGGTAAATGAACTCTGTAAAGATAAGAAAATCATATTAACATATTAATCATTCATGAAAATCTTTCATATTGAACTTTGGAAAATACATATTGATTTCAACATTTCAGGCAAAATGAAACAGAAGTAAAAGACACTCAAGATATAGATTATTCACTGAGGGTTGCTGGAGTGAAGGGGGGTGGGAGGGATAGGGGAGCTGGGTGATGGACATTGGGGAGGGTATGTGCTATGGTGAGCACTGTGAGTGTAAGACTGATAAATCACAGACCTGTACTCCTGAAACAAATAATACATTATATTAATAAAAAAGTAAAGGTGTATTTAGCACAATTTTAAAAAAATATAGATTATTCATCTAAATGAGGATGATTTTTTTAGTATTTTCATAATTAAACTATATAAATTATCTAATTATTTAACTCCATATTCCTTTTTTAAATATAAAATCTTCTTTATTGTATTTATGTAATTTGAAGTTCAGAAGCACTCTGAAAACCTGCTTCTTCACATTAAAGACTGAATTTTGAGATATATGAAGATTATATCTCCATAATCATTCTGGACAGTTTCTTTAGGTCTACCAAAAAAAAAAAGGGCGGGGGAAGGGGAGAGAGAAGAGGACTTCACTGAATTATTATTTTTTATTCACTTTAATATATTATATTGCTTGACAAGGATAAAAAGGAAATTCATATGCTTCCTTTGTTTTCATAGCTGCAATAATTCACAGAACAAAATTTAATGCTTAGCTAAGAAGAATGTTTCAAAGAAAAAGAGATCTGTGCTGTGGCCCAAAAGACAAACTTGGGAGAGAGGTCTACTTGAAAATATCGGAAGGGTATTATACTGATGAATCATTGAACATTAGATCAAAAACCAGTGATGTACTATACCTTGGCTAATTGAATTTAAATAAATAAAAAAATAATAATAATTTAAAAAAGGCTTGGAGACTAGATATAGATACTATTACCTCTTTATTCTTCTTTCTAAAATCTTCAGTCAAATTTAGATTTCTTTCTAATAGTTTGTGGATTTTTTCCCCCTTTTGGTGGGTATTGGGGATGCGATATTGGTTGGGGGAGATAGGGATGCAAAGAGTTAAGACTGCCCTCAAGTATAACATGGAGCAGAAGTAGAGGTTGTTCTGGAAAGACTGGTGATATATGGTTTACATAAGTAAGAGGTTAATAATAATAATATGAACAGGAGCACTGCTGTGATGGAAAAGGTAGGTTGAGAGTAAATAGAAAGGGAAATTAAACCTGATTTCACATGTCCTGATGATCTAGGGGAAGTGATAGAATTAGTTCAGATGTAGGTCAGAAAGAGCTGGAGATGTGGGGTGGTCTAGGAGACAGTGATTATGTGTGAGCAGCAAGAGTTAGAGCAGCGGGTTCAGGATCCTCAAGTGAGATGGGGGGAGTAGTGGACAGGCAGCAAAAGCTCTTAAGGATTGTCTGAATCCATAGGGTTTGCACTTCAGCCTGAGGGCAATGAAGAGCCCTGGAAAGTCTACCCTGTAGTCGAAATTTAGTAGAAACCTAAGTGGTGGCAATAAAATGGTAAGCAAAGCAGATACAGTCTATGCTTTCATAAGGTTTAAATCCCTCTGGATGCAAAAGACATCAACCTATTAATAATAATAAAAATAATAAAAATAAAATGGCATCCCCTCCCTCGTTTTTTTTCTTTGTTTTTTTCTTTGTTTTTTTTTCTTTTTTTTTTCTTTGTTTTTTTTCTGTGTTTTTGGTAGCTCTAAAGAAAATGTCTAGAATGACTATAAGGATACAATCCCCACTTACCTTACAACTTGGTCTTAACAAACAGATTTTCAGAGTGATTAGATGATCGCCCTGGAAAGCAAATTAATGTTTTAAGAAATAGCAACTTGGAAGAGCCAAGCCTGGTAGCAGGAAGACAGAAGGCTACTGCTGTCCACTAAGTAACCACTGGGTGAATTTCCACTTTCTCTTACTTCACCCACACTGTTTATTCACTGTAAGTGCACATTTCTCATCCCGGTATTAATCTATCCTACTAATACATCTTAAGCATCTACCCTCTAATAGAAGCTGAGCTAACTGTCAAAGATATATAACAGTATGTAGAGAAAACACATCCATACTTTGGTGAAGCGTAAACTCCGTTGGGTGCAAAAACCATTGCACTATGAATGATGTGGGTCGATGTATTACTTGGCTATGTGATTACTGAGGAAAGGAGAGTAGAGCAACCAAGAAATCATAATAAAGTATAATCCTGCCTAGTCTGGATTTGCTCACAATTCTGAACTGTTTTTTAATTTGTGAAATTTTAGAAGTATCAAGAGATCCATTTTCCTACAACCAGTTAACATTTGAGTACATATCTCCCTCAAGAAAGTAATTGACAGAGAGAGAAAGGGATGGGTTGGGGGGGCGGGGAGAGATCCACTACATCTTATAAATGCGGGGCTCTGAGTAATAAAAATATTTCTATCTTATACACTAACTTTAAAATATAGTCCTGTTAACTCCAGATAACTAGGTCATATTTGCTAAGGAAGTCGTCTCTTTTTGTACCTTTAAGTTAACAGATGGTTTTTACACATTTTAGTTACTTTTCAGTCTTGACCTCTTAGAGAAATGATTTAAATATTGTTAACTCAAGGAGAGGTGGGGGGGCGAGGGGAGGTGAGCTAAATGGGTGATGGGCATTAAGGAGGGCACTTGTGATGAGCACTGGATGTTTTATGTAAGTGACAAATCACTAAATTCTACTCACGAAACAAATATTACGCTATATGTTAACTAACTAGAATTTAAATAAAAACTTGAGACGAACACAAAAATAGATACTGAAGCTCCAGCAATCAATTATTCATATATTACAGAAAATAGCCACTATTCTAAAGTATTGTAGTTTGAGTCACTTTGAGTTGAAAAAAAATTTTTAAATGTCTGTTATTCTAGGTGTTGTTTTTTTTTTTAACCTAGGGTTTTAGCCTTAAATTATCAGATGTGCTACTAAAATATCCACATAACTATAATGATTGCAAACCTCTACAGGCCTAGGGACATATGAATGTTCACAAAGTGTTCTTGGCTTTTGTGTTAGTATCTTCATTTGCAAGAGAATCAAAAAGAATTACTGACCTTTGCACATGAATGTAGAAAAACACTGATATACCGTTCTTATTTACATATGGTATTAAATCAGGAAGAGATTGACTATAACATCATTTCTTCCCTTTCTTCAAAAAGGATAAATTCAGAGAGAATATTCTCGGGATTCTAAAAATACATTTCTCTTAATCCCCTGATAAGGATGTGAATTTTGAATCCTCCAAATGACTCCAATTAATTTTCCCCACATAATTAAAGAGTTAACTAAAACTAATGCATCATCTTGAGATAGTGATCCCTTCTTAAATCTATATGTGTACCTATTATTCATTATCCAATGTTTTAGGTACTTTTGAATTGAAAAGAATAAATTAATATAACAAATAATTAAAAGCTTATTGGATTACACAAATGTGACTTGTTATTTCTGATAAATATGGTTAATTATTTGCCAAAATTTGTTTTGCAAATATACAAATGATTTCTCTACTTATGTACAAGTGATGAAAATTCTGTGTACTAGAAATTATTTTACATTCAATGATCATACTCCTCAAAATTAAACCAACTAACCATAGCAATATTCTGACCCAATTCAACAGACCATGGAAATATTCTGACCCAATTACAAACTGCTAAATTGGATTTTTCTTTTTTTATAAGCCTCCACCAAATATCAACATCCAGGTGACATTTACTTCTCCCATTAACCTAACCAAACCTAAATAATTTAGCAATTCCTCATGCTTGTTTTACGTTTTTACATCCCTTACAGGTGCTCAGAGAATTAGAATTCTCTGAATGACTCAGAAGCAAATAAAATGAACATGTCAAGATTATGAGCACAGGAATGATGCCTAAAATATAGTTAAAAAATATGGGTTGGCCTCATAGGTGAACAATACACACCATTATTAAAGAATGCACAGTGATCATTGTATTTAGATGTGACATTTCACACTTCAGTTGTATAATCTATAGCATGTTAACAGTGAGAACAAATCTCTCTTTATTTGCAAGATAATAAAGATAACTATCTAAAGTGGCAAAGAAGAGTGATACTCAGCATCATGATGTGTTCAACTTACATGGTTGCTCAGAGATACACTTACTCTGACATAACAAATATCATACTGCTTTTCTGATAGCAATAATGATACCATAGTGTTTTTTAATTAAAGCATACTACATAATTTAAAAATCACCAGGGCATGGCAGTGTAAACAATTGAACTATATAGAGTTTCAATGAATTTATTTTTACATTGTTTTATACCATGTGCAACATTCTAAAACAGGACATTATATATTCGAGGGCTCAAGCAATTTTTGAAATAGATGGTATCATGAATAGAAAGCTTGTCATCAGTTATACTGGATTTCAAAAAAAATTAAGTCTGGTGGCTAAGGGTAATTAGACTAATAAAAATTTTTGAAGATGGGTCTCCTAGAGTTAATTTTCATAGTGAATCCACAAAGGTCAGGATCCAGAGACCCAAATTCTTGCTGCTCCTAAGATATTTAGGTGTTCTATGATAAGCCAGCAGAATTAATGTTATGATCCAATGTTTGATTCATCTTAGCTTTTATTGTTTTTAGCCACGTCTTCCTATTTTTTTCCTTTGTGCCAATGTTCATTGCATTAAATTTATTTTTCATTATGAGGCTGTTAGACAACTTTGGCAGTGTGATTAGGAAATTCAGTTATGTTGCTTCAGTTCTGTTTATGTTCACAACCACAAAGTTGCCCTGAAGAGTATCTCATCAATTCATATAATAAATCATTATAAGATAAATCTGAATAAAGACTATGGAATCAAGTGAAGTACAGACTAAAGATGATTTGCTTTATATTGTTACTTTCTTATCTGTTGTTCAAGTGTCCTGTGTGTGCCAGATGAAAAATGCAACAGAAACAAATAATTATTTGTCAGGAAGGAAGTTGAAAAAAAGAAGTTGAATGAGGTCTTCTCTCTATACACATACTCTTTATCAACAAGCTGAATTTGTCTCTTTTATAGCCTCTTATCCACTCCTTTGGAATAATCTAGATTTATTATAACTGATTTTCTTTGATGCTTTTAAAGAAATTTCAAGAGTGATCATTTTACCCAGTAGTGCCAGAGGGCACCAATTAAGCCTTTGTGGAATGGCAAGCAAGAAGAAAGTATAGGAAAAATTCACCTCAAGTAAAAAAACACATTTTATTCACAGAAATTTTAAAATGTAGGTAAAGCCCTCAGAATAGATGATAAAATTGAATCATAGTTTGAATATGAATCACATATTTTATAATATAATTCTGAAACTTCATTGTATTAAAGCAAAAAACAGCTGTGATAAATTATATTCAAGACATATAACACAAGAAAAAGGTTTGGCCAAGAAATATACTAGATTTGGTAATAATAATAATGTCAATATTAATTAAAAAGTTTAAGGAACTCAAATTTTCTGAAATGTATAGATTTCATACAATTACAGTATAATCTTCAGACATCTTATGACACTAGTCATTTATATTGGTTATATAAGTATTGTTTAAGTAGAGTTGAAATTCATTTCCAGCGGAAAATGTTAACAAATAGTGACAAATTATCATGATTATTAATTTGAGAAAGATAAAATACTTGGAACCAGTTGGACCTTTCCTTCCACACCTCTCAGAGAATAATTATGAAAATAAAACAATTTTTACATGGCAAGTTATCGTGCATCATGAACAGTTCTTTCTCCTTGTTTCTTCTCTCATCATCCCATGCTTAGTATAATTAGGCATGACTCTCACATCACAGTCTCATATTGTTCAGCTTTTAAAATTTATGTTTGGAGATTTCATAACTTGAGAAATTTTGTCTTCCTACCACATTTTTAAATGCATTTGAATTATTCCTGCCTCAGATTCTGTACCTAGAGAATAATATATTAAAACTCTTCAGGGGCACCTGGGTGGTGCAGTTGGTTAAATATTGGACTCTTGGATTCAGCTCAGGTCATGGTCTCAGGGTCCTGGGATTAAGCCCCATACTGGGCTCTACCCTCAGCGCAGAGTCTGCTTGAGATTCTCTCTCCCTCTCCTCTGCCCCTCCTGCTCATGTTCTCTCTCTCTCTCTCTCTAAAATAAATCAATAAATCTTAAAATAAAGAAAAAAAAACACCAAAACTCTCTTGACAATTATATTATGACATTTAGAAGAAAGAGCTGAGCGTGGTGTGGAAGCTGATAGAAGATGGTCCTGTGCAGAGTCACCTCTGAGGTCCTTGGAGGAGGATGCAGCAGTGATCCAGGGAGAAACATCAGGGATTAACCTCAGCAACAGTGTGCACATGGAGAAGAGGAGAAATGGAGACAGAATTCAAATATTAAAATTAGAGTTTCTCCTCCTCTACCAAAAAAAGTTTAAATTTTTTTTCTAATATAGGGGCAAAGGAGAATATAATGTCAAAGATAATCTCAGGTTTATGGTATTGACATCTATGTAAAATATATATATTTAAAGATATAAGGGATTTTATGTAACTACGGATTACCAAAGGGAAGATAGGTACTGTGAAATCTAAACTCAGCAGGCATATTTGATTTTGATTGATGATTTCATGCCATCATATTCATGAAGGCATTTACAATTTTAGATGGGTTGTCTAAGGGGAATGTACAAAACTTAAGAAGGAAAAAATCATAATAGGCAATAAATCTTCATTATCCAAAAAGGTGAACAAAGAAGAAAACCATTAAGAAGATTAAGGAAAAAATTTTTTCCAAGGGACATGATAGAAGAGAAGGCCAGGTAAATATTTGTTGATATATATCTCAGTGTTGCAGAAGAGAAAATGCTATCAACAGATGGCAACTCTTTCAATTATTTTACCACTGTCTACAAATGTCCCTTTATACACATCCTTCTGGTCTTACATCACATCTCAGTGTAATCTGTAATCCTCTTCCTGCCTCAGACTAATGATTGACCTTGTATTTCTTTAGGAACATCATAAAATGGGCAATCAGAGAATAGTGATTTTAAGGCAAGGGAGAAAAACACCTTCTATTCATGATGATATTGATATTCTAAAACACACAAAGGAAGCAAATATTTAAAAAGAGAGCCACCAAATTAAAATACTATGGACAAAATCCTTTCAATAAAATTAAATAATAGAAAATATAAAATATTTCACCCGTTTTTGAAAGTCATAAAACAATAACAAGTAAATTGAACTAATGAGTGAAGATGAAATATGACCAAATATATATCCTAGAAACCAAATCTGCAGCCATAAATACAAACAACTCTTTCCATGGGGAAATCCTAGAATAGAGACCCAGAAAGAATTAGCACATTATGACTGACCACTGTTAAATCCACTTAGAATTCAACACAGAGAAACACAGAGTTGAAAAATGCAAGAAAGATATTGAGAGACGTGGTGGATATATTAAGAAGTACGAAGTTACAAGGAGTAAGAGTTTCATGACTATAGAATGGGAGAAACAGAAGAGAGGAAAATTCAAAAAAGACAGATGTTAGAAGTTTTCCATCACAAAGGCAGCAAATTCAGATCATGGGTGTCTGAATTCTTTTGCCAACCTAGTTATCGTCTGAGGGATGGAGGTCTGTTATAAATGGTATCCTTCCCTTCTTACCAGATATTAAACATTTAAGAAATAATACAAATATGAAGAATTTTGAAGCCAAACTAACAATTTTATTGCTGATAGAGCCTTGGTTTCAAGGTGGGGTTTTGGCCATGTGTGCCGATTAACTAAATCTCAGAATTAGGCACAACTTCTCATCCAGTGGCAAATGAGGCTAGACGCCAACAGGACAGACACTCTAAGGCTGAGGAAAATATTACTTCTGGAGGAGAAGTGGATATTACAACTAATTTCCAAGAAGGAAAGCAGAAAAGGGCAAGCCTGGAGCGAGACAAGATAGACTCCCTGAAGCCTATCCTGTCCCCAAGATGGAAAGGCAGAGCCCAGCCAAAGATATCCAGTCAGTTACAATTTTTACAGAAATCCACTGTGTAAGTGCTTGGCCCCTCATCCATGGCTCCCCATCTTACCCCCACACCACATGCACACTAGCATGATAATAAAAATGTTGAGTGGGACCCAGGTTATTCTGAGGGAGATTTATTTTCCTGAAGCCAGGTGTCATTCCTTTTAACTCTATGTGGATGCAGTAGACCCGTGCAGTTGGTGAACTTTCCATGAATGTCTTCTTGTGTGAGTGTTTGTGAGAGTCTTACCATAGTGCTCAGTTTCAAAAATAAGCCAACCTCAGGGTTCTATTATGTTTGTTGTTTTCTAGTCCAGTCACTTGCAGTAGTCAAATTCTTAGTCACCTCTGCTTGATTCTAAACCCAACTTCCAGGAGACCCATACATCCAGCAAATTCTATGTGTTACATCATCCACGAATATTAGTATCATGGCTGTGAATATGTACATATATATTCAGAAGATATTTATCTGGGGAGTCGGGGGAGATTAGAAAATGGGTATATTTTACAAAATAAAGTTTCAGTGCCATCTTGACCCAATATCTTCCAGAAAAAAAATCACTTTTTTTGCATTATGAATATTAACACACACACACACATGCTTTAATGTCATAATCACATGTCTTTAAGATTATATTTGGCAGTACCTATCATGACTCTAAATACTTTAGTTTAACCAAATAAGGGTTGATTTTATCTTTTCACAGGAGAAGATGTAGACATTAGAAAGCTGGTGAAGAATTTTCGCATCAGCAATAGGTCCGGGTCCTTCCATCATTTTGCTCTGCTATCCTGAGCACTCAGATACTGTTCTCACACTTCTGATTGCATAATGGCTTCTTTCCCTAGTGGGTATATAATGTCTTCTCTCTCTCCCCATTTCACAGTACAGATGGGAGGTAGAAGGGAAGAATACTTGATTCACTGAACGTAGGGGAGAAACAATTCCTTATTTTGTCATAACTTCGTCATCATCCAGAAACATTGTGGTGATATTGAAGCAAATAGTGTAATTTCTGGCAAACGCAGTCTGACATTTAAGTAATTTACTTTCAATGATCCTGAAAAGATGAAATATGCTAGACATAATTTTAAACTTTTTTTTGATGGTTCATCAAGAACTTACAACTGATTAAATGTGGGCAGCCCGTTGGTATTATTTATAGTGAGATGGTACTTGCAATCATTAACAAAATTATTCCAATATTCTTATGCAAATTGTTCAGAAGAGTAAATGAAGGAAGCCATTATAGCACATATAAAAATTAAAAAATATATTGATTTATTAAAAGACTAATAAATTAAATTTTAGTAAATATTACTTTAGTAAATATTACACATACCATGTGATAAACAATTTCTTCAGTACTGAAGTATGATTAAAAGTCATGTGTCCCCATATTAACTGGTGAATAATTGTTCATTATGAATAAAACTGATACTATCATATTTGAAAGTGTCATTTTTTTTCCCAAAATAAAGTCAGGCACAATTACACTTAAGAAGATATAAATAATGTGATGTAAAAAGCAAGTGATGCCTTTACATAATCAATCTTACTTTAATCTTGGCCAGATCTTAATGTTATTATCATTTCTTAAGTGCTGATACCAGATGTCTAAAATTAAAAAAAAAGAAAACTAAAATATTTCAGATTAAATATGTAGAACCAAATTTCAAAAGTCTTAAATTACTATATTGTACACCTGAAACTAATATAACACTGTTAACTAACTGGAATTAAAATAAAAACTTAAAAAACAAATAAATAAATAAATAAAAATGGCTAAGTCTTACCTAATATTTGTAAAATATGAAAATAAATCATTTTTTCTAATAAAGCCAACCTATGATTAGATTCCAAGTGTATACAACAGAACAGGGATAACAATGATATCATGGTAGATCCTGTATAATATATTAATTTACTGGCAAGGAGTTTTAGTGAAGTATACATCTTAATATTTTTTTGCAATCTATGTAAATTATTTTCACCTATCAATTATGTAAATACATAATAACTTTTGCCCTGGCAATACTATCAGCTTCATAGTGGAAATTTTTGTGCAATTTTTGCTTAGTTGCTCCGACAATCTTTTAACAGAAATTCCAAATGGACCATGTCTATCTGCCACATGCTATATGCATTAACTAAATATAATTCTCTACAGAGCCTTGTGGCACTGATTGCTTTGACAAATCTTGCTTTTGGTCAATCTCCATTTGTTTAATTTTTCAATAGGAAGAGAAGAAAGAAATGCTCTGCCCTTGAGCAGAATTAGTTACAGAGGATAGAAGGAGGATATAGTTCAGAGATGACAGAAGCTAAACAAGTGCTATGTCACAGCCAAAAAAATCCTTGAAATAATTAAATCAAAGAGTAAAATCCAATGTGCCTGGATCTTAAAAGGTCTTTGCAAAATTTTATATAACAGAAATACTGAATACTTTCATCTTACCAAAAATTTTATATTTATGTGTTCGTTTGAAAAATATTTAGTAAGTTACTATTCTAAGAGCTGTAGGTCAAGAAAGACAGACAAGGGGGTGCTGGGGTGGTTCAGTTGGTTAAGCGTCTGCCTTTGGCTCAGGTCATGATCTGAGAGACCTGGGATCTGCCTGGTCAGGCTCCCTGCTCAGCAAGGAGTCTGCTTCTCCCTCTGCCTCTCCCCGCGACTCGTGTTCACACACACACACTCTCTCTCTCTCTCAAATAAATAGATAAAATCTTTAAAAAAAAAAAAAAAGACAGACAAGGGTTGTCCTTTCCTAGAGCTGATTTCTCAGGGAGATGTAAGCCAGTAAGCAAATAGGTATTTCTAATTACCAAGTGGTTTGGTAATTAAAATTGTTGATGAACAACTTGTATATAAATATTTCAGTTAACTGAATAATGAATGCTAATGAATGTTGTGGATAAAATATAGTAGTGTGATGGTTTAAAGTTGGACTAAAGTAAGTTTGGAGGATGCAAGAAATATTGGCCAGAGGTTCATGAATGGTCTTCAGAGGAAGCAACGTTTTAAAAAGAAATTGAAGTGTTCAGATGATTGTGACAGGAACAAGAACGAATAACCTGGGTCTCTACAGTGTTTACATTCACACTATTGGTCAAAGTTATTTTCTATTTTTTGACAAAATCATTTATCAATATTTTAGAAAAATAGCTTGTAAGTATATGGGCAACTGTATGTACAAAGTCACATACTGAAGATAATAATTAAGAAATTAACAATGACTAAGAAGAGGTGACTTATCCTCAAGAAAAGTCCTGCCTAGTGGTCCCTGGCTGGCTCAGTCAATAGAGTGCGTGACTCTTGATTTCAAGGTTGTGAGTTCAAGCCCCACATTGGGTGTAGAGATTACTCAAA
>NC_138369.1:175854939-175883276 GCF_054177405.1 Leptonychotes weddellii
TACAATATATCTT
Source organism: Leptonychotes weddellii (assembly GCF_054177405.1). NCBI lineage: Eukaryota > Metazoa > Chordata > Mammalia > Carnivora > Phocidae > Leptonychotes > Leptonychotes weddellii. Next base: position 175,854,953 of record NC_138369.1, read on the forward strand.
AAAAAAAAAAAGAAGAAGAAGAAGAAAAAGAAGAAAGCAGGAGGGGAAGAATGAGGGGGGGGAAAATCGGAGGGGGAGATGAACCATGAGAGACGATGGACTCTGAAAAACAAACTGAGGGTTCTAGAGGGGAGGGGGGTGGGAGGATGGGTTAGCCTGGTGATGGGTATTAAAGAGGGCATGTTCTGCATGGAGCACTGGGTGTTATACACAAACAATGAATCATGGAACACTACATCAAAAACTAATGATGTAATGTATGGTGATTAACATAACAATAAAAAAGGGCTGCCCAAACAAAATATAATGTGAGCCACACATAACTTTAACTTTTCTAATAGATAAATTTTTTAAAAAGTAAAAATAAGTTTAATAATATGTTTTTATTTAACCTAATGTATTAAGTATTATCAATATGTAATTAATACAATATTTTAAGGAGCTATTTTACATTCCTTTTTGGTAATGTCTTCAAAATTCAGTGTATATTTTATGTATAAACCCATCTCCATCCAGACTTGCCACATTTCAAGTATTCAACAACCCCATGTGCCTAGTGGCTTTTATATTAAACAGCACAGTTCTAGAATATATTTAATTGCGGAAGTCTAAAATCCGGGGAAGAAGAAACATAACTAGGTAAGTAAGCAAGCAGTATTCCAGGAGTTCAGAGTAGAATCTGAAGGAAAAATGGAGAGGTTTTTATTTAACTAAGTATATCTTTGGGAATAGAAATTAGATTAGATTAATTGCATTTATCAGAGACAAGCATATCAAAGTTTGCAAAAAAAAATCATGTGTTTACAATCCTCTTGACCAAAAGCAGTTTAACTTTAGAAAATAAAATTGTGTTGATCGCTATCAGAATGATGTGCTATATAGAAATAAGTCCTTGAAAAAATGGCTATTTTTATTATGTACTTACTATGTAATTATATAATATAAAAAACTGTCAAATGAAAAACTGCCTGTCCATAACTAAAAAAAATGATATGCTTATGAGTTTCAGAAATATTTTTTATTAACCCTAGTGACTGAAAAAACAACTTAAAAAAAATGAATCTTATGATCAAGGAGAACAAGAACAATATCTCACATGGAGATAGACATTCATGGTTTCCAACTATGCTTTATCTAAACTTAAAAAAAAGTATTTGTATAACAATTTTACTGTATTTCTACAGCCATTCATAAATGTGTGTGTGTGTGTGTCTGGGTTTCTGTGTGTGTATGTGTGTGTGTGTGTGTGTGTAATCTCCAACCACTTTTTACCTCTAAAATTACAGGACAGGAACTAAGAGAAATTAAAATTATTTTTCTTGGGGAAAGTAGTTGATTGAATTGTATTGTTTATAGAAAACAATTATAGAAATAATGATAAAGGAAACACTAATGGCTAATGAAAAATAGACAATATTTACTTTAGTAATAGCAATGAAATATTTTGGGGTTATGATATCATATTGCTGATTATGTAAGTCGATAAAAGGAGGAAAAGGGGATACTTAACTTGTGGGATTATTGGTTCATAAGGAAATGAACATTCCTGAAGAATAGACTTTTGGTAATGAGGGAGAAAAAGTATATTCAGTACTATTAGATGATTTTTCTTTTTCTCAAAAATTGCTCACATAACACTGTTTCATCAAGTTATTCACAAAGGCTCTATTTATCAAATGAATGAATGGGTTGATAAATGACCCTAAATAATGGTTTCTCACAAATTATTTTTAAATAGTGTTATACTGAGTAATTACAGAAAAGGTATTATTGATTTTGATTTTATTAGTCAAGTCATATTCCCCCTTTTTTTGCCAAATATTTACATGAAAGTTACATGTTTGTAAGAATTCAAGACTATCATCAAATTATTACTTGGTAAAGGGTGTCCTCTTTAAAATAATTACCACCGAAAATATAGTTACTGACAGGTTAGAAATTTTAATCAATTCATTGCATGATATTTACAATGTAAAACTAAGCTTGTCTAATTGAATACATACCACAGCATATATATGTATATATAGTGATATTTATAAATACATATTCATATATACACAGGCATATACACACACATTCACACATATATACTGTATTTATTATGTGAACAGTATTTTAATACTTACTTTTCATGTAGAATGTATTATGTTTCCTTTAGAGATTTAAAAAAGACAGTACTAAATTACAGTACTGTGTTTCAAGAAAAAGAAAGATAAAAAATAGGCAGTAGGGGGCGCCTGGGTGGGTCAGTCGGTTAAGCGTCTGCCTTTGGCTCAGGTCCTGATCCCAGGGTCCGGGGATCGAGCCCCGCATCGGGCTCCCTGCTCAGCGGGGAGTCTGCTTCTCCCTCTGCCCCTCACTTCGCTCTCATGCTCTCTCTCACTTTCTCACTCTCAAATAAATAAATAAATAAAATAAAATCTTTTAAAGAAAAGAGAAAAAAACACTTCTAAGCTCTTAAACCATGCAGAGTGAATCGCAGAAAATAAGTCATTTTGGGTCAGAACCCCCCCCACCCCACCCCAGGTGGCAGAGAAGCAGAGACTGGAAAGAGCAAGAAGTGGCTACTCCCCTCAGGCATGAGTGACAAGGGCAGGAAGGGTGCTTCAAGGGCTGAGGTTCTGGGTTCTCTTTGCAGAGGCAGTAAGAATGGTGAGAGAAGGAAACGTACCTTGGCTCTTGCCCTCTCCTCCCCATCAAATTCCCATTGGTAGAGCTCAGCGGGAAGGCATCTGACACCGGGGCACAGGATACGCAGCTCATAGGTGTCAAACTCCTAGAACAGAGCAGGAAGAGGGTGAGGAACAAATCAGATGAAACCGGACCTAGCTGCCAGCCCATGTTTGAGTGTTGTCATGATGTCAAAAGCTTTCCCAAAATGGTGGTAATAATTTAAATTAATGCAGGCTGTGTAAAAGTATTTCTTTGGGGGACCCTGGGTGGCTCAACTGGTTCAGCATCTGATTCTTGGTTTCTGCTGGGGTCATGATCTCAGGGTCCTCGGATCCAGCTTCATGTCCAGCTACGGGCTGAATGGGGAGTCTGCTTGTCCCTCTCTCTCCACCTTTCCCCCTCCCCCAGCTCATGCTCTCACTCTCTCAAATAAAAAGTCTTTCAAAGAAAAAAGTATTTCTTTTGAATCCATATGCACACCAACATTTGAAAATGTAATTTTATTTTTTTTTTAATCTTACAAATGTAAAATATCTGATTGAGTTTCCAACAGGAGGGCTTCAGGCAGGAAAAAGAAAATGATACCAGTGATAACCACAAAATTTTTGGAAGTGATAAAAAGCAAGAGAGATGGTAAGTATCTGGTTATGAATAAATTAATATTAGTTGGTAATAATATTTTATTTTAAATATATGTATTATAGAGCTGCTTGATAATAATGATGCAAAAGATGGAAGGAGGTAAATAGAATTAAATAATTCTAGGTACTAGTATTTTAGGGGAAATAATAAATGTAAAAGTTTTTATATGGGATTGTTTTATATATTTATTTTAATATCTAGGATGCCACTAAATGTATAATAATGACTCCTTAATAACCTACAGAGGAGAAAATAATTTATTTACAGACATACCTCAGAGATATTGCCAGACTACTGCAATGAAGTGAATATCTCACTAAAGTGAGTCAAATAAATTTGTGGTTTCCTGGCAGGTATAAAATCAGGTTTACACTATGCTATAGTCCGTTAAGCATGCAATAGTATTATATCTAAAAAAAATGATGTACAGGGGCACCTGGGTGGTTCAGTCAGTTAAGCATACAACTCTTGATTTCAGCTTAGGTCATGATCTCAGGGTTGTGAGATTGAGCCCCAGGTTGGGCTCTGCACTGGGTGTGGAACCTGCTTAAGATTTTAAGTTTTCTCTCTCTCTCTTTCAAACAAACAAACAAAAAAATTAATTTAATTTACTAAAAAAATACTTTATTTCTAATAATACTAACCACATTGGAATTTTCAACAAATTGTCTTTTGCTGGTGGAGAGTCTTGCTTCAGTATTGTTGGTTGCTGACTGAGGAGGTTGATGGGTGCTGAAGGCTGGGGTGGCTTCTTAAAATAGGACAACAATGAAGCCTGACACATTGATTGGCTCGTTCCTTCATGAACAATTTTTCTGTAGCATCCATTGATGCTAGATAGCATTTTACACCCATAAGAACGTCTTTCAAAATTAGAGTCAATGCTCTCAAACTCTGCCTCTGCTTTATTAACTAAGTTTGTGTAATATTCTAAACCTTTTGTTGTCATTTCAACAATCTTCACATCTTCACTAGGAGTTGATTCCATCACTAGGAGTTGATTCCATCTCAAAAAACCACTTGGCAAGTGGAAAACAACTCCTTATCCATTCAAATGGAGCAGTGGGTGTTCCACGCAAACAATGAATCATGGAACATTACATCAAAAAAAATCAATCTATTAAAAAAAAATTTTGATCATGAGATGACAGCAATCCATCCCATCTTCAGGCTCCACTTCTAATTCTCTTGCTATTTCCATCACATTTGCAGTCAGAACACACCCAACACTTATCAGTTAAGTTCTTATAAAGGAAATTTTCAACTTTTAACATTTGTGGGCCCTGATCCTGGGCTCCCAAGGAAGCTATATTTTAGTATATATATTAAGGTCAGAATGACTCCTCAAAACCTCAAAACATGAGTTCTGTTTCTACTCCAAGCACACATTTTACATCTGCTTCATTAAAAATAATAGCAATAATAATAATAACCAAAAAGGAGCATTCCAAACATAAAGATAAGGAAAACAAAAATCCTTCCTGGTTCCCATAAGATTAAAGTCATACAGCCTTGCACATACTAAAAACATAAGATAAAGTCTGTAACTTTCTAGACACAGAGACATGAAGTAAGCAAAAGCTGTTGGAAAAATGGTGCCGATGAACTTGCTCAATTTAGGGTTACCACAAACCTTCAATCTGAAAGAAAATGCAATATCTGGGAAGTGCAATAAAATGACATATACCTGTATATTACATTAATACAAAAAGAGTAAAAAAAATAGGATTTGGGCTGGATAAAAAATATACAGTAAGAAAACTCTAAGGTGTGATATATTGCTGTAAATTTTAAAAAGGGGGTATGTAATGAGAAAAGAGTCAATTCATCAGGAAGAACATAAAAATATTAACATTGTATGTACCTGAAATTGCAACTTCAGCACATGTAAAGAAAAATTGACAGACCTACAAGGAGTAGATTGATAAAAACATAGTTATAGATTTTAAAACACTATCCACAGTTTTGATAGAGCAGACTAATGTAAGTCAGTGAAGTATAGGAATAATCTGAAAATGGGAGAGAGAGAGGAGGGGATAGGTAAGGGAGAAGAAGAGATCATTCACTGAGTAATGACACAAACATATTGTTTTCAAAGAAATATCCATTTGTCAAATTTAGTTCTTTGCAAAGATCAAGAAAAATGGCTCTGCTGTTCATTTACTTTCTATTTTTTGTTTCTTCCAAACATAGGAATATAGAATTTTGATATCACTAAAGAGGGTCCCAAAATGGACTGAACACATATGAGAAGATGCTCAATTTTATTAGGCATCCTGCAAACAAAAATTAAAATCAGAGCAATATTGACACATAAGGAAATAACATGTAAGAAAATAACAATAGGCAAACAAAACTAAAAGATCCTGGCATTAACAATGTTAGTGAGCTCATGCAATCTCCTTACATATTGCAGACAGACCCATAAATTATTTTACCACTTCTGAAAGCTGTTCAGCAGAATTTACTTCAGTTATATACCTTCTGATCCAGTAATTCTACCCTTAGGAACAAGCGCAACAGAAATGTGTATTTATGTTCATTATATCCGAATGTGTGAATGTTCATAACAGCACTGTTTGCAATTGCCCAAATTGGAAATGACAACAATATCCATCAGCATTGGAAAGGATAAATAAATTGTGAAGGAATATACAGTAATTAATCAATGAAAATAAATGAACTATTTTTATATGCAAACAATATGGGTGAATCCTAGAAACATAGTGTTGAACAAAACAAACTAGATACACATGAGTACACAAAGTTCATTTTACAGACATTTCAAAAAAAGGCAAATTTATTCTTTGGTTTTAGAAGTAACATTAATGTTAATTCTTGAGACTAGTATCTTAAAAGAGGCAATGGGCTTCTTTTCCTTGATCTGTATGCTGGTTCCACTTAGGGAATTCACTTTGCAAAAAATTAATTGATCTGTACACGTATGTATGATTTTTTAAATTTTATTAATTTAAATCAAGTAGTTATTTTATCATTGACATGAACCACAAACACTTAGACAATATCATTTTGTAGAAGATGGCCTTTCTAATAAGCAAATCTAATTTAGTGTATCCAATTATTATACAGAAAAAATTATTATTAGACATATATAAAATATATTATAACAATAAATATATTATTATTATTATTATTATTATTTTAGAGAGGGATGGGAGAGGGTAGAAAGAGAGGGAGAGAGAATCTTAAGCAGGGTCCATCCCCAGTGCAGAGCCAGGCATGGGACTTGATCTCACAACCCCGAGATCATGTCTTGAGCTGAAATCAAGAGTCAGATGCTTAACCGACTGAGCCACCCAGGTGCCCCTATGCAGAGAAAAATTATTAGGAGCAAAGTAATATATTACAGCAGATGAAAAGAGATGTACATGTTAATGGACTAGATGATTCAATATTATAACAATATCAATCTCTCCAAAATTTTCCAAATAGTATAGGTCTAAATCATTTTCAGTTAAAACTCCTATTGACAGGGTGCCTGGGTGGCTCAGTTGGTTAAGCGTCTGCCTTCGGTTCAGGTCATTATCCCAGAGTTCTGAGATGGAGCCCCAAGTCCAGCTCCCTGCTCAGTGGGGAGCCTGCTTCTCCCTCCCTCCCTCTGCTGCTCTTGTTCTCTCTCTATCTCTCTCTGTCAAATAAATAAATAAAATCTTAAAAAAAAAAAAACTCCTATTGACATTTTTATGAAGTTAGACAAGCTGGTTCTAGGTTTTATATTAAGCACAAAAAGCCCAGATTAATCAGTTCACTAACGAAGGCTATCATGAGTAGGTTTTCCTTTCAACACACAAAGACTTATTATAAAGCCAACACAGTTAATCTGGCAAAGTAAGGTATGACAATTATCAGTTTGGCTCAAGAATCAATAAACTGATAGAAGAACAGAGTAGAAAGCTCAGTAGTCCATGTGTGGGAACATGCTTTATGACATAGCTTTCATTTTAAGTAGGTGAGAGTTTCAATAAATAAGCCTGGCACAACTATGTATCTCTGCAGTAAAGTGAAATTTATTCCCTCATAACGTATGCTGAATGTATCAGTTACTGAAGGCTCAATTACAAATGATAAAGCTATAAAACTTTAGAAAACAATAAAAGAAAATAAGTACGTGACTACCAAAAAATTATGTTTCTTAAGCACGAAACAGAAAAGTACCAATAATAGATTTTTTTTTATTTGCAGGTCTGCTGTGGCTAAATATTTTTCAGTTTTGTTTATCTGAATATGCCATCCTATCACATTTATTTTTTTTTAATTTTTTTATTCTTATGTTAATCCCCATACATTACATCATTAGTTTTAGATGAAGTGTTCCATGATTCATTGTTTGTGCATAACACCCAGTGCTCCATGCAGAATGTGCCCTCTTTAATAACCATCACCAGGCTAACCCATCCTCCCACCCCCCTCCCCTCTAGAACCCTCAGTTTGTTTTTCAGAGTCTTATTGCTAGATATAGAATTTGATAGTTAACTTATCTTGTCACTTCAAATATTATATTATTTTCTTATGGCTTCAATAATTTCTTTTTATGTAGGAGCCACTGGTCTCACTTTTGTTCTTTTTAAGATATATCATTTTTTTGCCGTATTATTACCTTTAAATTTTCTCTTTGTATAAATTATTTAGCAATTTTAATTTTGGTGTAATTTTCTTTTTACCCATTCATGTTTAGTTTTTTCTGATATTCCTAATTTATAGGTGGATATATTTCATTAGTTTCGAAAATTCTTGGTTTCCTACCTCTTCAAACAAAACTAAAAGATCCTGGCATTAACAATGTTAATGAGCTCATGCAATCCCCTTACATATTGCAGACAGACCCATAAATTATTTTACCACTTCAAACATTTCCTATCTCAGTCTCTCTCCTGAGTTTCCTTGGATTTCAATTATTTATGGGCTGCATACTTTGGAGATTCTGTTCTTTTTCTTCCACTTTTTAGTCTTACCATGCTTACATTAATATATGTATTCTCTTTACCTGTTTTGCCATTTCTCTAATTGTATTTTTATTCAAGAATTTCCATTTTTTCCAAACATTTCTTAAATTTAGAAATTTTTTTTCCTTTCTTTACTTTTTCACTGTTTTCTTTGATATATTATTATTGTTACCTTAAAATCCTGTGTTTGATAACTCCAATATCCAGATCTATTTCTGTCAGATATTTTTCTGAAGGTTGAAGTTTATATAACTCTACCTCTTGGCATGCCTAATATATATGATTGATTAATAACCTATTAAAATTAGGAACTTGCATTTATCAAAATACACATAATGAAAGTGGTAACCCAAGCCAATTTAAAAAGATACAACACATGTAATTAAAAAATAAATGATATCCAGAATATTTGAACAAATTATAAAATCATTTAAAAATTGAAAACAAAAGACTTAAGACATAAAACATAAAAGACTTAGAGAAAATCTGATAAAAGGGAAAGATTAAAGGTTAAAAACTGAAGAAAATCTCAATCTTCATTATTAGTCATATAAATGCAAATGGAAAATTTACATGCAATGATGCAAAGTTCTAATTATTATTCAGTTAGTCCAAAAAATGTATATACTTGGGCATCCTAAATACCTGTGAGGTACAGAATGTTACCATCATTCCAGAATGTCTCCTCATTTTACTTCCCAAGAAATGTCACCCACCCCTACCACCAAGCAACCACTTTTTTAATTGCTTCCACCAAAAACTGGCTTTTCTTTTTTAGTAGTTTGTATGAATGGAATTATACAGTATATACTCTTTCACTCAGCTTCATGTTTTTCAGATCCATTAATTCAGTTGCATGCAGTAGTACTCTATTGCATTCTATTCCTGAATAGTTTTCCATTGTGTAAATATACCAGATATTGTATATCCATTTTCTTATTAATGAAAAACAGGATGGTTACAAGTTTTTGGCAATTATAAAGAAAGCTGCTATGAATATACTTGTACAAAACTATTTATAAACTAAAGTTCTTAGGCACGGGATTGTTGGAGCATAGAAATGCATGTTGGTTTATAAAACACTACCAGTCAAAAGAAAAACCAAAACCAATCCAAAACCAACCAACCAACCAACCGACAAACAAAACACTACCAGCCAATTTTTGAAAGTGGCTGTATAATTTTATACTCCACCAAGAGAGTGTGAGGCTTAGTTGCTCCAAATCCTTAACAACATTTGCTATAGTCTCTTTAATTTCTGATGTCTTGGTGATTGTATAGTGACGTTGCATTGTAGTTTCAGCTTGCGTTCTCTGATGACTAATGGTATGAAGCTTTTTAAAAATGTTTTTATTGGCTGTATGTGTAGCTTTTGTTGTGAAGTTTCTGCTCAAAAATTTTGCCCATTTATGTTGTGTATTTTGTCTTTTCATTATGAAGTTTGTAGGAATTCTTGTTTTGTTTGGCTGTTGGTCTTATTTCACAGATTTTTTTAAAGACATATTTATTTTAATAACTGTGATTTAAGAACATGTGTGTATGTTCTATTTTTCCCACCTGAGTTTAACGGAGCTTCTTGAATTTGTATGTTTATCTTTAATAAATTAAGAACATTTCAGCCATTATTTTCCCAAACTATTTTCTGCTCTATTTTTTTCCCTCTTCCTCTGAAAAGAATATTGCACATGTTACCCATTTTAATGCTATGTCGCAAGTCCCTGAGTCTCTTCTCATTTAAAAATATATTTGATCTACTTTATTCAAATTGTACAATTTCTATTAATCTACCTTAAAACTGACTAACACTTTTTCATATTCATTCTTCTGTTAAGCATATCCAATGATCCTTTTAAATTTTAAATATTGTTTTTATAGAATATCTACTTGCTTCTTGTTACAGTTTTTTTTTTTGCTCAGATATCCTCTCTTTTTATTAATTATAGGAATATGTTCTCTTAATTTCTTTTTTTTTTTAAGATTTTTTTTTTATTTATTTGACAGAGAAAGACACAGCGAGAGAGGGAACACAAACGGGGAGTGGGAGAGGGAGAAGCAGACTCCCTGCCGAGCAGGGAGCCCGATGCGGGACTCGATCCCGGGACTCCAGGATCATGACCTGAGCTGAAGGCAGTCGCTTAACCAACTGAGCCACCCAGGCGCCCTGTTCTCTTAATTTCTAAGCATGATTATAATAGCTACTGTAAAATCCTTGTCTGCTAATTCCAACTTCTGGGTCAGCCTGTAGCTGGTTTCCATTGATAATCTTCCCTTTTGAGTATAGATCATGTTTTCTTGTTTCTTCTTATGATAAGTTATTTTCAATTGTCCCTTGTTCATTGTGAAAGATTTAAACAAACATACATGATGGTTACCCAGTCTTTCTAGGAAAATAACCATATTAATGGAAATGCCAGATTTGTCATCACTTTTAAAAGAAAGAACATCTTATACTTTGGTAAGGTAGAGACTTTATTGTTGGAAGTCTCTAAGAGCACATGTAATAAAAAGCATTAAAATCCTTTAAAATTATAATCAGTACAGCTCCTTACTATTAAATGCCACTAATCTTTGCAGGTTATCTTCTTGGACAGGATCCCATCAAAACCCCTTGAGGACGGTTGACATTCTGTCATCTATTTGGCCCACAGACTACACATTCTGTCTCACCAAAGGACAAACATCTCACATAACCACATATTCTAGCCTGTGACTATCCTATAAGACACTTAAGAGGTCTTTTAAAATTGTGGTAAAGCACTCTTAGCATAGCACTTACCATCTTAGTCATTTTAAAACCATATTATTTATTTTAAGTGTATAATTCAGTGGTATTAAGCATATCCACATTGTTGTAAAACAACACAGTTCTCCAGAACTGTTTCATCTTGAAAAACTGAAACTCTCTACCAATCAAACACGACTCTCTTTTTCCCCTTCCTTCAGCCTCCAGGAACCAGCACTCCACTGTCTGTTGCTATGAATTCGACCATGTTCAATACCTCATATAGTGGAATCATGCAGTATGTGTCTTTTTTTCACTTACTATTTTTTCCACAAGGCCCTTGTATGTTGTACCATGTGACAAGATTTCCTTTCTTTTTAAGCCTGAATAAAATTTCATTGTAGGTACATACCACATTTTACTTATTCATAAAAAATTAAAAATCGAACTACCGTATGATCCAAAGATGTCATCTCTGTCTCCAACTGAAGGCAGGATCTCAAAAAGATATTTGCATGCCCATGTTCATAGCAGCACTATTCATGATAGCCAAGAGTGGAAACAACCCAAATACTAATTGGTGGATGAAAGGATAAAAATTCAAGGGATTTTTTTTCAAATATGTTTACAAGAGCTTCTTTCTTTGTCTACATGGCAGCAGAATAAAGCAATATTTTCAGCCTATCGAATATATAAATTTCCCTACTAGATGGAACATTGTTTTTTTCTTTCACTTAGGTTTGCAACTGGAATATTGGAATATTGTTTCTGTATCTGACATTCCTGAGACACTTTAAGGCACAAAATCGGAAGAGAACAGTATGAATTTTGTATCAACATATATTCACTTAAATAGTAAACAAGGAGATTGCTTAAATATCCTGGATTGCTTAAATCATAAGAACATTTAAGTCAGAGTCTGGATCTCAAATCAAACAATACTTGCAGAATTCAAATATTATATTTTGCTGCATCCCTGATATGGAGACACTTAAGCCTTCTTAAGTTTTACTTTTACTTCATTGCCAGTTTAAATTAAAAAGAAAAATTAAACAACAAAACAGACAAACAAAAACTCCAGGGCATTCTTCATTTCTGTTTTTTTTTCTGTTTTCCTCCTTAGGCAGAATCAGAGACGTTCCCATTAACTTCCTTTCTACTCACTAAATAGATTTTACAACTTTTGAAAAATAGTAGATTTACTTGACAGGTTCTTAAAGCTCTGCTCAGCAGGAACTTCAACAATTCTCTCATCACTTACAATTGCTCCCCACAGCCTTAAAGCTAAAATTTACTACTGTATGCTCATTTCTCCAAAATGGAAGCAACTACTTTTCTGTTACAATCAAACTTAACGTTATTATCCAAATGTTTTTCACTAGAAACAGATCTGCTTTTGTTCAATCTGCTTATTTTCATTCCAGTATTTGGGAGCTTAAATTTACTGCATCAATTCTGAAAGAAAAATAGATCATGTAGAGAAAAGAAAGGAACTATAGGATTTTTTCAGTGAATTTCTCAGATAAAGATTGAGATGGAAATATAGAAAACAGATTAATTAAAATAAACATTAGCAAATAGAAATTAAGTTTTGGCACAAATAAATTTCAATAATATGACCAGGACATGATTCCATTTTTAAGAAAAATAAAATTTATCTGTGGTTATATTGAGTGGTGAAATAATTGACTGGATCTAACAGCCAACCATTAAACTCAACTTGTTCTTAAAAATAAAGAAATTTTAAGTATTGTTTGTTTGATTTATTGGGAGATATTCATTCACAACACATCCTTTCTGGTATCACCCACGTCACCCATTCACAAACACAAACATGCTCAACACACAAAGTGACTACTATACAACTGAACAGCCAAAAGAATAAATCAGGGAATTTAACAGGAGTTACCTCTGTAAATTTGGTAAATATGTACATTTGTAAAATGAGTAAACACATTTGAATTTTTTTTATTTGTGCACTGTCAGAGAGTCTTGATGAAGTCTATTTCATGATGGTCATTTTTGCATGGGGTTTTCATATATTTTTTCCCTGACTTTTATAATCTAAGTTATTTTGGATTTTAATTCTATATACTTTTTTTTTCTCATCAGAGAAAGTTGTGTTTTTTTTCTTTTTGACCAGCATAGATTGTCACCATAATATGAGACACTTTCACTTACCCTCTCTTATTGAAAAGTTCACCTTTCAAAGACCTTTTAATTCCTCTATTTTTTTGTTTAAAAGGCACTCGCCCTGAAGTTTTTGTTTGTTTGAAAATGTGTTTGATTTTTTTTTCCTCAAGGATTTGGGGACTCTAACCACTTTCGTTAAGTAAATTTTTCTCTACCCTGATAATAATTTGTCATATAATAACAAAACAAACTCAAATGTGTGTTGGGCTTGAGAATATCATTTTAATTCAGATCTGCCAGATTTGGGTTTCTGTGGCCATTATTATAATTATATCAAAAAGGCATTAATCTAACAAAAGTAATATTTGAGGTTCTTGAGACAGAATAGTAAGTTGCAGCTTTCTAGCTCTTGCCGTCTCCCTGTGATATTCAGAATAATTCTGAGAAATTTATCCATATGTGTATTGGATAGGAGTTCTCCCTATCATGCATACACAGGTAAATAATTTGAATTTTAAGATTCAAACTTAATGAAGACATAGACTTACAGGACTCTTATTTTCAGATATATACTAACTGAAGATATATACAGATATATACATCTGAAGACCTTTTTTGTTGCCTATGTGTTTTGGATATTTCCTTTGTTATTAACATTGTTATATTAGTCAATTTATTGATTCTGTATAATTCAAATTTCAAGAAGAATTCAGTACAAAGTAAATGGTCTTCTCTTTTGCAAAATATTAATCATAAAATAAATTGTATTCTTACCTAATGGATTCAAATAACTTGAAAGACATTGTAATCAGTGAGTAGCAAATGGAATATGAACACATTCCAACTGTCTAATCGGGAAATCTGGGGTGACCAAGAGCAGCTAACTGAGCACAGGTGGTTGTTTTCTCAGGAGAACCCTTTGTCATCATCTTTAAATGAGGAAAGTGAATGTGTCAGTTTTAGATATTTTTGGAATCTCACAAGTATGAAAGCCATCATATATCATAACTGAAATAATGGGAAGTAATTAATAAACTTCACTGGCTTAAATGAGTTGCCAGATGTATCTGATTCCCAAGTAAGCAGAAGAAAGGCAACAGAAGCCTATAAAACATGTCACAAGTTTATGACAATTTACATTAACAGTCGTTCAATGCCCCAAATAATGTAATTTCAGAAACATAAGTTATTTAATTTGAGTATGAATCGTTTCATATTTTACCATTTTAAACATTTCATTTATTTCTTTCTGAAAAAAAAATAATAATAATTAGAAGCCTAAATAACTGATAGCAAATATGGACCAAATATACCAAATGCTTCAACTGTATAAACAAAAATTAGAATCAAAATAAGGTGAATGTAAAAATAAAATCCTAAATAGAAGTTTATCTGTTTTCAAAGAATAACATAAAAAAATAAATAAATAAAAGTAATGCAATTAGCAAATATTTTTAGGCTTCAATTCTGAAAACTAATTGCTAATGTAGTTAGCAAGTTATGCCTTGATATAGATCCTTGGTGGTCATTTTAAATATAAGTGTTAGGAAAGTATGTTCAAATAAATAATCCTCTTTTCTTATGAGAAACCCAAACTTGGCCAAAATGAAATACATTAATATGTTTTCTAAGTCACAAGCCTTTGTCAGTAAAAATACTAAATAGTCTCAATATAAACAACATGAAAAGCATGTTTTGTAAATATAAGATTTTTTTCCTAATTGTTTTCCGATCCTTTTCATTCTTCCAAATGGGAGCAACAAAAATACAAGTCTCAGCACCCCTCACTATCAATTAGGTTCTAATGCTGAAAATATTCCTAAATTGTTACATTGTTTTTAAGATGGCCTCATCTTAAACGGAAATTTTCAAATTAGATTTTCAAGTTCCACATGATACATCCCACCCCCACAATTCATAGATTCCAAGTTACTGGGATGGGATTGGTGCACTGGAGTTTTTGAATATATTCCCCAGGGTCTAATGTGCAGCTGGGTGCTAAAGCCCTATGTGAGATAATATCTAGTAAAGTTTCTTTGCTTAAAGTAGGTACTTTTATTCACTTACGTAATAAATATTTTTTGTTCTGTAACTCTAAGTAGCACAAAGATGAACAAAACACTGTCCTCTTATAAAATAAACTTGTTTTAGTAGAAAAAAAAGTATATAAAGATATCTATCTTTCTACTTATCTATCGATCTATCATCAGCCAACTTTGGTAATTTCCTCTCCTTTAAAGGTGCAATTAAATGACCATCAAGTGAATATCCCAAACTAAAAAATAACTCTCAAATTCTTGAATGTTCTTCTAGTCCCTTGAATTCAGCATGACATAAACTAAACACATTATCATCTGTGCTAAATTGGTTTCTGTTCCTGACTTCCCTATTTTCTTAAAGAAACTAAGTTTCTTTAAGTTCTTAAGTTTCTTAAAGAAACTCTTCCCATTGGCCCAGTTTTATTATTTAATTGAACTTTTAGACTTTTCCATCTCCAACTATTCTGAGTCAATAAAAAAATACTTTAAGTTCCATTTCAAAAGTATCTTTTAGGTAAATCTGTCTTTGCTATTTCTACCACCCACATGAAGATTCTTGTTCTCACTACTTCTCAGTTTAATTATTTTGCCTACTGACCATAAGTGTTATATTTGACATTGCCAATTATCACACTCTCAGAAAAAGTTTTAGTACTCAGTGGATCAGATTAAATTCATACCATTCTGTCTTTGTTTTAAGAATCTACACTGTGATTATTAGAGGAGTATTCATAGCCCGTTGACAGATTTTGAAGCCCTCCTGTTTGCCTGTATATTAATTAAAAATGCAAGTCCTCTCCCAGACTTTTGTGCACAAACTCTGTGCAAATCCACAATCTTTTTTTTTTTTAATGCAAAAGTATAGGCTGCTCAGAGCTAGTTTTCCAGGGGAGTTATTAATGGTTTCTACAATTTATTTATAAAGTAAACCAGTGCATAATTATAACTCATTAAAAAGTCAAACCACATGTTGAAGAAATCCTGCAAACAGTGGTTGAAATCCTTTTAAACTCTATCATCTTGTATGCATATCAATGTTAGAATGTCTGTAGCATTAAGGAATGTAAATGTTTATCATTCCATCAGAATTCTTTTCTTGAATTGGTCACACTTTTTTGTTTCTATTGTTACTTTAAATTTGATTTTCTTCAATTTGGCATCATCATATTAGCATGCATTTACCCAACACTTTTGATGAGTTAGTATCAAGAGTTTTTTGTTATGTACTATTTTGATGAGAAAATTTTAAGATAAATATGCTTTGGAGTTTATATTAAATTATCTTTCCCAATCTTTTTAAAAATTTGCATAGTGACACTTTTTTGTTATCAGAAAAGATTTTTTACTTGAAAAATGGAAAGGGCTGAAATCTGTTAGCCTTGAGAGATCTGTCCCACTCTGTGACTATAGTTATTTCTGGAATAGAAAGAGCATGGTGTTCAGTGTTAAAAAGATGTGGGATCACATTCCAGCTGTGAATTTTATAAATACTTGATGAGCACTAATTATGTAATAAGTAAAGACCATTTATCTGTGCTTTATGGAGCCTGGCAATATTAAATAATATAACATTTACAAAATTCTTTGCACAATGCCTAGACCATGGTTGATGCTCAATAAATGTTAATTCTTCCTCTCTTATTGTATGGCAGAGACTATTTTTCAAGATTCATCCTTCCCTCTTCCATAACAATACAAATATAGATTTTTAACAGGAATAAAGACAGTTTCCAGGACTCTACTGCAAGTATGTGAAAGGGAACAAATCCTACCCAGGGGAGTAATAACAGAAGTGGTATGAGGAATTTCCAGGAAGTTTCCTTAAGCAGAGAGAATATAAATTTCTTTCCTTTCCCTTTTTTTCTGTTGGCTGGAATGTTCATGTTATTCCTGGAACTTGAGGAACCACATTTGGTGACTTAAGAATGGAAACCTATTGGAGAAAAATAAAACAGAACACTCTTGGGATTGTGAAATTGTCAAGATACAGGGCATGGAGCATGATTTTCACATGAAAGAAGATATATGTCCTTTATCACAATAATGGGTTTCTGGTTACTCTCAATTAAAAATGACCCACTTTTGGGGTACTGGGTGGCTCAGTCGGTTAAGTGTCTGTCTTCTGTTCAGGTCATGATCCCCAGGGTCCTGGGATCAAGTCTTGCATTGGGCTCCCTGTTCAGTGGAGAGCCTGATTCTCCCTCTCGCTCTGCCTGCCAATCCCCTAGCTTATGCTCTCTCTCTCTTTCAAATAAATAAATAAAATCTTTTTTAAAAACCCACTTTGAATTTCCTTTTTTCTATATCTGATGTAATATTATATTTCTCCTACAAGTAATACTTTACACAACTATATATGTATATATAAAGTATATGTATAAACAACTAAGTATGTGTGTGTATGTATATATATATAGGTTACATAATATAATACTATTATATATTATATTATATATAAAACAATTCTACTCATTTTTTTTAGATTATATTTTATCCTTTGGTAATTCAGTTAGTGTTTAATGAAGACTTACTATGTGGCAAATATATCTAAATTGTGTAAACACAAGAGTCAACTAGCCAGTCAAAATTCCCTTCCTCACAAATCTTATATCTAAGTTGAAGAAAATAGAACAATAGTAAACAAATGACTAAGGAAATTTATTTTATATTATCTGGTGATAAGAGTATTGCAAAAAAAGTAATTAGAAAAGAGAGATAGTTAATGTTGGGGTTGGGGGAGGGTTGGGGAGAAGTTGTACTTTGAAATAAAGAATTCAGGGAAGGCCTCAATGGGAAAATAGTAACTGTACCATGACTTGAGAAGAAATGAAAATATGTGGACACATGGGGGAAGAGACTGACAAGGGTCCGTTTCCTGAGTTGGGAGCATGGCTGAGAATGGAGGAAAATCAAAGTGCTCTACTAAAGCTGAAAAAAAATGAGGAGAGTAAATGAAAGAAAGATTAATTCAGAAACATGAAAGAGGAGCTCAGATTCCCCACTAACTCTGTGATTTTGTTCTTGTTATTTTCCCTACCCAAGGGACATTTCAACACTGTTACTTTTGAAATTCTAGATGTCCTCCAAGTTCTCAAATGTACTTTCTTCTAGAAGCCTTTTCTCATACCCATTGACATCATCCTGATGATTTGATTGTATTTTAATACCTCTTGCTAAAGTCTGGCTATAACTAAGTAACTCTTCACCACCTCACCTGATAGACTGTTTCTTGAAGGTGCACATCAAATATACCATCTTTCATTCAATAGTAATTAGCACATCAAAAAATCTCTTGGGGCGCCTGGGTGGCTCAGTCGTTAAGCATCTGCCTTCAGCTCAGGTCATGATCCCAGGGTCCTGGGATCGAGCCCCGCATCGGGCTCCCTGCTCGGCGGGAGGCCTGCTTCTCCCTCTCCCACTCCCCCTGCTTGTGTTCCGTCTCTCGTTGTGTCTCTTTCTGTCAAAATAAATGAATAAATCTTTAAAAAAAAAAAAAATCTCTTCATATATGGAGATACAAATGTATATATGAATGCCTCTACTAGCGAACATATTATTTTATTATTTTACATTTTAACCCAATCCTTTTTTGGTAATTAGAATAATTGTTCCCTTATATTAGGCATGTTAAAATTCTAGCTAACTTATGCACAAAGTTGCTCAGTGGGGATGATCAAAGAGAAAAGTGTAATCATAGAAGTGTTTTCTTCAAGCTATAAATAAGAACTAATGAAACAATTCTACCTCAAGAGCACACTAATTACTGTTGTCTTTCCCTTGCCTGGCCTAGAAAAATATTGTCAGATCCCTGTTCTCTAAAAGTTTCCGCTTTTAGGAAATCGTGTTTTAGTGATGACCATGCTGTGTCTCCCATTTTAGACACGCTTCTGTAATGTAACCTTGCCATGCCCACATCCGAAGGTAGAGTCTATTTCTCTAATTTTCAGGGGGTCCTGTGAGTTCTTTGCTAAATAGAGCATGTAATAACACCATGAGAGTTCTAGGCATAGCTCCTACCTGGCCTTGTAGCTTCATTTTGTGTCTTTTGGAAGCCAGCCATCATATTAAAAGTTTACTTTTTCTTCAACAACTATAATGTAAGAAGACTTTGGACATGGGGGGACTGAGAAAGATAATCCGTCATGAAGAGAGAGAGAGACAAATGGGTACCAAGACACACAACATGTGAAGAAGCTACTTCATTAAGAGATTCTCCAGGGCACCTGGGTGGCTCAGTTGGTTAAGCGACTGCCTTCGGCTCAGGTCATGATCCTGAAGTCCCTGGATCGAGTCCCGCATCGGGCTCCCTGCTTGGCAGGGAGTCTGCTTCTCCCTCTGACCCTCCCCCCTCTCATGTGCTCTCTCTCATTCTCTCTCAAATAAATAAATAAAATATTAAAAAAAAAAAAAAGATTCTCCAGCCCCAGCCGTCCTGCTGCCATGTGGGCCAGAGACAAGTCATCCAGCTCTGCTTTTCCGTGAATCCTCACTCTCCTTTGCACTTGCCCATAAACAAAACTTCTTTCTTAAAGATAATATTTTAATGTATTTTAAAGTAAACACTAACATGTCTATTGTAGAGATATTTTAAAATTAAGATACCAGATTGGAAAGAAAAAATTCAAAAACTGGGCTCCTTAGTGGCTCAGTCTGTTAAGCGTCTGCTTAACAGTTTATTTACCACCTCTCTTCTCTTGTGCCATTCCGGTAAATTCATTCAGGCAGACTGCCATGATGTTTCAGAGCCTAAATAGATGACCATTATGTGGAAGAAAAAAATCAGTTAATATCTAACAGTAAACACACACACAAACACACACACACACATACATGTTCTATAAATATTTTAAGGCTCATTCATGTCTCTTCCTGTTGAGCAGTGGTTCAGAAAAATGGGCCCTGCCCCCTGAGGTTCTGATTTAGGAGGTCTGGACTGGGACCACGAATTTACATTTACAACAACTTCCTGGGTAATGTTGGTTCTGCACATCCAGGAATAGCTGTCTTACAATCCAACTGATACTGTATCTTCCAGTTGTCAGTCTATAGTAGGTGACTAAATAGCTACTTTTATTATTGTTTGCAATGAGATGGATTTCATATATGATATACCACCTGCCAAAAATGCCTTACAGTAGTTTTAATCTCTCTGTGTTCAGAACCTGTTCTACAGAAAAAAAAGCTTTTCATGGTGTCATAATGAACCTGAGGGTTTGTAGCAAATCTTAATCCATTTCCATGCATTATTTTTACTTCTTATTATAAAACCCCACCAGGAATTAGGGCCCCATCCAAGTGAGACTAAAGTTCCATTGGCTTCATTTTCCCCACAAAAATCTTTCAATAAAGAAAATCTTTTATCAACCTGCAAGGATATCATTATTTCTCTGAGGAATGGAAGGGATAGAAACTAAATCCATCACAGAAAAATGACCAGCAGAGAACTGCTCCCCTCCACCCTTGTCACATACACAAACAAACACACAAAATTGGTTTCAAGGTTATTATGGCCCATTAGAAGTTGAGCTTAAAATTTTCTCTAGCCAACAAAACATAGAGAAGTAATTTTTTATGAATACTGATTAAAGCTTACATTTTTATATTTTTTAATAAAAGTGAGAATGTCATCTATTATCAATTCATGTGGGCAGGAAAATATTACCCTATGAATTGAAATCCTTGTGGTGATGTGGCAGAAACCATCTAATGAATTATCAACATAACACAGATTAAGATTCTTAAGATATTTAAGAAATAATAAACCATATAGAAGAGAAGCAAAGAAGTCTTCCTTCTTTCAACCATTTTTAATTTTTTAAATATTATTTATCATAGGGAAAAGGAGGGAAAACTGGAGGGTGGGAAATCAGAGAGGGAGACAAACCATGAGACACTATGGACCATCAGGGAAACAAACTGAAGATTTCAGAGGGGAGAGGGTAAGGGATGGGGTAGCCGGGGATGGGTAGTAACTAGGACATGGGTTGTGATGAGCACTGGGTGTTATACACAACTAATGAATCACTGAACACTACATCAAAAACTAATGATGTACTATATGATGGCTAACTGAACATAATAAAAAAATTTATTTATCATAATTGTCTAGAAATGTATTCACACAGACAAACACACACATACATGTTCTATTGCCTTTGTCCTACAAACCAATTACGTATAGCTTTACAAACACACTTTTCCTGAAGTGAGCAGTTCCCTCCATTAGCCTTGTTGGGAGCATCCAATATCACAGCAATTACAGAGAGACTGTTCAATGCATACTAATTAGTAACAAAAATCAGTGAGACTTGGCACTGCCTCTTTGTATAAAGACCATGATTTCCATTATCATGTCATTATGGTCATTATTCGGTAATTCTTGCTATGAATTCTGATTGATTTTTAAAATCTAGAACATAGGATAACTTACTGCTTGGCATAAAAGGAATAAATCTTCTGGTGTGTTCCCTAGAGTTTCCTTCAGATTTTATGTTACAAAAGCAGGCTCTTTGTCATCTATGTGGTAAGCAAAAGAAGAGATTTTTTTTATAAAGTTATGGGATGCCAGTTTCCAGCTTTGCTTCCTGAAATTTTATAAACCAGGGAAGCAGAACTACTGTGAATATTACTAAATGAGGGACTGCAGGAGGTAAATCATGCACATTTCCAATAAGGGATTGCAGGAAGTAGGTCATTCACACCTCTGAACGGAGATGGGGGGGGGGAAGAGGCCTAGAAAAAGAGCAAAAGGGTCACGGGGAAGTCACTCATCAGCACTCTTGAAGCACTGGGATCTGCAGACAAATTGGAGCCTTCTGGGTGGTCTCAATGCCCCAAAGGTAGCATCAAGAGACTTTAGCGGGCGCTGTTGCCTTGTGCCCACTGGTGGATCTGGGGCCACTGTGGTCCGCTGCTTCACCTGCAACTTCCAAACATTATGGCAATGTCTCTTAGATCAACTCTAACTCAGAACTATACAGAGAAGGGGACTGTGGGAAACCTGGTTCCAGGTTAGGCACTGTGCGAAATCACCCCATGAAGCATTACTGCTTTCTGCTCTCTTACTAAAATCATGTACATGTTTCTTCCGTGTGTAAATGTGGTTATCAGTGGCTAAATTTTTTGGTTTAATTACATGTACTGAATATAAAATCAAATATAAAATTTGATTACATGTAATAAATATAAATATAAAATGTAATAAATACTATATATAATATATTGTGTATATAATATAATAATGTTAATAATAAATATAAAATATATATGCAATATATAAAAACATATATTCATAAACTAATGTATATATTCATATACTAATATATTTATTATTACTAATATAATACTAATATATGAAAATACTAATATATTAATATAATACTAATATACTAATACTAATATATTTATTATATTTATTCATATACTATACTAATAGTGTATGATAATTAGTATATGAATATGTATATATATTAGTATATGAATATATATTTTATATATATATATACATCAATAAACATGTAAGTAAGATATTTTATGTTTCATGCACAGACACATACACACACACAGTAAAGATCAAGGCTGGTTCCATAGGGGTCTTCAGTTACTCCATCATTTCTTTCCTTTTCTGTTTATGAGAAAAATTCATTAACATTATCACTGATCTCTCGGGTGATGAGGTTTTATTTTTTGCGTGCTAAAACACAAACAATGGTACAAATGGTAAAATGTGTTTCCAGTATCTTTTAGAAGTATTGGTATATAATAACTATCTATTTTTTTGAAACATTATTGGACCTTCTTCACTTTTTACAATTTTCTAACAGCCCAGTAAAGTGTAAATGGCCTTGGTGGAATTCTGACTAAAGACATTTATAAATGAGCTTGTATTCAGCTTTGCAGATTCTAAGACAAAGTGATCTTAGTTGGACCAAAACAACATTTCAGCTAATTAAAGAAAATTAGGTAAGCAAACTAATTGGGTGAGATTTGTTATTTAAGTAGTTGTGGGGTACACAGCAGGTGGTGTGCACTGGCTGGGAGAATGAGCAAGACGGATTATGCTAATGAGTTAAGATGTTAATTTACAATCCTAGTGAAAAAATATAAATGTTAGTCCCCAATTCAGAATGCTAAAGCAAAATAAACATGCTTGAAAAAGAGCATGCACAAATATAAGGAAAGCATAAGGCTGCTAATGGCAACAAATGTTTTTCAATACTTAACTCCTTGTCGCAGAGGAACGGTGTGATCAAGGCATATTCACATACATCTTGGAAAAATGGCATCTGGTGAAAAACATTGACCATAAAGACACTTTTATGAATTCTCTTTCATCTAGTTCAGCAAAAAAAAAAATCAGTGATGATTTTTCATTATTGTAGTCTGATCTTACAGATACAGTTATTACATGTAACGTGATACAATGAGTTGAATTCTTGAATAGACTCTATAGTTCCTTAATTTTAAAAATGAGATTCTGAAAATATGTATTGGGCACTGGGATTCAGAAGGGTGTAAACACTTCATGAACACAAATTATGATAAACTATATTATTTACAGCAAATTTTTTCTCTTTAAAACACTAGCTGAAACTCCTCACTAAATAAACCATAGGCTGGAGAAAAGCCCTATTTCATCTAATAAAAAAAGATTAGTTTTGAACTTTACTGATATTACAAAAATTAAGCTATAAAATAAAAAAAATCAATTATCATTGAACAGCATTTCCATTCATGTAAGTTACTTCAGTTCCTTGTATGACTATAAAAAATGTATATTCCTTCTTCCATTTCCATAACATATGGATTTTATAGCAATGACTTGAAGAAAAGTTGAATTTAGCATTTTAAGAAAATATTTGGGAAACGGAGAGAAAGTGTGTGTGTGTGTGTGTGTGTGTGTGTGTGAGCGCGCGCGCACGCACACCTGTGTGTGTATGAGAGTGAGAGAGAGAGAAAGAAAGTCTGAGAGAAACAGCAAATGAAAGCCAGAGGGAGAAAGAGTGAACATAAAGGGATTTCTGTCTCTTGCTGCTTATTCTAAAGACAAGGATTGTTTTTAGCTATTGGGATCTAAGATCTTGACTAGCCCATCAATTTCATATTCCATATCTGATTTCCCACAATCTCAGTACCAAAAGAAATATTTTTCCTGATTAATCTTTAAGGCATTGTATTTCCTAGATTTTCTTACTTAGGGCTTTAAACTAAAGTAGCTAGGTAGAAATGATCTCTATGGAAACCATAGAGTAACGCTAAATACCTTAGAGATATCTAATATGATTTTTTATTTCCCTTTAGAGTCTACATTAAACCTGTTGTTTTCTGAAGCACAGTTAAGAAAAAGGTAGTTTTTGTAAAGAAAATAATTTAGAAAATTCATAGTTCACAGAAAAGTAAGAAATATCTGAAAGGTTCTAATTTTTTTTCCCACCTCTACATTCTCTGTTAAAACAACATGCTATGTTGAAGGTATCAATAAATGAAGCTCTGTTTGTTATATAAAGTAAAAAATGCAGTTAATTCTAATTGTTGTGATATTACAAATGGTATTTTCTTGGGGAACCTGGGTGACTCAGGCAGTTGAGACTCTGACTCTTAATTTTGGTTCAGGTCATTATCTCAGGGTCTGAGTTCAAGCCCCACTCTGTACTCAGTTGGGAATCTGCTTGTTCCTCTCCTTCCTCTTCTCCCTGTCCCCCTGCACGTGCTCTCTCTCTCTCAAATAAATAAATAAATAAATAATAAAAATCTTTATAAACACACACACATAAATGGTATTTTCTCATAACTCAAGCCTATTCTGTCAGGATGACCAAGTTCTGTAGCAAAGGCTCATGAGAACCCAGGTTTAAAACTCACCAATTAATCCTTCTTATCCTTCATTACCTGCCTTTATGCTTACACCATTTGAAAACCTACTTCACTACTTTATTCCATGGTGTTCACAGGTATAAGAGAAAAATAGTAGCTTGAGTACCCAGTCATCTAAAATCCTATTTTAATAATTCTGGAAATGTTGGTTCTTTATAAAATAACTCGCTAATTACTCAGAATTGTTTTAGCCTTACCAGAATAAGTGAAGTTTTCTATAAAGCTTCTCAGTGAACTATAGCTTACTTTTGAAGCTGTAAGAGGACAAATTAATCATTATTTATGCTGGTCCATTCACATGGGAGGATTTTTATCATCTTGGTTTTCAACACATAGTGGAATGTTTACTTTCTGCTGAAAGTAGAATATTTCAAGTCACCTATAAAAAAACAGAATAATTTTATGTTGGGTCATCTACATTTTGTAAGAAAATAGGTGGACTTTTTGTCTATAGGGATCTTTGGAAAAAAGCCCCAAGTTACAGAAATTACTGTACACCTCCCATAGACACACACATACACAGAGCTTCAGAATTTCACTTGTTAATTATGACAACATATGTTGATGACATAAAGTATATTATACCATTCTTTAGTTACTTTTTAACCTGAATTAATTTGCTCTTTGCAATAAGCATATGAGTCAGCTATCATTATGTTTATCTTCAGACAAGGAAATCAAGGCACCATGATTAATTAAATTACCCAATGTCATTCAACAGTCAAATGGGTTTCCAAGTATCATAACTCAAGCAGTCTGGCTCCCAAACCAGATTACATAAATGCTTATCAAATTCTGCAGATTAATTTTTAATTTAGGCACATACGGTAGTGTTGAAATTTTATACTATAATCAGTTAGTCCACTTGAATAAATTCATATTCACAACAAGGATAAAGATGTAGATGTAGGTGCATATATACACATGCATAGAGATACAGAGCTAGAGATAGATATAGGCATTGTTAGGTGTGGGACTTCACCGTGAATTTTTGAGATAACTAATATAATTCATCAGTTATCTTTTGCATACACACATGAAAGGAATAACACCAATTACAAAGACATCAAAGTGTTTTCACTGAAAATAAAACCATAAAGGCAACATTCAGAATTTTATTCCCCAACTGCATCCCATATGCCCACATATGTATTTGCTTTATTACAGAATTATATTGTACTAATAATAGCTGTTTATCTTTGCATTTTTATATGTTTTGGGTCATATTTTAATGTAAATTTTTATCATGAATACAATTTCCACTGGAAATGTAAAATTCACCAATCATTTATTTTAAAAAAAGGCACAGGAGAACTTCTATGGCAAAACAGCATCTTTTCTAACATCGTGTGTATATTTTTTTGCAACAACACAATTAGTTAAAACTTGACCATAGACAGGAATAAACAAGAGCAAAATACAAGCAACTTTCAAGCAACCAAATGCCAGTGTTTGCTCATTACAGCTTTAATAAAGCAAAGCATGGGCACCTGGGTGGCTCAGTTGGTTAAGCGACTGCCTTCAGCTCAGGTCATGATCCTGGAGTCCCTGGATCGAGTCCCGCATCGGGCTCCCTGCTCGGCAGGGAGTCTGCTTCGTCCTCTGACCCTATCCCCTCTCGTGTGTTCTCTCTCTCTCATTCTGTCTCTCTCAAATAAATAAATAAAATCTTTAAAAAAAAAAAAGCAAAGCATTTGTAATTGTTTGAACTCCTAGACACTGAAGTGTTATAGAAGCCACCACTGAAAGCAAAACTCTCCCATTTGGCTTATGTGGGACTATATTTACAGTGAAAAAAATAGGGGCACCTGAGTGGCTCAGTTGGTTGATCATCTGCCTTCAGCTCAGGTCATGATCCCAGGGTCCTGGGATCAAGTCCTGCATTGGGCTCTGTGCTCTGCAGGGAGCCTGCTTCTCCCTCTGCCTGCCACTCCCCCTGCTTGTGTGCGCACACTCTTTTTGTATCAAATAAATAAATAAATAAATCTTAAAAAAAGAATAAATAAAATAAAATGAAATGAAACAAATACCAGTACTCGATTCTTCTGATGCAATAAGAGTTTGACAATGGAAATAATAAAGTACAGATGGCCCTCAACTTAGTGATGGTTTGACTTACGATTTTTCAACTTTATGGTGGTATAAAAGCCATATGTGTTCAGTAGAAAGTGTACTTTGAATTTTGAATACGGATCTTTTCTCAGACTAGTGCTGTGCTGTATGATCTTCTCTTGTGGCACCGGGCAGGGGGCAGGCAGCCGTGGGATCACCAGAGTCAACAGTCAACCATTCTGCACTCATACAACCATTCTGTCTTTCATTTTCAGTATAGTATTCAGTAAAATACATAAACTGTCCAACACTTTATTATAAAATTACCTTTTTTAGCTGAAGAGATAGGGGGCAGAGCAAGATGGCAGAGGAGTAGGAGACCCGGATTTTGTCTGGTCTCAGGAATTCAGCTGGATGGGGATCAAACCATTCTGAACACCTACAAACTCAACAGGAGATTGAAGAAAAGAATAGCAACAACTCTCTGAACAGAAAAGCGACCACTTTCTGGAAGGTAGGACGTGTGGAGAAGTGAATCCGAGGCAATATTTGGGAGGATAGACGGCAGGGGAGGGGGCCTCCGTCGGCCGCTTCTGGCAAGTGATAGAGCCGGCGAGCACAAAATCGGAACTTTTAGAAGTCGGCTCCGCTGAGGGACGTCGCTCCGATGGCTAAGCGGGGGGTGGAACCCTCGCAGGACAGTGTGGTCTCAGGACCTCGGGGTCACAGAAAGACCGGGGGTGCCTGAGAGTGCCAGAGCTCCCAGGTATCGGAGTGGGGAAGCCGGCTGCAGAGACAGAGCCGAGGAGTGGGCTCTCAGCTCAAGGTTGCCATAAACTGTGATCCGCGGCTCAGTCGGGCCACTGCTCCTCCAGCAGGGACCCAACAAAAGGCAGATCCGGGGAGACTCCCCCGGGAGGAGTGGCGCAGGAGCTCACCTCAGGGATCTGCGGGGTTTGGAGACTCCACACCCAGTCGGGTGCCAGAGATAGAAGTCACAGGCCGGGTGAGCACAGAGTGCGGCCAGAGACCGGGGAGACGGGAGTGACTGACTGCTTTTCTCTGGGGGCGCACTGAGGAGTGGGGTCCGAGTTCTCGGCTCCTCCAGGGCAGAGATTGGAAGGCCACCATTTTCACTCTCCGCCTCCAAAGCTGTATGGAAAGTTTGCAGGGAACAAAAGCTCCCAAGAGCAAACCCGAGCAAATTACTTAGCCTGGATCGGCAA
>NC_138369.1:175883776-175904222 GCF_054177405.1 Leptonychotes weddellii
GGAGGGGGAGACGAACCATGAGAGACGATGGACTCTGAAAAACAAACTGAGGGTTCTGGGGGGGTGGTAGGATGGGTTAGCCTGGTGATGGGTTCTAGAAATTTTTTGGTGGAACTAGATAGTATTATGCTAAGTGAAATAAGTCAGAGAAAGATGAATACCATATGATTTCACTCATATGTGGAATTTAAGAAACAAGAGGGCACATTCTGCATGGAACACTGGGTGTTATGCACAAATAATGAACCATGGAACACTACATCAAAAACTAATGATGTATGGTGATTAACATAACAATAAAAAATTAAAAAATAATTACCTTTTTTAGATGATTTTCCCCACCTGTAGGCTAACATAAATTTTCTGAGCACATTTAAGATAGGCTAGGCTAAGCTATGATGTTCGGTAGATTAGGTGTATTAAATGCATTTTCTACTTACAGTATTTTGAACTTATGATAGGTTTATCAGGAGGCAAATCCATGGTAAGAAAAGTTAATTAACTAAAGACCACTAGATAAAAGAGATCTACTGATGCAATGTACCAAGGGCGAGTATCTCAGAGGAATGGTGAAAAGCGGCTACTCAAAATGGAGGTGGGAAGGGTATTGTATAAGCTTTGGGCTCCCACTAAAAGATCTAAGGAAAGTGAAGGTAAGTTCCAGATTGGTTTCTGTTCCTGAGATAGTATTAGAAGACGTGAGAGTTTGATCAAGGATTGAGTACTGTTACAAATTGAAGACAACTTAGCTTTGGTTGAGTTGGGTAACCCCACTAAAGGATGGGACAGCAATATCAACACTTCCATACATCACCTGTAATCCCCATCACCTATTTAACCCATCCCTCCACCCATCTCCCATCTGGTAACCCTCAGTTTGTTCTCTAACCATCAG
Source organism: Leptonychotes weddellii (assembly GCF_054177405.1). NCBI lineage: Eukaryota > Metazoa > Chordata > Mammalia > Carnivora > Phocidae > Leptonychotes > Leptonychotes weddellii. Next base: position 175,884,672 of record NC_138369.1, read on the forward strand.
TTAAGAGTCTCTTTCTTTCTTTTTTCCCCCTATGCTCTTTTGTTTTGTTTCTTAAATTCCACATATGAGTGAAATCATATGGTATTCATCTTTCTCTGACTTATTTCACTTAGCATAATACTCTCTAGTTCCACCAAAAAATTGCTAGAACTGATGCACATATTCAGTAAAGTTGCAGGATACAAAATCAATTACAGAAATCCGTTGCATTTCTATACACCCATAATGAAGCAGCAGAAAGAGAAATTAATCAACAAAACTAAAAGACAACTTATGGAATAGGAGAAGATATTTACAAATGACATATCTGATAAAGGGTTAGTATACAAAATCTATAAAAAACTCATAAAACTCAACACCGAAAAACCAAATAATTGAATTAAGAAATGGACAAAAGACATGAATAGGCAGTTTTCTGGGGCCCCAGAGTGGCTCAGTCAGTTAAGCATCTGACTCTTGATTCCAGCTCAGGTCATGATCTCAGGGTGCTGGAATGGAGCTCTGCTTTGGGCTCTCCACTCAGCGGAGAGTCTGCTTAAGGCTTTATCTCCCTCTGCCCCTCCCCCTGCTCACTCTCTTTCTCTCTCTCTCTCTCAAATAGATAAATCTTAAAAAAATAGACATGGACAGACATTTTTCCAAAGGAGATATACAGATGGCTAACAGACATATGAAAAGATGGTCAACATCACTCACCATCAGGGAAATAAAAAACAAAATTTTTAATTGCAGTTTGTTTCATGTTCACATGATGAAAAAAAATGAATCACCAATTAATCTTCTTGTATATGATTATCTAGAAGAAATAAAGGAATCCAGGCAGAGTAAAAGGTCCATTTTGCTTCAGCTAAAACCAGTCAAAAATAGCCCATCACCTAAAAGACAAAAAGAAATCAAAAGCTAAGACAATATGTTCCTTTGGCCTAAGTCTGTGTGATTACAGAAGTACCCAGGTGGGACTAGATTGGTTAATTCTGAGGGCAGAGGAATGACTTCATTCTACCCTGATTTATTTTTTCCTTCCATGGAGCAGAAGCTCCACTAACACTAGGGACCTCTCTCCTCCTCTTCACTCACTCCTGCCCATAAAGGGGAAGGGTGACTTCTCACTGGTAAATTTAGAAAGAATAAACTGGGCATCCAATTTGGTCCCTCTCTCTTACTCATGGGGTAGGACCTGCTCTCAATTGGCCTGAAAGAGTTCCTAACCTTGAGAGGGGCAGAGGCAAAGGGGCAAGCTGAGGATGGAGTGGGCAGATTGACTATGGTGGCTGAGGTATGCCTGAGATGAAGTTAATACATTATATAATACTGGCTTTGGAATTTAGGAAGCTTTCTTGCACTCAGATATAACCTGTGCAATAATGACAATGTATTTTAGCTTCTATCTCCTGATCGTTATCATCTTATTTTAATCATTGGTTCATGACTTAGGTAGGGAAAAAGTCTGATTGGTTTACCTTAAATTCAAGAGTCATAGAAATATCTTTACATGCCAAGATTTTAAATCAGACTATTGTGAGAATGTTTTGGTAGGATTTCTGCAGACTGTGTTATTTTTGTGTGATCTTAAGAAGAATTGATAGGGAGGTAGGGGAGTGAAGTAGAAAAGGAAGGAAGACAAGACGGAACATGTGAAAAAGCACATCACCAGAGTGGACACCTGGGACACAATCTGACATGAGACTGCTGGGACACTGGATGGAGCCTGCTCCTGAGTTGTTCTCCTGAGGGAAGAGGAAGCTGGTGTATTTATTAACTAACTCCTTTTCTTGTTGTTAAGGATTCACTCCAGTGGAGTTCAATTCTACAGAAATTCTGTCCTTTCTGCACATCACGTTTGCTCTGATGGCCAGAAAAACCACAGGCTTCTCTTTTAGTAAGAAATCACTAGTATATTCATTCAGTGAAACTCAAAAGTCACAGGCAGATCACCAACAGCATCTCTATGGAGAATTTTCTCCACTTCTCTCCCCAGAAGTGCTTTGACATAGAGCTGTTTCCAAGTGGGATTGTGTCTTATGAAAGAGTGGAAAAATATCATTTGATTTTATTAAAAGCATTTTAATTTTTAGGGTTTCAAGAAGGACATACACAATTCATGGAGAGTTCATTTTCTATGCACATCATAAAATCTCATAGGTGAATTTTACTTGAAGTAAAACTTAATTTATGAACACTGTTGCCAAAACCATTTTCTGGGACAACATTTTTTGCTATAAAATGAGTAGCAACAAGAAAGAATACTTAAATATATAGAAGCAAAAAGAAGAACTAAAAATTGGTAGTGAAGGAAATCACCAGCAATATACATAAATGTATTTTGATGTACGTACACTTTGTCAAAACAAGTTAAAGAATCTCACTTACTAATATAGAACTAATGTGGCACAAACATGGATCTCGAGAGAACTAAGAACAAGAATTCAGCTTAGCATTAGCAGGCAAAAACTTGAATCCCAGCTCCCACCTTCATTAATGATGTTTTGGAAAAGCTCTGCATCATGAAAAGTTTATATTCCGAAAAATAAGAAGTTTGGTTAATGAATTTCTGTTTTCCTGCCCTGAAATACTTGCTATGATTCTAAGAGAGCTCAAGCTCTCAATTAAAACTATTTCTCCAGTTTTCCTATGTGATCTATCAGAAGGTTTAAACAAATTTAGTCTATATTCCATTAAGGAAATTATTTGGAAAAAGATGCTCAGCTGAGAGTTTTGCTTTACAAATGGAAACCAGAATATTGCATCTTAATTATGAAATAATTTATTTATGTTGAGAATTAGTTTAAAAATCAGAGCGGGGTGCCTGGGTGGCTGTCGTTCAGCTTCAGACTCCTGATTTTGGCTCAGGTCATGATCTCAGGGTCATGGGATCGAACCCCCTGTTGGGCTCCACGCTCAGCGGGGAGTCTGCTTGAGGATTTCTCTTCTTCTGCTCCTCCCCCTGCACTCTCTCTCTTTCTCTTTCTCTTTAAAATAAATAAATAAATCTTTTAAAAAATAAAAACAAAGATCAGAGAAAATAAATGACCATTCTCTTCTTTGCCTTCCTTTAAAAATGTGCCAAATAAGACAAAATAGTAGCTTTGCCTATAAACATTAGTTTTTTACTAAGTCAATATTGAGTAAACCTAGCATGAGCGAGTGTTTCAAGATATCACTCACATTGTTCTACTGGCGATGACTTTTCTCTGACATTATGAAATAGAGTGCATCCCTGATCGCAGGTGACCACAGCAGTTAACTTGCTCAGTCATGCCTGCAACAATTCATTCAGAGCTTTAGAAAAATTACTCAGGAGTAATGTTCCCCAAACTAACTGTTCAGGAGACCCTCATTGCCCTTGCCCAGAGAAAGACTCAAGTTGATTAATGAGTCCATATGTCCATGTCACGATTGTGATGTTATGTGCATGGTGTTGACTAAGGAAGAGGAGAGAACCCGGGTCTGCGAGAGGATTTTGGTAGAATGCCTACTCCTTTTATTTACCTTGTTTTAGAAATAATCTGTCAGGCACTCTAGGCAAATGCCAGTTTAGTCATAACTTTGAGCTGAAAGTTCAGAAGTCAACGTTCATGGGAGGGTTAATAAACACCCACAACGGGGCAGGATCAAGGGTCAGGAAGTCACTGATTTTGAGCACATGGAAACTGTGATATACACGTTGGAGGATTGGTTACAAAAAAGTACAACCCCCAAATAAAAAGTCATTAGCATATGTAGACGAGCATATTACTTCTCAGCAGCAATTTCTGCCAGGGGATAAAAGCTTAAGGCTTGAAAGAAAGAAGATCAAAAGGCTAATAATGCTAATACATCATTTTCTATGTATTAACAAGAATATTTAACAAGTTCAGAAGTGTCAAATAGCATACCAGATTGCGCATTTTTATGCATTTGCGTCGAACTTCTATTTCTATTATAAAAACAAAATAAATGAAAATGCATTTAATATAAATACCTTGTGGGGAAAAGAAAAATAAAACAATTCCAAATGAAATCAATTCATTTCACATCCAGCATTTCTGAAAAAAAAAAACAAACTGGTGTCTGAGTTCTTGCTGGAAACTCGCGATCCTAAAGCATTTCTGATGTGTATGCACAAATATATTGTGTATGTTCTGATTTTGTCTTTGTAGTACATCCTCAGGCACAAATAATGTTGAAGAGTAGGGGAATTTATTCTTGGTAAATAATGGATATTCAATGGGAGAAAAAGTAAAAATTATTCCAGGATTGTCATTAATAATCTAAATTGCTTATTTTTAATTATAATACCTCCCCTTTAAAAAAAAAAGAAAAAATAGTATCTTATGAAGGATTTGATACCATGTATTATCATCTTCTAAGATTTCTCAACACTCTTTGCCTCATAAATTTACATCAAAACCTGACCCCTAACATTTCAAAGTTCAGAGAACTGAAGCAAGACTCATGCTTCTGGGGTGCCTGGGTGGCTCAGTTGGTTAAGCATCTGCCTTAGGTTCAGGTCATGATCCCTGAGTCCCAGGATTGAGCCCCGCCTTGGGCTCCCTGCTCAGGGTGAAGTCTGCTTCTCCCTCTGACTCTCCCAAGTCTTGTGTTCTCTCTCTCACTCTCTCTCTCAAATAAATAAATAAAATCTTAAAAAAAAAAAAAAGACTCATGCTTCCATCTGTCTAGGTTAAGAAAGGATTAAGAGAAGAACATATCTGAAATGGTTAAATAAGAAACACCAAAAAATCCACCTTTCCACAAAAACAAAGAAAACACTGACAAAAACTTCAAAATCAAAGTTTCAGAAGTCTGGAAATTACCCAAAACTTGCAACCACCCAAGGAGTGTTTATTCAAGAAAAACAATTGGATAATGGCAAGAACAGTGAGGTTTGTGGTATTTGCTTCACATCCATGCTCCCCAACTCCCCCTCTCCAGCAGCTTTTCAAACACAGCAGCTGGAAAAACCAGCACCCTTGACGCAACTTGAAAGCAGGTCTGGATCTTCCCCAAAGCCCTGTCCCCAGAATATTGTCACTACTGGACCTGTCTGGCAGCTCCCTGGAGACCCCACTTGCTGGACAGACACAGAGCTCATGTCATACCAAATCCCACTCTATTTTTTATGTCAGACTGCTAACAGCTTCTATGCTTCACCTCCACCTCTTCCCCTCTGCCTACATCAGGTAGAACTGATAAGAAAGCTCAGGTGCCCCCTCCTTTGGTGCTGATGAGAGTGGACACTATTTAAGACCTTGTCCACGTGTGGGCATCCTCACACTGGCCTCATCCCATTGCAATAGTAAAAAGCCCAAGCCAGTCTACTTTTTTTTTTTTTATCAAGTTATTTTCAGAGCAAGTTGAGAGGACTGCTCTGTGGTCTTCATAAAGTCTCCTTATGTAAATAACGACTTTTATATTCCCTTGAGGTGTGTTTATGGAATCATCAGTCTTGATATCTGAAACACATTTTGGGTGGAGGTTCTGTATTGTCTCTGCAGGATGGTCTAAAAAATTGCTACTGTGAGCAGGATGTGTAGAGGATGACCACCACTAGGGATTTTTCTTTGTTGCTTTGGCTTGCTCACCAGATCTGCTGTCTGCTGGTGAACAGACACTTTGAGCTGTTATTTTCTGGGTAAGTTGCACTTTGAGCCCTGCTGATTTCTGCACATTTTGTTTCATTCTACCAAGCCCCTCTTATAGATTTAGATAACCTAAGTCAGAAGTTTCAATAATTGGCCCTTAGAAACAGAAGTGCAGAATTAGAGCCCCCTAAAAGTGGCCTGGGTCTTATATTTCAGCCCAGAAATATAAAGGAATAATGAAATACAATAGAATGAACCAGGTGTCTCGAGTCCAGTATGCAGGTGCAGGGGAAAGACTGACAGCCTGTGTGATCTACAGGCTATTGGCTGATCACACTTGTGGAAGAAGAATAGTCGCTATTTGAAAAGCAGTCCTACAACATGCTTTCACTGCTGCTTCTGACTATGCCTCTGTCAGACAAGATCATGAGCCTCAAGATTGTAGGAAAACACACCCGTGGCACCACTCTGGCGAAAGCCCTGCAGCTCACATCTTTACACCCTGAAAAGTAGACATTGTGATGAGTGACAATGTTGTTTTGAGGCTCTTTGAAAGGCAGAAGCTTAGAAATAGGAGCAGGGTAGAGAACCCTCCACACTAAAGTATATCAATTAACCATAAAAAAAAAAAGAAAGAAAAGAAAAAACACAGAAAGAAAAAGAAGCTTGGAGACAGGAGGAGTAAACAAAATCACTGAAACAAAGGTCCCAAATTCGACCCAGTTGGATATCCATAATTTGCTATAAGACTTTATACAACAAAAAGATAAAAGGGCACTGATTAGATTTTGCACATCTATAACAAAAGATTTGACTTAACTTTAACATCTGCTGACACATCAATTGACAAAACTTCTTAGCCTTAATTCTGGGGTTCAAATTATAGTTATACCTTGTGATCCCACTAAATTTTAAAAAATGTTTCCCCTATAATCTTTAGGAAGTTCTTAAACATGAAATATAGGATGAACAAGTATACTTCTCTTTAACTACAGAAATTATTGCGTTGTTTAAATTCCCCATGATTATAACATTCATTGCCTTAAAATACCTCATAGTGGGCATGGATGCTCTTGCAAACAGTGTGTAATAAATTAAAATTACATTAAATCTTTGACACTTGCAAACTGACAATTAACTTATACACTCCTGGTCCCAGTTAAAATAGTTAACATGGCCAATGTAAATTAAAACAGGACTTTCAAGTATTGAAACCTTTTATATAAGAACTATTTAGAGAAGTGGTGATTATATCCCACTGCTTCTCCATTTAACATTACAATTTTGCTTGTTTTTAAAAAAATGAATGGCATCTCAGAGCCAATTACTGTAACTTTAATACCACAGCTCCATCCACTGGGGCCCTGTACCAAATATTATTGAAATTACTGGCTATCCAATCAGCAAAAAGTAAATATCTTTCTGTTATAGATTTGACTAATATATTCTGTTCAGTGCCTATTTCAACAGCCTCTCAGCTGTAATTTGCCTTCATCTCCAAAGAGATATTTATCTGGCTACTCATGGGTTATCTTCACTGCCTTGAAAGTATACATAATCTTCGGAGACAAGATCTTAACAGCATTCAATTTATTTTCTCCATGAGCTCAGATATAACATTGCATCAATGATGTCCTCATCCAAAGAGGCCTCATGTTGTCCACAGGCTTGTACTGCAAGAAATCACCTCCCTTGTCCCTATCTCTATGACAGTGGGACAAAAATTGCTTGCCACAAACTGAACATTCCTGGAAACAGAGGTTCTCATAGGCCCTAAGCCTGTGTCTTACATACACTGATGCTCATTATACCTTGGATCATGTAAGCAACACCTCAAAAGTTCAGCTAGCTCTGCACAGCCACTGAAGACTGTGTTAGGGGATGGAGCCAAACCTGGGGCCTCTGGCATATCCCATATGCAGGATGGGGTGACCCCCCCATCCTCAGGGCCTTACAGATGCCACAGTGCTGGAGGACCTCATCCATCCCTTGGCCACCTAGGAAGAACCTGCTATGAACTGAGTGAAAAGAAATGGAAGTTCCTACACTTTACACATGGGCATCACCACTGTCATACTTGACAAACCCAGTGAGGAGTTGCTGCCTTTCGTTCCTTAACTAGGACATCCCCAATAAAGGACAAGACCCAAGGGTCAACACCCTTGGCCAAACTTCAGGCATTTATCTCAGCATTGGATACCCTGGCCAACAACTAGTATCATCTGAATATTTTTACAGAACTTCCAGCCATTAACAATGTTCCACCTACCTGGTCTAGCTAATGGTAGCAACAACAATTTCTTACCCAAGGAATATCTTGACTCACAAAGACCCAATATATAAATCACAGTCACACATGGCTCTATATGGCTTTACCTGCTTACCCCCTTCAGACTCCAGAGATTGGAAATAATGTTAGAGAAACAATTTATTGTAGTTTCCAATCTACCTTTCTTTAGTTGATGATAGAATGATATATTTTTCACGCAAGAAGGAGGAAAGTTTCTTCCTTCAGAAATCATCTAGAGTTGGGGCGCCTGGGTGGCTCAGTCGGTTAAGTGACTGCCTTCGGCTCAGGTCATGATCCTGGAGTCCCAGGATCGAGTCCCGCATCGGGCTCCCTGCTCGGCAGGGAGTCTGCTTCTCCCTCTGACCCTCCTCCCTCTCGTGCTCTCTGTCTCTCATTCTCTCTCACAAATAAATAAATAAAATCTTTAAAAAAAAAAAAAAGAAATCATCTAGAGTTTTTAAGAGTCTAGAACTACATTTTTCAATTTTAATGGTTGAAGTTTTCCAAATCACTTGGGTGATCCAATACAGGGCAATAGACCTGCACTTCAGAGCTATTTAACCTTTCATTCATCTTTATCTCAGTGTATGGTCTTTTGGGATAAATGTTTAAGTTAATGATGGTTTATCATAATTTCTTCCTTTTCTATGCCCTTAAGTTGGACATGAGTCTCCATAGCCTAAGAAGATAATTTCTGTGGCTCTTTCTTCTTAGGCCAGAAAATGCCTGCCCTTTTAGCAGAATCAGCTTTGAGTGCTAGCATTTTTCCTAGTATTTTTTTCTATCTCTTACACCACCAATAAGATGCCGTGTTTATTTTGTCAAAAAATTTAGTTATTCTCAATGAAAAGGTTGAACTGAACTACTTAATACTCTATGAACTAATGCAGAACCTTAGCCAATTTTATGTTCCATGCACAGACAGATTCTTAAGTAATCTTTTTCAAGTGTAAGATGTTGGGTTATTTTTTATTTTTTTTATGATGAAATGACAAAATTGTTGCTGTAATTGTAATAACTCAACCAGATATTTTTCACCTTTCATGTGTGAATATCACACAAAGGCACCCTCACCACATTGTTAATCCCAAAATACCTGGAAATTTAATGTCATTACAATTCTCTATCCTTGATGAAGTTCTCTATCCTTGATGACTAAACATGGTTTATATTTTAGAGATGAAAGATGTTTGAGGCAGACTATAATGACATTTGCAGTCTTCCTGTTCTTCATCTGTGTCTTAGAAAATTCCTTCATGAAAAACGGTACAAAGCAACCACTAATGAATTTACTTAAAATTTTGAAGATTTTTATATGTATATGTAAATGTATATATTAACATTATATATACACATTACATAAATTTATATTTATACACATACATGCATGATATTTTTGTTAAGTAACTAGAAATTTTCAGAATCATCTAAAGTGAAAATTCTGTGGTTTATTTACATATCTATCTATTTATAGGCTTCATTCCCCAAATGAATCAAAGCAGCAGAATATATGCCCTCTATGAATACAGAGCTTTAATACTTCTCTTCACATTTTGTAGTATCTATTTACCTTTTCTAATCTAGTGAAATTCTGTAAAAGGAAACTCATTTTCCTTTGTAATACAACTGTTTAAGCTTCTTATTTAAACGTGACTAGAGAAGTCTATATGATATTTTACGAAGGTCATCTAAATTCCACCAAGCAAATTAAATTAATTGACATGGGTTGGCTGGGTGTTTGTGAAGAATTATGAAGAACTCCATTGTTATTACCTATTTTAAGATAATTGTTAAGAACTAGACATTTACCCCTTGTTAATTTAACAAATTCATTTGAGAAATTATAATATGTTACCCGCTCAGTTATATTCTGTAATTATTTTACATTACAAAGCTCCTAACATCAAAAACCACTGATATGGGCTAGCTAAATCAAAGACCCCTCATTATGGAAGAGAGCATTTTTTCAAATTTTCATTTACTGCACTCAGAAATACACTTATTAAGGTTTTACCACTTGAATAATATTGCATTTTTATGATGAACCAAAGTGTGCCATTTCAATTTTCCATTTTGATAATTATTAAACATACTCTCTCTTGTGATAGAAAAACAAATTTTGAATATTTTAATTCTCATAACTTTAAGAATACAGCTATAAATCCTATCATTTTTATGACTCATTAATTTCTATCAAGAAATTGAAAAAAATCAGTCTACGTTCGTATTGTTATTCAAAAAATGATACAAATTGGATGCTGATATTGAATTGTTAGAGAAGGAATATTAGATATCTTTGATGCTAACACCATATCCTAAGTGATCTGTGGTAAAATACACTCTTTAATCAAACACTTTTAGGAGATAATTGCTTGCCACTTGTTATGGACTAAATATTTGGGTCCCTCCAAAATCCATATGTTGAAGTCCTAATCCCCAATATGATGGCATATGGAAGTAGGCCCTTTGGGAAGTAATTAGATTTAAATGAGGTCATGAGGGCAGGATCCCATTACGGGATTAGTGCCTTTACGGCAAGAAAGCAGTCATCGGTAAACTAGGAAGATGGCCCTCACCAGGAATCCAACCATGGTGGCACCCTGATCTTGGACTTCCAGGCTGACTGATGTTCTAATTCTTGATTATCTAAAATCTATTTTGCATGTATGAATAACTCAGGTACCCCAAAGAATGGTTGAAGAGAATGTTTATAAATATAAAATGCCATTTCCTAAGAGTTTAGTCATATACTAGTAATAAGGTAACAAAGTTGATAACAAAATTTTTGTTGCTGAGGTTGTCCTTACAAATGTTAAAATTAAAATTGTAAGCATGAATAAACTTTAAAAATAAAATGAACAGGGGCACCTGGGTGGCACAGTTATGCGACCAACTCTTGGTTTCTGCTCAGGTGGTGATCTCAGAGTTGTGAGACTGAGTGCCTCGTCAGGCTCCGCACTCTGCCTGGAGTCTGCCTGAGATTCTCTCTCCCTCTCCCTGCCCCTCCTGATTGTGCTCTCTTTCTCTCTCTAAAATAAATAAATAAATCTTGAAAAAAATAAAATGAACAGAAAGAAAAAAACAGAATTAATCACATCAATTTATATTAATTGGCTGTTTTAATAATGTGCTTAACAGATCACAGCTCGGGGGAATCTTGGGGGGGGAATATTGATTTATATAGCAAAGCTATAGCTATATGGAGTTTTCATTCAAAATTCTGGTCTTTTTAATAATAATGTATGCCAATCAGATTAGCAATTTTATTGTGATGTATGAGAGGTTACCTTTTTTCCAACAATAATAGTGCTAAGGTGGATAGAATCCCTTCACAAAAAAAAAAAAAGAAAAATCAAGGTCCCATTCCTGGAACCTGTGAGTCTTACATGGAAAAAAGGTCTTTGCAGATGAGGTTAAGAATATTGAGGTAGAAAGATTATCCTCAGGTAGGTCTTAAGCATCATCACAAGTATTTTTATAAGAAGGAGGCAGAGGGAGATCTTATTCCAAATAGAAGAGAAGAATGTCATGTGATGGGAGCAGAGGGAAGCAGAGTCAAAGAAAATGCTCTGTCCCTGACTTTGACTGGAAGAAGGGGCTACAAGCCAAGGAATAAAGCTTTACTGGAAAAGGCAAAAAGTCGTTTCTCCCCCTAGAGCCTCCAGAAAGAGCACAGCCTCGCCAACAGCTTGATGTTAGTCCCACAAGTCTCAATTCAGACTTCTAGCCACCAGACCTATGAGAGAAAAAAAAATTGCTTTTGTTTTAAGCCACTCACTTTGTGGTCATTTGTTACAGCAGCCCCGGGAGAGTGATGCAACCATGATGTGAAATTTGCCACAACAGATCTTCCTTGACTTAGGATGGGTTATATCCCAAGAAACCCATCCTAAGCTGAAAATATTTAAGTCAAATTGCATTTAATACACTTAACCGACTCAACATCATATCTTAGCCTAGTCCACCTTAAATGAGCTGAGAACGCTTACATTAGCTTGCAGTTGGGCAAAATCATCTCATACAAAGCCTATTATATAAAAAAGTGTTGGGCAGCTCATGTAATTTGTTGAACACTTTACCGACAGTGAAAAACGAGATGGCTGTGTGGGTACAGAATGATTGTCGGTGTATCTATCAGTTGTTGATCCTGGTGATCCCATGGTGCTGTGGGAGCCCCGGCTCACTGCCACTGCCCAGCACCACGAGAGAGGATCGTTCTGCTAATCACTAGCCCAGGTAAAGAGCAAAATTCAAAATTTGAAGTCCGGTTTCTATTGACTGTGTATTGCTTTCACAGGATCCAAAAGTCAAGCCATCATAAGTCAAGGACCGGCTGTGGTTGATGTATATGAAGCTTTTAGAACTACAAGTTTTCCCACCACTCTAGTAAAAAATTTAGAAGCAACACTGTATGTTCTTTGTCCTTAAAATAACCTCAACTTAGAACATTCTTTCATTGGAAAAATGTATTTGACAAATATTCTGAAATCTACTTCTGTATGGGAGAAGTCAAATGTATGTATATATTTTTCCAACTCTATTAATCAGAGCCAAAGTTGCTTAAATCAACATCTGTCCTTCTAAGACCAATTTTGAAAGATATTTTACATTGTGTGCTGGAAATCCTCAGAACCTGAGATGTTTATTTAGGTAAAAGCAGGTACTTTTCCCATGACAGAGGTTACTCTGATATGTGACAAGAAGTACTCACAAAGTTTTCAACAACCCATTTCTTTGAATTACTGCTTCACCCAAAAGCAGTAAATCTCTTTGTATTTACAAGGAAGTTTCAAGCAATTGACAGGTTACTATTGATCCATAGCTACAAAGTCGTTTATGATTGGAAAAGTGTCCACACTCCTCATTGTAAGAACATTATTACAGTGCACATTAGACCTGAGTTCTTTTTCTCTTCTTCTCTCATCAGAGATTAAAATCATCCCTAATACAATAACTAATAGTTATTGAGTGTTTACTATATGTCAAACACTGTTCAAACATTTTTACATGTATTGATTTATTTCATTTTATCAGTCTTGTAATGTCAGTGAGGATTATGTTACAACTACCATTTTACTAGTTGGAAAACTGAGGAACAGAGAGGTTACAAAACTTGTTTAAGGATGCACATGTAATAAGTTTAAGCGCAGTTAATCTGCAGAGGTAGTGTCCTTAATCATAATGTCATTAACTCTGAGTATCTGTCAGCTGCAGATGCTCAAGCCACTGCTGACAAGCCATCCAGAGCCCCTGAAAATGCAAAAGGATAAGTACCTTTTAGCTTATGCCAAACACGTGCACAGTGCTTTTGTGCACACACATACAAAACTTTGAAGCATCCAATACTCATCCTATGATGACAGACCCACATGTTAGCATAACCTTTCCCAAAATTGCATATTCCCTACTTATAAAAAATTCAAAACATTGGTCTTCTGTATAAGGAATACAAATTTAGTAGGATATAGTCTATAGGTTCCATCTCTAAAGAATTTTAAACTTAATATGTAATCTAGATATGCACACCTATCTCTAGCAAATGTATAAATGGTATTATCTAACCCATAAGTTCAGGGTGAATGAATTTTCTCACTTTTAAAAAAATATATAAAATTTTAAAATTTTATTTATTAAATTTTAAAAGACTTCTAGTTTAATTTATTACTGCAATAGTAATTTTGCAAAAAAAAAAAAATTCCTCTCTTGAGTTTTCTAAATACCCCTGGGTTTATGTGGTTCAAAAATCAGGGTCACTGGGGTGCCTGTGTGGCTCAGTTGGTTAAGCGTCTGCCTTTGGCTTGGGTCATGATCCCGGGGTTCTGGGATCGAGCCCCACGTCGGGCTCCCTGCTCAGCAGAGAGCCTGCTTCTCCCTCTGCCCCTCACCTGCTCATGCTCTCTCTCTTTCTTTCTCTCTCTCTCACTCTCAAATAAAAAAAAAAATCAGGGTAACAAGAATCTGTTTAGTAAAAAATACACATCTCAGCTCAGTAAGACTGAGTTAGTTTAGGCAAATGAGTGCTGCTGCATCTCACTTTTTCGTATCATTGTTGAAATTGCTTCTATCCAGTCTGATACATGATACATATCTTCTACATTTCAGGATCCCTGCTTAGACCTCTCATCGGTGTCAAGGCAAGATGACTTCCCCTTTCCAAGTTGCTTGCCCAAGAGTGCTTCTCTCCCAGGCTTCCAGGGTGGCTGGGTTGATAGTGGGGGGTGGGGAATGGTGGGAGAATTGAGAAATGGTTACATATTCACTGACTTCTAATGTTTCCTTCTAGGTTAAAGAGTGTCCATTAGCTTGGTTCTCTTGGTATCTTTTGTCTCCTTTGTTTACTCTCCCCATCAATACTTCTATTTATGTATGTATGTATGTTTCTATGTATATATGTACATATCTATGCATGTATGCTTTCTATCTATCTATCTGTCTATCCACTTATTGATCATCCATCTGATATATATCATATACATGTAACTAGAATATGTAGTCCACTTCTTTCCTCTTCTCTTTCCTTTGATATTTGTCAATGTAAGGATGTCATGTGCGTTCAATTGCTCTTGGATATGCAATAAAGTTACAAAGTATATTGGGGAAATACCTAAACCAAGTCCACTAGTCTAGCCTTTCATTTTATATAAAAGTATTATTTGATTTCCATCTGCCTTTCTTTGAATATTTTTCAGCTTATTAATTGCTATGCTCCTGACTTTTTAAAATAGATCTTTATAGATGTTTGTTTTTAATTTTCTTTTCCCATAATCTCTCTCTCATTTCTTTTCATCCTATTCATGTGTAGTTAGGTCTATCTATCTATCTATCTATCTATCATCTATCCATCTCATCTTATTCCTAATGAATTGATGTGAGACCCTTCCCACCTCTGAGCTACAGTTGAAGAGTTAGGCATTGTTCCATTTCTTCTGTATCTCAAGAAGAAAGTAGATAAGGGAAGTCAGAGAATGACTTATTTGGCTGAGTAGGATCTTATATGGAAGAACTGCGCTCAGCTCTCCTTATGGAATTTTGCGATCTGACCATTTTCAGGACCCCACTATATATCCTCTGTTGCAGCAGTTATAAAATGATTTTAAATGCATTTAGATCTAAATTGCCCTTAAATCATTAAATTTTATATCTTCATCAGATTTCTTTGATGATGTTATAATTTGGTTAAATTTAACTGTTTCTTCTATAAACTATTGAGGTTGGAATATTCTAGAATTTAGCTTGGTAGTCAATGTAATCTTTTGTGACTATCATCCACCAAGGTTATAGTCACAGACAAAATAACTTTTAGAAAATGGTTAAAAAATGTTGCGTAACATTCTTTGTTCTTAAGATAGAGATCTCAAAATACAACTGGAATAAATTAGATGCATAAGCTCAAAAAGTCAAATCAACATTTTTTTTTTAAATTGCAAATACTCCCTCTGTGTCATTTTGCATGATCTCTGAAAAGGAACCCCCACAGGGTGAAGACTAGGCTCCCCCAAGTTCTTGTTGAGTAAACTTTGGAGTCCTGTCAGTCGGTGCTACTATTGTTTCTGTTTGCCACATAATGCAGATTTTGACAACTGGTCTACTAGCTGGTTGCTAAGAATGTTTGAAGGAGACTGATGCCACTCTCCCAGCACTTAGTTTATTAGAGTGTTTCCTGGGGTATAGATTCGATGATTTGATTGTTCTGTGTCCTATATATTCATCCCCCAAATCATGGGTCACTACCAGGTCTCTTGTACCAAGCTTGGTTTAAACTAATGGTACTCAATCAGGCATGGCTTTTCTCCCTCAGGAGATATTTGGTAATGTCTGGAAACATTTTGTTTGTCACAGTGGGGCAAGGGGTTGCCACTGGCACTAGTATGTAGACTCCAGGGATGCCATGAAACATGAAATACACAGTACAGCTTCACAAAACAAAGAGTTACCTGGCCCAAAATGTCAAGTCGAAAAGCTGAAAAACCATTATTTAAAAAACACTGTGGAACTGACACCAAACCTCTAGTTTCCAGATAATATTCCTTTTCAATCTTGACAACATCAAGTGTCTGATTAAATAAACTCCATTTCCCAGTCATCTGAAATACCTAAACTCCTTCATTAGTGTAGTTAATTTTATATCCACACACATCTCCAATTATTCATGGAGAGAAACAATTGTTATTACTAAGAGGTTAGTTTCCTTCTGAGCTAACAATAATTTAAGAAGCCATCTGGAATTTTTCCCAGTGGAACAGAAAAAAATGGAAAAAAAAAAAAAACTTATGCTGAGAGTCCCACTACACAGCAATGGAAGGATGAAATAAACATTAAAACAAGAATGCAAATCAAATACTTGAAGAGTACATCAGGAGAAGCTCATGTTTACTTAACCTGGATTTAAAATTGATTAGAATGAGACTGATCTAGTAGCATTATGATTTTGTGACCCTCTAAGTTTGACTCAGCAGCTTCAATCCATTGCAGAAGCTGTTTTAGCTTTGGTTTGTAATAAAACCTTTGTAGAATAGGCAGTCTCAGCTCTGTTACAATGAACATCATCAGCAATGGTTAACTATCTTTAATACTGTAACAATCATACATCCATATTCATAAGTCTCTGTTCAACTGGTAAATCTCTGTAGCCTACTCTTCTTCAACCTAAAATTCTCACTCCTTTCCCACCATAAATACAGAGATATACATCTGTGGAGCTGAAATGCTGTGGGTGGGAGTTCTCACAGCAACTGCCTATAAATAACAGCTCTTGAACCTGGGACCATGGAGGTTAAGTCACAACAAAGGAAAGAAAATATGTTCCTGCCTTCCAAATGTGCATTTAAGACTATGGGTTGGTACAAGGTTTGAAAAGTTCACTGATTTAGGAGACCTATTCCTAAGTTCTGTAGTTTAAATTCTGTTTATACTATTGAATTACATATATAATATTAAAAAACAGACTTAAAATAATAAACATTTTAAAATTATCTTTGACTAATTTATGTAAGCATAAATACTGATGATCATTTTATAACAATTGATGGATTTAAAATGCTATTACATGAGTCTTTATCTTGAATATTTAATTTAATTTATATTAAATATTAAGTGTTTCATGATGAAGAAAGCACACATTAAGTAGTTGACGAATTAGTAACTAAATGAATGAAGATGGGACAATATGCCAAAGTTTAAGAGTATTCTGTCTCTCTCTTAGTGAGAAAATACTCCTGTCCTAGTCTAAGGAATAGAGAGAACGTGGGAATGCCCTATGACGAAGGAATCCTAAGATCTGCTGTCCAAATTTAGAAAATGAAGGCAGCTGCTTAACCTACTGAGCCACCCTTGTGCCCCTGGAAAATATTCTTAAAAGATGTTCATTAAAGCTGGATTACAGGAGTTATGCTATGATCACATATTATTGTACAGGGGACCATGCATAAGCAGGTTATCCTCACATTTCAGGTGTTCCTGCTTTGGTTCTCCCACTTTTAACAGCAACATGGAAGCCTGAGGCTAAATGGGCCCTTCTAGTATGAATCACTTAAATGGATGGGATTCCCTGGCCATTCTCACACTATAATTAAATATGAGAAAAATTTAGACCTTCTTGCTGGGATTTAGTTTATCTAGGAAACTTTGGAAACTATTATAGTCAATGATTATTGATGGTTCCAAAACAGGGAGAAACATTTATCATCCAATGCCTAGTTTTTATCTTGGCTACTTCAACAGATCCATAGGAATGATGAGATGGGCTTGTAGAATCCATGTAGCTGTTAAAAGTGGGAGAACCAAAGCAGGAACACAGCTGAAATGTGAGGATAACCTGCTTATTCATGGTCCCCTGTACAATAATATGTGATCATAGCATAACTCCTATAATCCAGCTTTAATGAACATCTTTTAAGAATATTTTCCAGGGGCACCAGGGTGGCTCAGTCGGTTAAGCGGCTGCCTTCAGCTCAGGTTGTGATCCCAGAGTCCTGGGATCAAGTCCCACACTGGGCTCCTTGCTCAGCGGGGAACCTGCTTCTCCTTCTGCCTGCCACTCCCCCTGCTTGTGTGCTCTCTCTCTCTCCCTCTCTGTCAAATAAATAAATAAAATCTTTTTTTTAAAAAAAGAATATTTTCCAGGGGTTCCTGGCTGGTTCAGTCGGTTAATCGTCGGATTCTTTGTTTTAACTCAGGTCATGATCTCACTGTTGTGGGACCAAACCCCACATCTGGCTCTGCGCCCAGCATGGAATCTGCTTCAGATTCTCTCACCCTCACCCTCCCACTCACCTTCTCTCTCGCAAATAAATAAATAAACGAAATCTTAAAAAAAAAAGTATCTTTCAGAACTCACACCCCCTTAATGTAAGAAGTGCCCCCCTGTTTTTACTCCATCCTGCAGCCCCAAAATCACACGGGAACTGACACGTTCTTTTGTAACTGAACTCAATGAGCTGCGCTTATAATGACACCTGACACAAATTAAACTCCATTAACACTGTGAATTTAGATAGAGACAAATATCCAATTCGTATAGAGCTAATCTGTCCCTTTCCTCGAATTTTTAAATTTGGCAGCAGAGAAAGCATTATGGTAGCTTTTCTTTAATGGTATGAACTGAGAATCATAAAACATGAGCTCTGTGGATGGTTAGCCATGTTACCGTGTTGCCCATCTTGCACAGGAAGCCAGTGGGTATTAGGATAAAAGAAAACAAATGTTCTGAGAGAAATAATGGCCAGATATTGAGATTTCTACCTCATTCTTTGGAAAATTATCACATCTTCATTTATTTAGTTATTCCCCACCAGCTACTTAATGTGAGCTCTCTTTATCATCATCAACACGCCAGTACCCAATCGCCATTTTCGTTACTGTTCAGCTGCATCGCTCCCCTTCCTGCTATTTTGTTGATAAATCCTTCCTTGAGTTCTATACGCTAATAAATTTCCCTTTCTGCCTAAGTCAGTTTTAGTAAATATTTGTTAATTTGCAACAAAAGAGCCTAAGTAATATAACCTCTTCTTAGAGCATTTATTTTTTTATTTTTTTTTAAAGATTTTATTTATTTATTTGAGAGAGAGCACAAGAGGGGGGAGCGGGAAAGGGAGAAGCAGAGTCCCTGCTGAGCAGGTAGCCCGATGCGGGACTCGATCCGGGGACTCCAGGATCATGACCTGAGCCGAAGGCAGTCGCTTAACCAACTGAGCCACCCAGGCGCCCTTAGAGCATTTATTTTAAGAAAATTTAGAAATTAAGAAAATGCTTAATTTTAAGAAAATTTAATAATCATCTTTTTAAAAATAACAGAATATACAAATTTCCTGTTTCATGGCTATATAATCAAACCTTCCATGTTTTCCCATCAAATCTACTTCCATTCTCCAGCTCACTTAAATTAACTGAGCACCTATCTTTTTCTTTGACACATTTATTTTGTATCAGCGGGGGGCTCAAGTCTTTCAACTTTGCTGAAGCAACCAGAAGTCAGGTCAAAAGTGTGAGAGTGAGTAAGAATGTCCTATTGCTTGAACTATGGATAAAGGGGGAACTTAAGTATGTACTCTGTTTAGGATTATCTCAAGAAGTGAGTGGGAATATAAAATATCAAGAACACAGGGGCGCCTGGGTGGCTCAGTTGGTTAAGCGACTGCCTTCGGCTCAGGTCATGATCCTGGAGTCCCGGGATCGAGTCCCGCATCGGGCTCCCTGCTC
>NC_138369.1:175904322-175912312 GCF_054177405.1 Leptonychotes weddellii
AAATCTTTAAAAAAAAAAAAAAAAGAACATTAACTTAGCCTAAAATGAAGATTCCATTACAGTCTGTAGGGAAGTTTGATTTAATATCAGAAACAGAGCTTCAAAAGATTCTCAAAGACCCTCTTAAGTATAGGCAGCCTTTCTTAGAGCACTGTAGTGGGCCTATTGAGATAGAGGAAATTTTAAAGAGCACCTCCTTACTTGGGTTTCTCCAAAGGAAGAGAGGAGGCTAACATGACCAGATGGATATTGGAGTGTTTATTTGATTCATTCAGCACGGGGCAGCCTTACAAAGGCCTAAATGCAGACTGCTAATCTTCATTCATCCTCTCTCACGTCCTAATTCTGAAAGTATTAAGGCCTCTTGAACTGATGCTTTCCACGGAATAAGCAATTTCGAAAAGGCCTACTGTGTTTCCCTGTGCCTTCCCCTTGGCTCTCTCTGTCCTATTTTACATATTCTGAATGTATTTCATAGGGGAAAGTCTCCCCAACCTAAACTTTCAACAGAGTATAAGTCATTTGGCCATACTGGTAAAGGTGTGACTGTCCCCATGGGGCAAATTTGAGCTGACAGTAGAATAAACCTAATCAGCCTGGGAATGAAAGCATTGAACAGAAAAAGATATAGAAGGCATATCATCAGCTGAAAAATTCTTACAAAGATCATTGCAGACATCCCAGAGAGTTCAGAAATTTTGACCCAATAAGTCTTTTGAAAAAAATTGCTCTAAGACTTGCAAAATCTGTGAACTCAAAACTAAGTCGTGTACTTATAATTTTAGGGTAGAATTGTGCAACCCAGCAAATTACCAAGCTGACTCCCTGCCAGAGTCTATGGATCACAGTTATAGTTATTTTATGCCAGACAAGAAATGGACCATTTGCCCTAATGAGAGAAAGAGAAGCCATTGCCTTATTTACACATACAGGCACAAAACAGAAAGCTTCTGACCAGCACAGAAAGTTAAATGTGCTATGTGCTTATTTTGACTGTAAAATTAAATCCTGGGGTTGCACACTAATTCAGCTAAGGACAACATAAGTGAAAAGTATGTGGTGCAGGCACAGCTTATCTTTCACTCACTGGTGCAAGATCAAACTTTTAAATACTCTTGAAAACAGTATCAACTTATGTTCTAATTTTACACCCACACACAAAAAAATTACATGTAAATTAAAGACTCTCAAAAGAAAAAAATCAAAGCATTAAAACTACATGAAAATATAAACTATTTCTCTTATTCTGAAATATGAAAAGATATTTGAAGTTTAAATACTCTAGTAAAAATAATTACAAAAAGGAAACTGGTAGACTCAATGGTAAACTGGTATTTCTTTTTTTCCATATCCTCATTTTAGCCATGGAGAATTGATCATCAGAGGCATAGACAAAGTCCTATGGTTACTTGAGACAGAATTAAGATGAACACATTGAGCAGTTCATTAACTGTTCCTAGAGCACCTACTCAGCTTTCAGCAGGAATGAGCCTCCACCCTCCAGTGAAGGTCCTCATCACAGCTGATCACATGACACAACCAGAGACGTGAGCAGTGACCTAGGCCTGAATGCAGCATACTGGCTGACTCGGCAACCTAGAATCTTCATGACAGCTACGCTAGCCAACATCAGCTTCCTCAGCAAAGCAATTCATTTCCACAGAGAGCAGGCAGACACTGTGACAAAATCAATGCTATTAATTATTCAGTGAGTGGTGCAGAGGTGAATTACAGAAGACCAGCCGGTCGGATATGTCTACCATCAGGAATCACTGGTAATTAAATTTATTTTTATAATTAAATTTAATTGTATATATAGCAAAATATTAAGTAGAGTAAAACATAAAATGTTTCAACCTGACAGTAAAAAGAGCAGACCTAGGATCCATTAAACAGCTTTCGGAGGATGATGGAAAATGACTGATCTTTACGATTCCCTAATTTCAGAGGTCCCAAAGTTAAACCCTCTGTAAAGCAACAATTTTTATGTCGCAGTTATGAAGTTCTATCTCTTTGATGATAAACTTATTGCAGGCAATCTCTAGCAGTATAATGATGCCCAGAATACTGAAACAACTTATGAAATTCCTCTTCCTTTTATCTCAAAGTCTTATGACTTTTATAGACATCTCTTAAATACCACTAAAGGCTTATATTCTCTATTTCAGTGTAAACATCCCTAACATGTTATTCTCAAGTAGAAAGCACGTTTCTACTAGTTTTCTTTAAAAACTGATTGTTTTTAAATTTTAGTCTTTATGAATATGATAATTATATTTCTTAGAATAATTACAAGCAGTCTTTGTTCTTCATAATTACAACCCCACTGAATTAAATGGGTGCTTGGAAGACGTGCTTTTACGTGCCTTCCTGACTGAGCAGTTAGGAGGATTCTGACAGCAGAAGCACTGAGGCTGACAGCGAGCAGGCCTGCTGGATACCTAGTAATGAAACAGGATAGAGCCCTCCCCATAAATGCCCGTGGTCACAGTCACAGACCATTAAAAATTGAATCATTTGTTTTTAAATTTTAAAATTAGATATTAATTATGTTCTATGCGTATGCCTATGCGCCTAAAGGCAAGCTTGAGACCAACTTAATCTGAGACGCAGGCATGCTGTGTAGGTATTTTGCATTTGCTCAGAAAGACTATGCTTATAATGTATATATGTTTACATATATATGTATGTGTTTGTACAGAGACAGAAACAAGAGACAGAGACAGAGAGAGATCATTCTACAAAAACATTTCATCTCGAGGGAAAAGCAGCTAAGTTCTAAGTATGCTTCAGAGGTAAAGAAACAGCTTGGAGTTGGGGAGTAATACTTAGTAGGGTGCTCATGATTCAAATTTGCTTTAGGCATACCAAGAGTACTAATGTTTCACCTTAGAGAAATAGGTTGGCATTTAATGAATGAAAAACTTTAGAAAACAGATTTTATTAGCATCCCTATGGAACTTTGAAGGTAGGCAATGAAATGACCCTTTCAACCCTGCCCCCACCGTTGGCCGTGGTAGGATTGGGAACGATGCTAACACTTTTAGGGTTTCCACAGTTTCAGGCACTCGTTACATTGGCCCAAATGGCCGGCTGGGCAGCCTTACCATGGAGCCAAGCCCTCCACCAGACACAGTACCTTAGCAGTTACTCGAGGCATACAAAACCACAGGCACCCCAGAGGAGGAAGTTGACACTTGCCACAAAATGCCCGAAAAGACGGATGTGTGGGGAAGATTTGAAACAGTTGCTGGAGGTTCCTGGATTTATTTGAGATGCTTTTTGTGGAGCTGTAATCTCCATAAAGCAAGTGGGAGCAGAGCCAGAGAAATATATTGTTGTAAATATAATTATCTACGTAGTTTTGTATATAGTTTGATGTTTTCCTGGTCATACCTTATTTTCTCCTTAGTCTAGGGGTCTAAGGGGCCGCAACCGATATCCGAATCATTCTGTGTATGTGCATGTGTGTGCATACACGTGTGAGTATGCATTCATGCCCCTATGGTATATACAACTTTTATCACACGGTATTTGTAGAAATCTCACCACGGTTTTGGATATACATGCTGTCGATTTATTTTAAAAGGGCTATCCATTAGATGTAAACATAGAATAGTGGCCATTAAGTTTAACATTAAGGAAATGTTTTGTTTTTATTTTGGATTGATTGGAAAATAAGCATCTATTGGAAATACCTTTATGAAGAACATACTGTATTTTTAAGTGCCCCGACTTTCTCTGTTTATGGCATCTTTTAGTATCTCAATATTTTTTTCAATACCCTGGGCCAAATGAAATACTTAACAGTCTCATTTACAGCAGTTAAGTCCAACAACTTAATACATATTTATTTCTTAACGTTCTAACACCTGTTGGCGTAGAACAACTTCTCAAACTTCCAAATCAGATTGGAGCACCTTTATTTTTTTTCTACATTATTTTTTACACAGTACTTGCCTTTTACTTTAGGCATCACTGAAAACCCAGTTTCACAATGATAAAACACCATAGAAAGGAATGTAGTGATCTGTTTAAATTATAAACTACTTTGGGCGAGTAGTTTGGGTAGTTACCAATTGATGCCACTGTGTTTCCCCACAAAAATTTAAAATCGCTTGTCATTTAATATAATCTTTTGAAATTTTAAAACAATCCTGTGACTTCACTGTGCTATCCTAAGTGAGCTTCTGTGGCTGGTTCAGGGAACACAGATATATTTAAAAGAAAATGACAAATATCAGAGTAAAAATAGAGGAATTCTAGATATATGTGCTAAAATGTTTACCAAAGGACGCCTGCCTGGGTGGCTCAGTGGGTTAAGCGGCTGCCTTCGGCTCAGGTCATGACCCTGGGGTCCTGGGACCGAGCCCCACATCCGGCTTCCTGCTCAGCGGAGAGCCTGCTTCTCACTCCCCCTCTGCCTGCCACTCTGCTTACTTGTGCTCTTTCTCTATCTCTCTGTCAAATAAATAAATAAAATCTTAAAAAAAATAAAATAAAATAAAATAAAAAATAAAATGTTTACCAAAAAGCGAATACTATTGACAATAATACTTGTCATTATAGATAAAAGCAAATAAACCTTGATGCTATCAAAGTAAATTAAATATGCAGTGAATAAAAACCTTATTATCATATGTATCATTCTAGGCCAACATTTGCAAGCCAATCTTTTTTCAAATTTTTTTTTTCTATTCTCAGGCAAGACTAATGTATTATCTACAACTGTTTGTACAGTGAAAGTGAATAAAAACCAGATAAAGAAAAGTATTTTCATGTTGGTATAAGAGAAACTGTTTGCCTAAGAATTATTTTTCTATAGATTAAGATTTCATCAGCATAAAACTGAGGCATATTAATGATTTTCTGTTTACATGTGGCATTAATAAGAAATTTAATTAAAAATCCTAGCAAATAAAAGTTCATTACCAGCAAAAAGCTGTTGTTTTATCCACTTATAAGCAGGTGAGATATCAAAAACTAAAAGAAAAACCAATATTTAAATATTTCCTGAATAAGAGTTAATTTGTATATGCATTATTTTCTCTAATGCCCTATTTTTCCATTCCTAAGGTAGTTCCAAATATCATTAGAAAGTTTCATCTTTTGGGGCGCCTGGGTGGCTCAGATGGTTAGGCGTCTGCCTTCGGCTCAGGTCATGATCCCAGGGTCCTGGGATCGAGCCCCTCATTGGGCTTCCTGCTCGGCAGGAAGCCTGCTTCTCCCTCTCCCACTCCCCCTGCTTGTGTTCCTGCTCTCACGTTCTCTCTCTCTGTCAAATAAATAAATAAAATATTTTTTTTAAAAAGTTTCATCTTTTTATTATAATGCTTCTTTTTATACAATGTGATGCCAAAACCAAACTAATAAAATCATAAATATGTAGAATGCATTATTGTAGTACTGAAAATGAATAGTAGTTGTATGTGTGTGTTTTCCTTCCTCTGCAATCATCTTTGTCTGACTTACCAAGCCCCTCACTGCAGCACCGTATCTTAACCCTGCGTCTTGGGGCTCTTATCACTGGGAATTCTGCAGATCTAGTTCCCATGTTGGCAGGTGGCTTGGCCAAGGCCCAGCTGTCCCAGGTCGTGCTCCCTCTAGCATCTCAGGAAGAGCTCAGTGGATACACCAGCTTCTCAGTGATCATGGGGCCCTAGCTTAACTTTTTCAAGGTCCAGGATTTACACTACCCTTCAATGTCCAGTGGGAGAAATTCATGGAGCTTTGAAGTCTTGGTTGGGTCTCCTACTTTCTGGCCTGGAGCCCAGCAGTCTTGCTGCTCCAGACCCAAGCACAACTGTGAGTTTCTATTCCAATCCAGATCCATGGTGATGCATGTCTTATTTTTTAATATGGTTGGTTCCTTTTTGCTATGTAATCTAAGTTGGGCGATTGAAGGATTGAAAGGTGGTGGTCCTACCACATGAAATAACAGCACTGACCTGGTCAGACATGTGCAGAGCAAGATAAAAAAAAATTTGATTTTCAAGCATAAATAGATTATGAAATATATTAAAGGCAGTAAGTTTGAATCCATGTCTTATAGTTTTTGGAGCAGGATAAATGAGAGCAATAAACTAGCTGTCAATTGAGGAAAGGGGATGAGAAGCAGAGGAAAGTGGTGAACATAGCTTAAATATCAAGGTGTAAGAGAAAAAAATTTCATATTAATAAAGGACCCTCACTCAGGACAATGGATTTCAACAGGAAGCAAGTGCATAGAAATTGGGAGCAGCTCAGTAAAAACTCAGGAAAATGTCCTTAATCCAACTAGGAATTGCCTGTCATTAAAGCTTTATGTCAGGCCTGGACAGAGACATGTGGGCACCCCAGCAGGCTAATAATGTGGTCTTTATTTAAAATAAAGATAAAGGGACTCCTGGGTGGCTCAGTTGGTTAAGCATCTGCCTTCGGCTCAGGTCATGATCCCAGGGTCCTGGGATCGAGTCCCGCATCGGGCTCCTTGCTCAGCGGGGAGCCTGCTTCTCCGAACTCTGCCTACCGCTCCCCCTGATTGTGCTCTCTCTCTTTCTCTCTGACAAATAAATAAAATCTTTAAAAAAACAAAAAATTAAAACAAAGGTAAAAAATAGATATTTCATAGAAGAGGGAACTTCTTTCTATAAACATTCATGTACACTAAGTTTGAAATAAAAGATTAATGGCCAATAAAGAATGTAAAATTATAGTCTACTTTACAGATACTATCTTGGTTTTGAACTTTCTCACAACCACACAATTAAAGTGAAAGCATATTAAATTTTAGATAGCAAAATAAATAAATAAATAAATTGTTCTTTTCCAGTTAGATAGCACTCACTCTATCACTTACTAACTTGATAACCTTTGAAAAGTTACTTAACAATGTACCCTAATTGCATCTTATAAAATGGGAATGATAATAATAATAGTCATCTGACAACATTGCTGTAGAAATTAAGAAAGTTAGGGCACCTGGGTGGCTCAGATGGTTAAGCGTCTGCCTTCGGCTCAGGTCATGATCTCAGGGTCCTGGGATCGAGTCCCACATCGGACTCCCTTCTCCTTGGGAGCCTGCTTCTCCCTCTGCCTCTCTCTCTCTCTCTCTCTCTGTCTCTCATGAATAAATAAATAAAATCTTTAAAAAAAAAGAAATTAAGAAAGTTAATATGTGTAAATGTTTAGAGCAATACATGATATATTTCAGTGATGAATAAGATTTTTTATTAATATATGATTGTAAAATTCCTCTGCATTTGATGGTCTAGACCACAGAAGCCCCTCATTACTTGCATGGAAGCATCGTAAAAATACTCCAGGGGATTGGTCAATTGAGATGCCCAGTGGTGTTTTGTTTGTTTGGTTTTTGGTTTTGTCTGTCTGTTTGTTTTTAAATTCTAAAGTTTTGAAACATGTTGAAAGAATGTGGTCAGTTATAATTTCATTGGTTTTATAAGGAGTCCCATGTGGAATGCTGAGATTCCAAATACTGTGATTCAGTGTTTTAAAAGGCTTTACTTTTTTAGAGCAACTTGATGTAGACAATAAAATTGAAAGGCAGGTACAGCGATTTCCTATATTGTCCCTTCCCCACACATGCCTAGCCTCTCCACTATCAACATCAGAATTGTACATTTTTTTGTCAAAAATGAACCTAAATTGAAACACATCGTAATCACCCAAAGTCCAGAGTTTGTTAGAATTCACGCAGCATTGTATATTCTATGACCTTACACAGATGTATAATGACATATATCCAACATTATAATATCACACAGAGTATTTTAAATCCCCAGAAGACACTGATCTTATTATTGTCTCTATAGTTTTGCCTTTTCCAGAATGTCATAGAGTCAGAATCACACAGTATGCAGACTTGTCAGATTGGCATTTTCACTTAGCAATAGGCATTTACAATTCCTCCATATCTTTTCATGGCTAATAGCTCATTTCTTTTTAGGGCTGAATACTATTCTATTTTCTGGATGTACAAGAACTTATTTGT
>NC_138369.1:175912412-175917636 GCF_054177405.1 Leptonychotes weddellii
TGTGAAGGTCTTTCACCCACTTTTTAATATGGTTGTTACTTTATTGTTGTATTTTAAGAGTACTTTGTATATTTTCCATAGCAGTCTTCTATCACATAGGTCTTCTGCAAATACTTCCTCCTGGTCTGTGGCTTGTCTTCTAGTTTTTTTGATATTGCCTTTTGTAGAACAAAAGTTTTTGTTTTTGTTTTTTTAATTTTAGTGAAGTCCAGTTTATCACTTATTTCTTTTATGAATTGTGTCTTTGGTGTTGTATCACCTTACTCAACGTCATCTAGGATTCTCTTATGCTACCTTCTATGAGTTTTATAGTTTCCATTTTATATTTAGATCTATTGTCCATCTTAAGTTACTTTTTATGAGGGGTATAAGGTCTGCATCTAGACTCATTTTTTCGCATATGGATGTCCAGAGTTTCCATCACCGTTTATCAAAGAGACTATCTTTGTTCCATTGTATTGTCTTTGCTCCTTTGTTAATGATCAGTTGGCTCTATTTATGTGGGTCTGTTTCCCTATTCTGTTCTGTTTTTCTATTCTTTCAACAACACCACACCTTGTTCTTCTCCAATATTGTGTTGGCTCTATTGGATCTTTTGCCTTACTATATAGGCACTAGAATCAGTGTGTCACTATCCATAAAACTACTTGCTGGAATTCTGACTGGGATTGCAATGTATCTACAGATCAACTGGCATCTTGACAATATTGAGTTTCCCCCATAATTCAAATTTAAACCACTGTTATTATAGCACTGCTTCTATTTTGGTTTCCCAAATAAGTTTCCCAGCCAGCCCATTCATTAACCTGACTCTGATTTTTTAATACAGTTACTGTGGTACCATGGAATGCAAATTAGATTTGGACTTAGCCAAGCCAAGCTTTGGCTGTCTGAGTCTGCGACAAGTCTTTTAACTTGACTGAGTTTCCCATCAGTCTTTTAACTTGGCTGAGTTTTCCATCAGGATAAAACAAAGGACTTGTAATGTTACTGAACCTTAATGAGAAAACATACTATAGTATGACTGATAAAAACTTACATTAGAAAAGATGGATTCATAATCTGCAGAGAAAAGGCACATGCTACCTGTTGTGGGGGTGACTTGCATTTCCCAAAATGAGATTAGAAAGGCTTTACCCCTAGGACCTTAGAACATGACCTTATTTGGAAATAGGGTCATAACAGATATAATTAGATAAGTTACTATGAATTCATATTGGAGTAGGTTGGGCTCTTAATCCAATATGACTAGTGTCCTTATAAGAAGAGAAACAAACATGGTCACACAAGGAGCGTTGCCATGTGACCATAGAAGGAGAGACAGAAGTGCTACAGTTGCAAGCCAAGAAATGTGAATTATTGCCTGCAAACTGCCAGAGGTTAGGAGGAGACAAAGAAAGATTGTAAGTTTCAAGGAAGCATGACCCTGTTGACACCTTGATTTTGGACTTCTAGACTCCAGAACTGTGAAAGAATACATGTCCAGTGTTTTAAAGCCCCTACTTTGCAGTACTTTGTTACAACAGCCCTGGGAAACTAACCACTGTCCAAATGCAAAATTATTGTTTAATATTTATCTATTTAATACTTTTCAAATTTTATATCCAAAGTTACTCTATTCTTATGGAAAAAGATTAGAGAGCTATTTATAAGTAATCTTTTTTTATTATTATTTTTATTTTTTTCATTGTTATATGTCCAGTAGGCAGACCCCACTTTGTTCTCTGCCCAGAGAACGGGGGACTCACTGCCTTTGTGCCTCAGGATGCAGGCAGCCTGCAGCCAGGAGTAACAGTTTATTTTTTTAAATAGATCTTAATCTTTATTAATATGGGGCAAAGGATAATTTTATTTAAAACCAAAGTCAAGGTAATTAACAAAAAAATAGTGATAGAGATCTGGACTATCATGCTAGTTTGTACATTCATAACTCCCACAAAAATATTCATGCTTGCCATTTTGAAAATAAAGATGGAAACATAATTACCTGCTGATTGTCTTTTAAAACATAATTATCCTCTGTGACAAACGCCAAAACCAGCTCAATTCATTTTTATCTTGAGAATTTTATACAAGTATCCTGAAATATCTAACAGAAAAAAAAGCAATGAGAAATACCTTATTTTATTAAATGCAGAGTCTTACATGGATGGAGAGAAGATTCTGTCAGCAGATAAATCGCATATGTATGGAAAGAAAATCAGTATTGAAAACTGCTTATGATTTAAACACATGTCCTTGAATACCTTATTTGCAGAGAGAATATTTAGGAGGGGAAAGTAAATCCATCTCTATTTATGACCAATATATTTTTATTTATTTATTTATTTTGAGTTTTTATTTAAATTCCAGTTAGTTAACATACAGTGTAATACGAGTTTCAGGTGTAGAATTTAGTGGTTCATCACTTACATACAACACCCAGTGCTCATCACTACAAGTGCCCTCCTTAGTCCACATCACTCATTTAGCCCCCCTCCCCACCCACCTCCCCTCCAGGAACCCTGAGTTTGTTTGCTGTAGTTAAGAATCTGTTTTGGAGTGGCATCTCTTCTTTTTCCCCCTATGCTCATCTGTTTTGTGTAACCAATATATTTTTAAACATTAAAGAAAAATTTGAAAACATTCTGTGGAAGAGAAATTCTGTTCCAAAAATCCAGGAGTCATCCTTGCTTTCTCTTTTTTTTTCAAGTCCCATATGCAATTGAATGGTGTATCTTATTGATTTCAAAATATATCCAGAATGGAGGCACCCCTCTACACTATACTTCTGTCCCAAACCACTGTCATCTTTTACCTAGATTGCTACTGTAACCTCTTAACTCATCTTTTGGTTACTTACCTTGCCTCCTTGAATCGTGTTAACAAAGCTATCAGCATAATATTGCTAAACCTGCATCAGATCCTGTTACTCTTCAGTTGAAAACCTACAGTAGTTCCCATTTCACTCAGAGGAAACACAACCACACCTCCATAGGTCGCCAAGTCTTTCACATTTGACTGTAGCTCTCTTCTCCAACTTCATCTTCTTCCAAGTTCCCATTCCCTTACTCTGGGTGCTGGTCTCCATGGTGTTTCTAGAAGATACCCAAGTCCAGTCCTACCTACAATCCTTTCCTCTGGATTGAAAGCTCTTTTCCCATTTATCACATGGTTAACACCCTCACTTCACTTGAGTTCTTGTTCAAAAGTCAATTTCTGGGGCATCTGGGTGGCTCAGTCTTTTAAGTGTCTGCCTTCAGTTCCGGGCATAATCTCAGGGTCTTGGGATCGAGCCTCACATCGGGCTCCCTGCTCAGAGGGGAATCTGCTTGTCCCTATCCCTCTGCCCCTCCCACCTGCTTATGCTTTCTCTCTCTCTCAAATAAATCAATAAAATCTTTAAAAAAAAAACATAAAAGTTAGTTTCTTTTATGGTTTAAATTATGTCTCACCTAAAATTCACGTTAAGTCCTAACCTCCAATACCTCAGAATGCAATCTTATTTAGAAATAGGGTCATTACAGATATAATTAGTTAAGATGAGGTCATACTGGAGTAGAGTTAGCCCCTAAACCAGTAGGACTGGTGTCCTTACAAAGGGAAAATTTAGAGACAGACATGGACAGAGGGAAGACTACATGAAGAGACACAGGGAGAAGACCACATCAAGACTGAGATCAAAATGATGCATCTATAGGCCAAAGAATGCAAAGAATATTGTCAGCCATCATGAGCCAAGAGAAAGGCATTGAACAGAATCTCCCTTACAGCCCCTGAAGGAACCTCACCCTGTCTACTTCTAGATCTCAGACTTCTGGCCTCCACAAGTGTGAGACAATAAATGTTTGCTCTTTAAGCCACCAGTACGCAGCACTTGGTTATAGCAGCCCTTGGAAACTAATAAAGCTTCTCAATTTGTTTTACCCTGACCTCCCTATTTAAAAATATTTATACTGTACATCTCCACCCCCACACTGACCCCACTTACTGTGCTATATTTTTCTATAGCATTCAAAATCATTTACTCTTTTCATGTTAATTGGGTAATGTCTTCTTTCCTCAGCTAGAACATGAGCTCCATAAAAGCAGGATTTTTTGTTCACAGTGGCATAACAGATGCTTTGAATATAGCACTTGGCAAAAGATAAGTTCTCAATATGTTGGTTAAATGAATACAATGGAATAGATTATTCTAGGTCTCTGTATAAATAGAGAACATTGTGAGATATTTAACCTTAGCAGTACAGTATACCACATTGACTTGTGAACTTGGTGTCATAAACGGTTTGAAAGTTAGCATGAGGTGCTTTTGTGTAGACATATACAAAAGGTAACAGATCAAAGAAGACTTTTTTTTTTTAAATAAAGTCTGAGTAAAAAACTATCATATATAGAGAGCAAAAGAAGGCAAAATTCCTGACAGGTTATTATGAAGCTGTGCTATAATATTATCCATCAACAACCAACAAGTAATCATTAAAGTCCTCCTAGTATTAGCCGGTGCTGTTCTTGAATCTGAAGGGATAATTATAACATTAAGCCATGGTCCATGGCCCCCAATGTTTCTTGGTGTATCAAAGAGAAAACAACTGATAATAAAGCCAATTACAGAGAAAATTATTATGTGATACTAAACACCAAAATAGTTGAAACAAATGCAGAATATTGTTCAAAAGCTGGAAAAAATCTTAATTGAAGAAGTAAAACTCAAAACAGATCTTGAAAAAAATGTCTAAACTCTATGCCCAAGACATGCTAGAAAATTTGTTTGTAATAGTTTCATCTATTATATGGACTCAGAATCAGAGCAGGAAATGTATGCAGTATATCAATAAATGACACTATAAATGCCATATTTAAGAAAAGGGACTAAAATTGGGAAGAATTTTAGAAGCATAATGTGCAGCTGTGTGGCTCACAAAATAGCATATGGATCATATGAAAATAAGATAATGTAAAAATATATATTATAGTAATATATAATTGTGTATTATGATACTTATTATACAATATTACATATTGCATAATGTGTATACATGTGCATGCATGTTCATGTGCATGTTTATTCTGATTCGATCACCTCAGTGGCGGAGAAGATATCTTATATCTCTTTTGACCCATGGAGCCCAGTACGTGTTCAAAAATGTGTGTGTGTGTATAACTCAGGAACCATAAAATCATTTTCGTTTATTTATTTTCATTTTGATGTTTTAAAATAAATGCATTTAAAGACTGAGGTATG
>NC_138369.1:175918136-175933138 GCF_054177405.1 Leptonychotes weddellii
AAAGACTGAGGTATGAAATCACTGCCTAGGCCAAGAGAATTTCTGAAGCCAAGATATAGAAGAAGAGATAACTCCACAGAAGTGAAGGGTCACTTCCTTTAAGAAAACTGCAGTTTCAGTGATGAACAAGAAGCTGAGAAGCTGAGCAGAGCTTTGGACACAATAAGAATACGTTTTTCTAGTAAGCACTACAGAGTATCCATTGAGGCCCTGACCCGATACACTATAAAAAAAGGTGAACATGATATTGATCGATTTTCTCATAGACTAAAAGCCACCTTGGAAAGATCTCACGCCTGACTGGATTAAGTCAAATATGAGATTACTAGTGCATTCAACGTTGTCTTCTTGTATCAAAAGTATACACTTCTTAATAGAAATGAACATTATTTTGAGTCTCAATTTACCTATAATATTTTCACATAAAACTAAGTTCTGATCCAGAAGTTATCAGACACACCAGAAGATCAGAAAAAATGGAAAACTATTAGCAAATACAGACTTAAAGGTAACACATATTAAATATGGATTTTGACAAATGTGTTTATAAAAAAACCAATATGTATTCAAGAACCAAAGAACTAAAATGAACATGAAAACTGAGTATGCATTTAACAGCAGATTAGACACAAAGGAAGAGAATGACCGGGCAGGTAGGTCCCAAGTAAATATCCAGACAAAAGCACAAGAGATAAAAGGAAGGAAAATGTGGAATAGACAGTATATGTGTAATATGGTGAAAAGTTCTACCACATATTTAATTATAGGAGGGGAGGTGAGAAGGAATTATTAGGAAGCAATAATTGAAGAAGTTATGTCTGAAAATTGTCAAAAACTAGACATGATATAAAGCCACAGATAGAAGAAATACAACGATTCCTAAAAAGGAAATTGAAAGAACACCAGACTTTAAAGCAAACAGGCAAACATAATAAAATTGTTAAAAAAAAAAAAAAAGAGAGAGAGATAGAGAAAAACAAAAACAGCCATAGGTTGGGATGGGGAGCAGAGGATGCGGGAGTAAAGGAGATTTTAACTGCAAAGTAATTATATTAAGATTTAGAGCTAACATTTTATCAGCAACAATGGAAGCCAGATGATAAGGAAAAATATTTTCAAGTAATTCAAGTAATTGAGTACCAATCTAGAATTCTCTATACTTCAAAAAGTATCCCCGTGGCTAACTTCCCTTGCCTTTGAAGTTACTTCTTTGTGCCCCTTCTACACTTAATTGACATATATTTATTGAGCTGGGTTTGTTATATTCTGGACACACCATGAAAAATAGGTTCTGTGTCTGTATTATATGGAATGTGGTCATCTATCACAAGGTCCAGCTTGTCATAAATCCTAATAAATATTGTTAATCATATATGTAAGTGCCCAAATATCTCTTGACAATGTTCCCTACTAGAAGCTGGTCTTCTTAGTCCTCTTTAAATAAAATTAAAAGGGAAATGCTGATTACTTTCAGGTGAGTATTTATTTTTATATTAATAAAAATGTACAGTAATTTAAATAAAGACACAAATTGAAGGCATGTCTTTCATTGATTCACATTGTTTGTGATCTAATCTCAAGAATCCATGAACATGAACCTGATATGTAGTAGCCACTCACCACTTTTCTATGCAGGGAATGGTCATGTGTGTGCATGACCACATATTCTGCTTATTCAATTAGCCCCTTTTTCTATATCCATTCACCCTACAATCTCTGCTTTCCCAATTCAGTGAAAGCAAACTCTGTTGATACACACTTATCTCTTTCTAAAGTTTTTCTATTTCTTTCTTTTGAAATGAAATTTATTTTACTTTTCATATTTTTTAACTTTTTAACTTTAAATAATTTCCTACCGACAAAATGTTATGAAAATAATAGAGTCTGGGAACCAAACTGAGGGTTACAGAAGGGAGGGGGATGGGGGGATGGGATAACCGGGTGATGGGTATTAAGGAGGGCAAGTGTGGTGATGAGCACTGGGTGTTATACACAACTAATGAATTGTTAAACACTACATCAAAAACTAATGATGTACTATATGTTGACTAATTGAACATAATAATAAAAAAATCAATTAAAAAAATATAGAGTCCATTGACATATCTAACTTCCCCATGTGGCAATGCCTTACATAACCAAAGTGCAATTGCCAACAAGAAAAAAATTACCATTGGTGTAATACAGCTAATCATCCAGAGATTTTATTCAAATTTTACCAATTGTGTCGTTAAGATTTGTTCTCAGCCTAGAACCCAATTCAGGATCATTCATTGCATTTAATTGTCATGTCTCCATATTTTCCTCAATCTGTCTTTTTTGACTTTGAAACCTGTGAATTTTTTTAGTCAGTTATTGCATAGAAGTCCCATCAATTTGGCTTTATCTAATATACACCACAGAAATTATGCTGTATTCTTCCCAGGACATCATATTGGAAGATATATGATGTGATTGGTTACTGGTGATATTTACACAGTAGGATGGTATTTCAAGGGTATGAGGTATATGATACAAACATTTGAGCTTAAACTCTGCAAGCTTTGATAGTCCATCAAATTTAAGATGTATTGATTATAAGATGCATTATTGATTTATATGCAATATAAATACTTTTTTATATAATTAACATGCAGTGTTATATTAGTTTCAGATGTACAATATAGTGATTCAACACTTCTGTACATTACTCAGTGCTCATCACGGTAAGTGTACTCTTGATCCCCTTCACCTATTTCACCCATTCCCCACCCACCTCCTCTCTTAAGATATATTGATTATAAGATGCATCATTGATTCATACACAATTTTTAAACAAAAAAAATACTTCCAAATAAAGTATGACACAATAACTTTCTATCCCTTAGAAACGTTATATTAATTGAAAATCTACTTTGTTTCTATTTAGCTAATAGAAATGCTGACAATAGGAGCAGTCGTAAGCAAAGTTAGCAAGGGCAGGCAGGAAATAGCATATCACCACGATTGTTGCCAGACCAACTGATTGTAAGTCTCTTCTCAAGTTCACAGCTCCTAAAAGGGGAGGGGAAATTTCTATCTTAGAATCAATGAAAATGAGGAGATTAATACCCTCAAATCAGGCTAAGAAGTCACACTGGATTGCAGGTGGTAGGATATCCATTAAAACAAGGGAATAATATGATCGGAATTAGGTACATATGCTGGAACATTCTAGTCCTCAGGACTGACACTGAATGGAAAAGTGTTGGAATTTAGGGATCATATTGCTAAGAAAAAAAAGAGCACACCTATTTAC
Organism: Leptonychotes weddellii; assembly: GCF_054177405.1. Lineage (NCBI taxonomy): Eukaryota > Metazoa > Chordata > Mammalia > Carnivora > Phocidae > Leptonychotes > Leptonychotes weddellii. The sequence continues at coordinate 175,921,414 of NC_138369.1, forward strand.
ATAACTATAATATTTTATCCACGGCCACAGCCATGGGACTATGCTAATAGTAACCTACTTTAATTTAAACACGGGGAAAAACTGAGACAATTTTAGAAAACAAGCATAAAGGAGATCTTGAAGCCATGATTTTCAAATTTGGAGCTCATTTTCCCATCTCACAGTGATGTTCCCCCATGGAACTTCACTTATATTCTTGACCCAATGATTGAATAATGAATATACCACAGTAAGAAATCTGACAAGACAATCAAAAACAAATTGATAATTATGGATTAGTTTACTAGAGTAACAGCTCTTTATCACTGTAAAGTGAAAAGGTTCATTTCCCAAAATGTACTGTAAAGTATTAGAAAACCTACATAAGTTATTTTAATTAGAGAATCTGTCAGTTTATGTTAAAGAAATAAGGCCATTCTATTGTATATAGGTATAGATACATGGAGACAGATATAGATATATAAAGACAAAGATATAGATATATAGATCCATAACTAAGGTGAGTGGATAGCCCAATTTGGCCAGGATAATCCTCATTTAGTCCTATCATCCTGGCATAATTATCCATACCTTCTCCTTTCACTCTCAAAATTGTCCCAGTTTGTCAATAAGTTATATGATCATGGAACTGATGACGGAATTTACCTATCCCAGAGGGGGTTTACAATTGTTGGTCTAGGATATACAATGTCCAAAAGCATATTCATTTTCACATTAATTCCAATCAAGTTATGAGGTACAAGAACTTGAAATTATAGGTGTTACACCGTATACTTCCAAAATGTCTTTTTAACTTCAAAAATGTATCTATATGCTAAGTTTCTTAGGTTAGCTTTATTTGTCATGGTTTTTTTGAAGTGTATGGGATGCCCAGGAACTTTCCTAAACAATTTGAATAGTACTAAAGAACATAGGTTTTATGGAGTTAAGTTAACAGCATGACTTCCCCGAAAGCCTTTGAGTTCTGGCTGAATGACCTCAATGAGTCACTCAAAGTCTTCTGTGCCTGTTTTATAATCTGTAAATTAAAAATCATTACTGTGCTTACCTTCAAGGATTACTGTAAGAATTAAATGAGTGATAAAGTTTGTAGGTAAGTCAGAGATAGTACCTGGCATCTTGTAAGCATGATGTTAAGTGCTTAGAGAAAGATAGATAAGGAGGAAAAGATAGATAATGGTAGATAAAGAGGAATCTGTGTTCATTACTAAGTCGGCTATGCAAGTTAAAATTTTCCTGAGAGAAAGGGGAACACGGATGGATTATCAACCACAGCACTCTGAGAGGACACACTTAAAGGGTATAAACAAAAAACTTGACCAAGGAAAAGATAATAGACTTTTAAACCCTTTGAGGACTCAGCATGGCGCAGGTCTAAGATAAGTTGTAGGAATTGACATGGGTGCGACTTCCAAGAGTTCTGAATACATTTCTTCAAAGAGCTGAAAATTCAAGTGGAAACAAAAAATGTTAACTTCCTTGTCTCTTCCCTTCATCTCTTATTCCACATCTCATATTTTAACGAATACCATTGCCATTACCTTTAACATATTTTGAACGTGTGCCCATAGGTGATCACTTCCTGCTCTATCACCCTGCTCCAGGCCACCACTATCTGGATTTGAATTACGTCCTAATCGGTCTCTCTGCTCCGCCCTTGTCCTCCATTCAGAGTATTCTCTCCCTATAGCAAGAATTACTCAGTTAAGGTGTCTCTCAAAACCATTCAATGGGTTCCCAACCAGTTGGAATAACAAAGTCCTAATGGTTGAACACAAGGCCCTGTATGATCTGATCCCTGTCACCCTGTTTTAAATTATACTCCCTAATATTGTTGTTCTTCTTTACTTTGGTAGAAGCCACACGGACTCCATGCTTGTATATTTCTAACTTATGGTTTTGGACTTGCTTTTCCCTGTACATGAAAACTCTCTTCCCACAGAGCCATGTAGCTCAAAGTTTCACCTCCTTTGGGTCTTGGCTAAACTTTCTTCATTCAGTAACCTTTTGTGGACTCTTGTGAGAGAAAGAATTTCTGCCTGTTTTGTTCCCTGCTACATGGCCAGTGTCTGGGATGGTTTCAGACGTGTAATAAGCCCTCAGTAAATATGTGGTGAATAAATAAGCATTGCGTTAGCTATTTCATTAGTTATCTTTTGATAACTAGATGATAGACATGTTAATTCAGTATGTCAATCATGATTTCGGTTAAGGGTCAAGTCTTCATTTCAAACAAAATTCCAATGTCAATATTTCTGCTAAAATATCATTGCAAAACCTGGAATGAATTGGATTGGAATACAAATATTATCTGGGCATTTACTATGTATTAGCGGCTCTTAATGCTGATGAACAAAAGAATAATACAAAGTGTCTATGTAATCCACTAGTAAAATATAATACACTAACAAAATGTGTTGTAAACTGATAATGAAAAACAAGTGGTTAATTACAAAGTGATGGCTATCAACCTGCACATTTGATTGCTTTCATTTCAGCAAGTGATTATTATTACCCCACAATCTGTAATGACACTGCACATCCTCAATCGGCAAAGAAAGTGCAAAACGCATCCCCGTTATTTTATTGAGTATCAAATTGTTTATCTGTTAAAATAAGGATTACATCCATTAACAACAAATTTCTTTTCATAGGCCCCTCTCAGGCAAGTACACCTTTGCTTATTAAGCACCCAATAGAACGAGCCTGTTTTCTCTCCCCATGCAGATTAACAGCAGACATTTCAAGGCATGTAGAATGAATATGTTTCTGATACTGCCTTCAGGCTTCTTAAACTTGATTCATGGGGGGTTTTGTGATTAAAAAAATATAAAACACTAAAACACACATACATTATGAGGAATGCAGCTTTATAAAATAAATGATTCAGTTTTCCAGTTTGCTAGAGATAATTTTGTATTTGGAGTTGGACAAATACAGGTTTTTCCATAGTTTACAGATTCCTCGCTCTTCAAGTATAGTATCCTTCCTGGCAGTCCTCTACGAAGACAGCTGGCCACCCTGAAGGACCATTTGCTCTTCTCCAAAAATGTCTCTTTTCAAGAACACTTGATCACCTCCCACTTAGTGTACAGCATGCTGTTGACTGAATTTATGAACATGCTCAGCCAAAATGTGCTGTCAAAATTCTTTGTGTCAAAAGGTCAAACTTATATTTATTACATCCAAAAGAGAGAATACAATATCATAATTTAAAAATAATAGTGACTCTCTAGAGAACATATTTATATGCAAAATAAATTTTGACTAAGCTCCTTCAGGGATGATTATTATATGATCATAACATGATTTCATAAATAATGTGGTAAGTGGATGTGTTGCCTCAAAATCTCATAAAATAATACCCCAAAATATATTTTCTAAAAACAGATGAGTCACAGATACTAATATAAAATCTACTAAATGAGAGAACTTTGTATATTAATTAATACATTAATTAATGTTAAATATGTTATTTTCTTAAATGAATATGGTTTTGGTCTTTAACTCATCGCAATATTGTTTTGTTTCTCTGGCTACTTCCCCTTATAAGATTACTTACTACTCTCATATACCACGTGTTAAATCTGAGACAAAAGTTGCCAAAGGATATTGACATGGAATTAGATATTCTAGGAGGTCAGCCACTCTTTAGAGATAGCTCCAAACATCAATTATTTTGATACTGTATTTTCTGCATTTTCACAAGATGAAAATAAAGAAATATTAATGATATTAATAATGTAGCTTAAACATTAATGATTGTTTTAGAATGTTAACTCATCTTCTATACAGACACTCAAAACTTCAGTGACCGAATATGCCTTATTTTGGAAGATACAAACGTCTATTGCAGCAAAACTTGCTCTGGTAAGAATACAAATAATGTAAGACAAACTCGGCTCAATGCACTGCATTCATCTTCTAGATTCATTACTAAAATGTCTTTTGAGTCTAACTTTCTTCATTTAAGAAACAAAGACCCGTGCACTAAAGACACACTTTATTTCCCAAAAGTCACACCCTGGAAAATTCTGATGTAGGATTTAATTAGGTAAGATGCCTTCAAGTGAGTAATTGGTTCACCCAACAGATGATTTCTAAAATGTTTCTCTGAAGGCAGACGTATTATGTTTTCACCTTCAGATACCAGAGGTAACATGTCTTATTAATACCTTGATGAAATTGTTCTGGTTCCACAGGCATAAAACCAAATAGACAGCTCATCAAATAAAATGGATCCTTTCTTATCAATTGTTCAGTAAAGGAATTTACACATGGTTATGCACTTTCTGAAGAGAAGTTTTCATTTTTCATGGAGAAACATGAAGAAACTTGAATTCACTGCATCATTTTGCTAACTAGGATACCAACTTTAATGTCAGAAATGATTATTTTATAGAAAACTGCTGAACAAGTAGCGTTATACATTATGAGTTAATTTCTCATTATTGTTTTTATAAGGCCCATGCTCTTTTCCTATGAATAAAGTATTAAGGTAATTTAATTGGAATTCAATTTATCTCACATGCATCGTTTAGCATACAAAGGGATCCATGCATATATTCCAACTTATATAACTCATGAACTATAACACTGAAAAATTAAGGTACTTTCCCTTAAACAGCAGTGCCAAGAAGACAAACCCTGTCAAACTGTAGCTATATCTATCACTCCAACTATATGCTGAGGACACCTACATAATGTCTTCCAAAAATTAAAGAGATTTTTATACCCATGAACATTACATATCTGCACACCCAGGAAGAAAAGTAATATATTCAACTTCACAGTATCCATAAATTAGCTTACAAGTGGGATGAAATCTTAGACTCTTCACAGTTTTTGACAATTTTGGCAATGAACATGTGATACAGACAGGCATGAGGCCTTCTAGAAAAGAAAGGATGAGTGGTTTTCAAACTGACTAAGAGGATTTGAAGGAAATCTATGGAAATCAAAGGTGAAAATAACAGTGGTGACAACATTATGAGGTCAACAGGGAGATATACGGTTCTCTACATTTTTCCTACAATGGAGGAGAAATCGGACAGGTGGTTGCAAGCTGAGTACCATGAAGCAGAATCAAGGATTGAACATTGTCCTGGTTTTGCTCACTCTCCTCTGAGGAGGGAGTCCTACTCATCAACTGGAGGTCAATCTCTGGTCCACCACATTACAACTAACTAACACAACTAACTCTGTCCCTGATAGGCAGAGAATCTAGATACTTTCCAGCTGTAGTTTGAAAGAAGCACATCTACACTGGATTTAAGTCTGCTTCAAATGGGCAGAAATGAGGCAAATAATCAAACTTTTGTTGGTTTTCTTGGGAGAGGAAGGGCAAGGTGTATAATGCTTATAAAGGACAAAGGGCAACGGCTGGGCTATCTTAGGGCTCAAGCCCTCCTACACTCCTTAGGTTTATTAGGAGGGAATGCTAAAGGGATTCAGAATTTCTGCACAGTAAATCCTGGCTGCCAAAAGGACACTTTGGCTCTCTTGAGATTTCCCTTTAAGACACAAATTCTTTTTTGACAACATTTAAGTCCTTAGAGTCTCAGATTGGGTTTAAAGTAGCAATGATGGTGACCCACTAGAGAATGTGAAACAGAGCAATCTAGACATATTCTTGTGTTTATCCCTGTCTGCCCTGGAACTCCCGTAAAATTTATGTAGAAATCTGGCAAGAATATAAGAGATGTCATCTTGGTAATTGGGCTGCAGACCTGAAGACTAAGGTAGACTTCTAGAAAAAGCTCACAACTATGTGAACCAAAACTTGGCCATCCAGAGGGAACACATTCCCTGGCCCCAAGCCAGAAAACAGTGTGGTTGTGCTTGTTGAATCAAGGAATCCTCGAAACTGAAATAGACAGTGCCAATAACAATGCCCTTACAGTATGTATTGGGCTTTTGGTGGACACATTAGAAGTCTGTTTGAATGAAACATTGGAAATTTAAAGTATATTCACATTGCATATTGGCTGCAAACTACCTTCTACTACTGCATTAACTTTCTACACCAACCTCAGATGCTTTAAGAAAAAAAGATGATAAAGGATTGGGCCCAAGATCTTGCTGACTCCAAAGAAGACTGAAAGCTATATGCACTTACTCAAGTAGGCAGGCAAACTGTTACCTTGGAAACTGAAAACCAAAGGCAAGCTACAGCACACCATAGAGTAGGCTACACAGGGAATGATTTCAGTGAGCTATGCATGAATGTTTCGGTGTGTACCTGTCTGATGCAAGCAATGATTTAGCACATTTTCCCTAATGATCATGTTGAGCGTAATTTCAAATTATAGGAAGAGCATGAAGTCAAATCATCTGAAGAAAGATCAGGCATCATGAGCTGGGGGGTAAAAAAACTCCAGCAAATTGTTACAGGGTATTGAAGCAGGCAATGAACCTGCCCATGGACATGAAACACATGAAGAACCAGAAAGTGTCAGAACTCACCATAGCAAAGGTGAAAAATCAGGGAGAGATTCAAAGAGCAGGATGAGAATTTTAGGCAAAGCAGCTGACAGTAGGGTGCAAGTGACAAGTCAATAGTATTGCGGTAATAAAATAATTCCCACAGAGCTAGGAAAAGTGATTCTTTAGAGGTTTCAAAACTTATCTCTATCCTTATTGTCTTATAACTCGGCCTCAGTCCCAATCCCTAAGCACCATGATATTTACATCTTCCTTTATTCTGGCTTCTATGTTCTTTCCAGAATTGAGACTATTTTATGTGTAATTCTCCAGTTTCCACTCTTTCTTAGCTGGTGTAGAAATTGTTCATGGCCTTTTCTCCATCTTCTATTCTAGTATTTAGCTCATGTTTAAGTCATCTGACTTGGCATATCATTGCCTACGGAAAGGCACAAATAAGAGTCTCCTACCACCATCTATCACTTCTCCCACAGAAACAGTTCTACTTGTCCCCCAAGGTGATATTATCAAAATATGAGGAGCAGAAACAAAGTGTGACAGAACAAGTAGACCATGTTAATAAAGAGAAAACATTTGACTCAGACAATTTCACTTTATGTGCCTTTTGTGAGGACATTTACCAACCTTGTTTAGACCAAAATTTGGGCCAAAAATATCAGTACTCTATTGGAATTATAGCTAAAGGGGAACAACATAGGGTAATGAATAACACTCTGGGAAGGAAAAATAGAAGATGCCTGTTTTTATTATATTTAAAAACTCCAGTCATGGACATAAAAACTCTCAATTCACCTATCCTATGAACAATTACTGACTTATGCATTTGTATAGCATCTGTTTCCATGGAATCTAAGTTGCAAATGTTATGTACATAATATATAAATGCAGATTTTTGTATACAAAACATCTTTTACAAATACATTTTTTTTCCATTTAGGTAATAGCCCCAAACTCAGCCAGATATGCAATCGTATTTTGACTGAGTGTCTGTTTGATGTAGAAAAACAGTGCTATTTTTCTCCTGTTCAAAATATAGTACTCTTTTTCTTCCATTGAATTCACAGAGTGTTTCATTTTTAATGAATACTCTTCATTCTCCAGTGCTTCACTGTATCAATCCATGGCAATGATGCTTATTTCTTTGGAGAAAATATCGTTCATTCAGATACATTTAATTTGCCCAGAAACAACCCAGGCAAAAAGGAAGAAAAAAAGATTGATGATATTTACAAGTAGATAAACTTCACTTAATTTATAGAAACCCCACTTAGTTCAATGTGATAGACAGTAATAAGGAACAAATTCTTATTCATTGTCAGCTCGTTTGGACATGTCTGCAGTGAAATTCAGAAATGAACATATACCAGAATCTTAGTGTTAACTTTGTAATGTGTTAGAGAGTACATCATATGGGTGCAATTTCTCTAGTAAATCTCCTAGAAACTGGAAAGGCTGTTCTGTAGATTGGCTCCTAATAGAGCAGATATTTTAAAAATCTATAGTGTTCATTGAACTTCATTTGAAATGCTCTACTAAGTGACACTTTTTCTTACCAGACCATTAAAGATAGCATTAACAGGAAAATATAAGCAGAAAAACAGGTTATTTATGACTTAAAAATTAAGTAAAAAATATAACATCTCCCAGTTGGGAAGGGGGGGAACAACACTAGCACATGCAAAGAAACTTTAAAGACCAACAGAAGCATCTTTCTCATTTTTCTTAAAATTAGTCTCTGGAATTTGCCTACCATTCATTTGATAGCACCCAAGAGAAATTTTTCTAAAATATAAAATTGATGTTAGTGGTACCAAATCATTACTCTAATTCCAAAAGTTTTATCAAATAAATTGAGAATTTATTTCTTCTTGGATCCAAGTTGCTTTAAAAAAGAAAGAGAAACTGGAAGGGGGAAAAGATGGCGGAGGAGTGGGGGACCCTATTTCAGACAGTCCCTGAAATTGAGCTGGTTGTCTACCAGACCACTCTGAACACCCATGAAATCAGCCTGAGATGTAAGAAGATAATCTGGATCTCTACAAACAGAACATCACAGGCGGTTGGTTTTGAGGTACAAAACAGGGAGCCATGATTCCACAGGTAGATATCAGAAGATAAATGGCAGCAGGAGGGAGCCTGGCCATGGGGATCCTACACCGTCAGTGAGCAATAGCCTCCTGCGCTGGGGACGCAGCACAGACTCACAGACCAGTAGTAGAGGGGAAAAGACTTCAGAGCAGCCCCCCAGACGGAAACCCGGAACAGTGGGCCACGTGTGAGAAAGGGGGTGGCAGGAGGTTTTAGAAGCACAAAGGGCAGAGAGGAGCCTCGACCTGGAGGCAAGGCTTGGGAGTGCTGCAGAGGCATGCACAACCCAGGACTCCAGTTTATAGATGCACAGACAGAAATGGAGATAGTGTGGCCTGGAGAGCTCACTGAAGAACAGACTGCAATCTCTCTGCTCTGAGGCAGAGGGTTGGAAATGGTCTCTTCTGCTCTGACTCTCAGAAGACACTCAGAAAGCCACCAGGGAAAGCTGCCAGCAAACAAAAGCCCCAAAAAACCGGTTTTCACTGAGCCCATCCCCTGCCACTAGGGGCAGGGCAACTCTGCCCAAACAGGGTTGCCTGAGTAACAGTGTGGTAAGTCCCTCCCCAAGAAGACAGGCTGGGAAAACAAGAGGCCAGCAATGCTAAGGTCCCTATAAAACAGGTGCATCTTGCTTGGGTGTGGTCAATAATTTGGATTCTATACATTCCCTCAACCACCCCTCAACAGAATGACTAGGAGGAGGAACCCCCAAAACAGGAAAGACTCAGAGACTATGACTTATGCCACAGATTTACAAATGAATTCAGATATAACCAAGATGTTGGAGATGGAATTCAGGCTAGCAATTGTGAAGACAATAACTAGAATGGAGAAATTGATTAATGGCAACATGGAGTCTCTAAGGGCAGAAATGAAAGCTGAACTAGCAGAATTTAAAAATGCTATCAATGAGATCCAATCTAATCTAGATAATCTAACAGCTAGGGTAAGCAAGGCAGAAGGACGAATTAGTGACCTAGAAGACCAAATAATACAGAAAAAGAGAAAAGAGGAGGCCAGGGAAAAACAACTCAGAATCCATGAAAATAGAATCAGAGAAATAAGTGACACCATGAAATGTTCCAATGTCAGAATTATTGGAATCCCTGAGGGGGTGGAGAAAGAGAGAGAGGACTAGAAGATATATTTGAGCAAATTGTAGATGAGAACTTCCCTAATCTGGGGAATGAAACAAACACTCGTGCCCTAGAGTCAGAGAGGACCCCTCCCAAGATCAAGGAAAACAGGCCAATGCCCCGACATGTAATAATAAAACTCGCAAATCTTAGAACCAAGGAAACCATCCTAAGGGCAGCTAGGGGGAAGAGATTCCTTACATACAGAGGGAGGAATATCAGAATAACATCAGACTTATCCACAGAGACCTGGCAAGCCAGAAAGGCCTGGCAAGACATATTCAGGGTACTAAACGAGAAGAACATGCAGCCAAGAATACTTTATCCAGCAAGGCTGTCATTTAGAATAGATGGTGAGTTGCAGAGCTTCCACGACTGGTAAAAACTGAAAGAATATGTGACCACTAAGCTGGCCCTGCAAGAAATATTAAGGGGGATTCTATAAAAGGAGAAAGACCCCAAGAGTGATATAGAAAAGAAATTTACAGGGACAATCTATAAAAACAAGGTCTTCACAGGCAACATGATGACAATTAATTCATATCTTTCAATAATCACTCTCAATGTGAATGGCCTAAATGCTCCCATAAAATGGCATAGCGTTGCAGATTGGATAAAAAGACATGACCCATCCATATGCTGTCTACAAGAGACTCATTTTGAACCTAAAGAAACATCCAGACTGAAAGTGAAGGGATGGAGAGCTATCTTCCATGCCAACAGACCTCAAAAGAAAGCAGGGGTAGCAATTCTTATATCAGACAAATTAGATTTTAATCTAAAGATTGTAATTAGAGACACAGAAGGGCACTATATCATCCCTAAAGAGTCTATCCAACAAGAAGATCTAACAATTGTAAATATCTACACCCCCAACATGGGAACAGCCATCTACATAAGCCAACTCTTAACCAAAATAAAGAGTCATATTGATAACAATATGTTAATTGTAGGAGACCTCAATACCCCACTCTCAGAAATAGACAGATCACCTAAGCAGAAAATAAACAAAGGAACAAGAGCTTTGAATGACACACTGGACCAGATGGATATCATAGATATATACAGAACATTCCACCCTAAAACAACAGAGTACTGATTCTTCTCGAGCACACATGGAACTTTCTCCAGAATAGACCACATACTGGGTCACAAATCAGGTCTCAACTGATACCAAAAGACTGAGATTATTCCCTGGATATTTTCAGACCATAATGCTTTAAAACTGGAACTCAATCACAAGAAAAAATTTGGCAGAAATTCAAACACTTGGAACCTAAAGACCACTCTGCTCAAGAATGTTTGGTTCAACCAGGAAATCAAAGAAGAACTTAAACAATTCATGGAAACCAATGAGAATGAAAACACATCAGTCCAAAAACCTATGGGATACTGCAAAGGCAGTCCTAAGGGGGAAATACGTAGCCATCCAAGCCTCACTGAAAAAAATAGAAAATCCCAAATTCACCAACTAATTCTACACCTTAAAGAACCTGAAATCGGGCAACGTGATGCCCCCAGCTTTGTTTTTCTTTTTCAACATTTCCTTGGCAATTTGGGGTCTTTTCTGATTCCATACCAATTTTAGGATTGTTTGTTCCAGCACTTTGAAAAATGTCATTGGAATTTTGATCGGGATGGCACTTAAGGTATAGATTGCTCTGGGTAGCAAGGCTCTCAGCTTTTCCCCATTGAGGATGATATGATTTCAAGCTATATTATAAAGCTGTGATCACCAAGACAGCATGGTACTGGTACAAAAACAGACATATAGACCAATGGAACAGAATAGAGAGCCCACATATGGACCCTCAACTCTGTGGCCAAATAATCTTCAACAAAGCAGGAAAAAATATGCAATGGAAAAAAGACAGTCTCTTCAATAAATGGTGCTGGGAAAATTGGACAGCCACATGCAGAAGAATGAAACTCGACCATTCTCTAACACCATTCACAAAGATAAACTCAAAATGGATGAAAGACCTCAATGTGAGACAGGAATCCATCAAAACCCCAGAGGAGAACATAGACAGTAACTTCTTTGACATCAGCCA
>NC_138369.1:175933638-175954764 GCF_054177405.1 Leptonychotes weddellii
GAACATAAGGAATAGCATGGAGGATATTAGGAGAAGGAAGGGAAAAATGAAGCAGGGGAAATAGGAGGGAGAGATGAACCATGAGAGACTATGGACTCCGAGAAACAAGCTGAGGGTTTTAGAGGGGAGGGGGATGGGGGGATGGGTTAGCCCAGTGATAGGTATTAAGGAGAGCATGTACTGTATGGAGCACTGGGTGTTGTATGAAAACAATGAATCGTGAATCACTACATCAAAAACTGAGGTATGGTGACTAACATAACATAATAAAATAAAATTAAAAAAACAAAAAGGAAAAGAAAGAAAGAATAACTAATAAACTGAGAGGACTGGATTGAGGCATAAAGCAATTGATACCAGAGATTTCAAATAATGCTAATTTAACAGCAGGTTTCCTTTTCTCTTTGGGGGTAACTGGTCCTGCAAGGCAGGATAACAATAATAAACGCAGGGACAATTTGATGGTTATGGCAAAATTGCCAAGAGGCTGCATCTTAAATGCCCTCACAAAAAAAAAAAAATTATGTGGCATGATAGAGATAATAGCTAACACTAAGGTGGTAATCATATTGCAATATATAAATGTATTAAATCAACACACTTTATATCTTAAACTTATACAATGTTATGTCAATTATATCTCCAATTACCAAAAATATAAAAGGTAAACATAGAACTCACACTTGCCAGTGAAACGTTATCACAGAGTAATAATTATCACAAACCTTTTACCAGGGGTTTTATTAAAAAAAGATCTAAGGTTATTATAGGCAAAGTTCTCATGAAGGCATTAACATGAGTCAAACTATAAGCAAGAGAGGAGAGAAATTTAATGCCAACAGAAAGCCAATAATATGTGGTGACTTTAAAACATGATTACAAATGACATGGTGGTCTTCTCATGAAGAGTGCCATTTCCTAAGATTAGGACCACTTTAACCAATCACATATGACAGAAGAAATACCACATACTTATTAGTTATTAATATTACTATCTTAGCACTCTAGGGCTGCCATGACAGAATATGACAGACGGGGTGGCTTCTCCTTGACTCACAAAGAGTGCTTTCTTTCTGTGTCCTCACATGGCCTTTTTTCTATGAGCAGGCAGCCCTGGGGTCTCTTTCCTATCACACTGGATTAGGGCCCCACCCTTATGACCTTATTTAACCATTATTGCTTCTTTAAATGCCCTATCTCCAAATGCAATCACATTGGGTGTTAGACCTTCAACATATGAATTTAGGGTGGAAGTACACAATTCAGTTCATAACAATGACTTTTGAGGATAGGTTATAATAGACTTCCACTTTTATTGCTGAAAATTTTTATTGTATAGCCTTGAGTTGCCATTAAGGAAGTCCAACTACCAAAAACAGTAGAGGGACAATGGAGAGAGCAGCCATTTCATATTTTGAATGAGAATCTAGGTGTATATATAGGTATATAGTTAGGTTTTGTGGATGTGGAAATGTTATAATGTTACTGACCTTTAGATTTTTTTCTATTAGAACTGCATAGCTGGAATGCCTGGATCTAAGAATTCAGTTAATGTAAGATCGAATTTGAAGATGAATGCATGAAAAAGGAATCTATGAATATTATAATGTCCCAACACTGGGTGCGGAGCCTCTTTTCCATCCATTTTTGTTTTCTAGGTGATGTTGTCCAGTAAGTGGCTTTTTAAAAAATATCTATTCTGGTGGCAACCAGAATTCTATCTTTAGCATGATCTTACCTCTAAACTTCTAACTTGTATCTCAAATATCCAGACCATATACTGTTCATCACCCAATCTTCTTTATCAAATAAATGGCAAGCCCCAAGTCATTTTTAAAAGACATACCACCTAAGTCATTCTTTAAGAGACATAATTTCACACACACACTCAAACTAGTGAGAAAGCTGATCTAGACTCACTCTAACATATGTGGCTTCTTACAATCTACGTGATGACAGCACGAGTCCCAGACATAATGTTTTCTTGCCTTAAACACTGCTATGTCATCCACATCAGTTTTTCCTACTATTTCTCTTGCCACTCTACCATACATCCACAGAGTATCCAAGATTTAAATGCACGCACACCACACACACACACTTTATATCATTTCCATTTTAATGACTGTCCATTTCAGTGAAAACACACTCTAGATCTATTGCTTGGTTTTATAAAGTTTTACTGGATTTCCTTCTTGGCTCTACCACCATTCCACCCTTATCTCCATTTTCCTCCTTACTTCACATTTGTGCTTTCTCCTACCCTCCTGATGCTAAGCATGTGTCTGCTTTAGGGCAGTTATATCCTAGAAAAGCCCTTCTGGAGATGTGTACAAGGCAAGCTGCTTCTGGTCATTTGTGTCTCACCTTAAGAGTCCCTTCCTAATCCAAGCCTTATCTAAACATACAATCAGAGATACTCCATTCATTGTTGTATTATATCACCTGCTTAACTTTTGTAGTGGCATTTATCTATCACACTTATGAGTATTACATTTAAAAAGTAATAACTTGATAGCAAGAGATCAAAGTAGAAAATCTTATTCTCATATTGAAACCGCATTGCTTCTTTTAGTTATCAAGAGAAACTTAATACCAAGAAATATAGTTTAGAAATGTAGTTACTGTATTTAAAATATCTACTTCTTTTTATAGTTTTTATAAAATATACAGTAATATTCTCACAGTGACCATATTTGTAGTTAGACATGACAAATATGAAAAAATAGTAATTTTCCACGTGGAAACACTTCTCCTCACCCCTCTACCCACAGCAAGAATTAAGAACAAATATATGGTAGCTGCTCCACTAAATTTCCTAAGGATGCCTTAAAGCCTGATGGTAACAACCCTAAGCCCTTTTGTATTGGAATAATGTGTGGTTGATCCTTGCTTCTTTCTCTAGTAATCTTAACCATAATGTTACTAAAACAAAAACAAAACAAAAACTCACCGATTCTTTTCTCTTTTTTTCTTGAGATGAGATTAGCATCACAAAAACCTAGGGGAAGTAGAATGAAAATGTTGATTGTTCACTGTGTCATTACCAGCACCTACAAGACAGCTCAGCATATAACAACTGCTGCACAGAATATTGGTTTTAAAAATGAATAAAAGAATGAGTAAATTATAATGAATACACTCGCGTGTTTTCTTCCAAATCTATTAGCTATACTGTTTGGATCCTGATGTTACCTATTTGATCTCTTCATTTAATTTTTTCATTGAATGTTATGGACTGAGTTGTGTGCCTCCACAATTCATATGTTAAAAGCCCAATGAGACTTTTTGGGCCTTTAAGGAGGTAATTAGGGGCAAAAAGAGGTTTTAAGGGTGGAATCTTAATCCATTAAGACTGGTGTCCTTATAAAAAGAGGAAGAGACACCAGAGATCTGTCTCTGTCTCTGTCTCTGTCTGCACACACAGAGGAAAGTCCATATGAGGACACAGTGCCAGTGTGTGGTCTACAAGTCGGGAAGAAAGGCCTCACCAGAAACCAACACTGCAGGCACATTGATCTTGGACTTCTAGCCTCCAAAACTGAGAGAAAATACATTTCTGCTGTTTAAGCCACACTGCCTGTGGTATTTGGTTATGGCAACCTGAGCAGACTAATATAATGAATCTTAGGATAATCACAATTATCCAATCATTCTATATGATGATTTTTGGCACCTGAGATGGATAAGCAATAAAATAAAAATAACTGTAAATGTATCCCATTATTATCCCCGGTCACTGGATCATCTAGTGGACATGAATGACATGACAGAGCCAAATCTGAACACATCTGTCGGATACCCAACCTTACTCTCTGATTCACTATATGGGGTCATCTCCAATTTTTTAACATAGTTCCAAGTGGACTAATATAAAAATGATATACTTGTGAATTTGTTGTAAAATACATGTGTCTTTGGGAAGCAATAAGGGCTATCCGAAAGCATAGCTTCAAGTGCTAGTGCTACCACATAGTAGCTATGATATGGCCTTGAGGTTCTTTGAACATTGGTTCTTTTATATGTAAAATGATATGAGTAATATCTTTCTAATAGATCCATAAGGTAGTTAAATGGTAAGTGGATTAAATAAATGAGAAAGCGTCCTTGAGTCTATTAATACCATGCATATATACTATATTTTATTGAGAATACTAATGCAGTATAATTTTGTTGATTCTTTGTTGTTGTTGGAAGGTACAAGCAAATAAGTATTCAAATGACCTTCTGTAACTCTCAAAATAATGTACCCTCAAATGTGCATATGATTTGTTTAGAGTCTTTAATATTGCCTTGCATTTTTTTGCGTTTAATTGCACCAATTTGTGTAATTTTTAATTAGTTGCATCAATCAGAAAGAATAGCAGCATATTAAATAACGAATGTCATATATAACATACTTATATTTTTAACATTTGTATTTAAAGAAATAGGATTTGAATTAATTTTACAGAAGTATTTGAACTTTATAAAGTATTTCTGCATTATTTATTACATATAAGGCCCACAGAAAAAAGTAACGGGATATATTGTTTGGTTTGTTTTAATATTAGTGAAAATTCTCAGAGATTTTTAAAATACATGGTTAGAGGGGCACCTGGGTGTTTCAGTCGTTAAGCATCTGCCTTCGGCTCAGGTCATGATCCCAGGGTCCTGGGATCAAGCCCCGCATTGGGCTCCCTGCTGGACGGGAGGCCTGCTTCTCCCTCTCCCACTCCCCCTGCTTGTGTTCCCTCTCTCACTGTGTCTCTCTCTGTCAAATAAATAAATAAAATCTTTTTAAAAAATAATAAAATAAAAAAATAAAATAAAATATATGGTTAAGGCTTATCATTCTGCTTTCAAATGTATTCATCATAATCTGCTCTACCTTTGCTATATCCTGGCATTTGGTAAAGAAAATATTATTTTACCAAAATAGCTTTATACAAAACAGATATGATGGAATAAAGACTAGAAACATAATAGTCTTTTTCTTCAATCAAAAGTACTAAAGTTCTTTTGTAAAACTACATATAAATATTCATGGAATTCCTAAGCACAAACTTATATTCCATTTATTTTTATGAGTAACAATTTAGTAGGAATATTATATATGTACAACTTTGCCTATCCAAAAACAAATGATTTCTATGTAGTAGCTTTCAAATGAACCATTCTTAACCTCAGGTTAAGAATGGTTCATTTGAAAAAGCACTCTCTGCCACTTAGATGAACCTTTAAATACCACAACATAAAATAAGTTTGCCAATGCCAAACATTTAGGGATAAGAATACTAATGAAGTAAAGGGGAAACAAGTATTCTTCCATTGTCTATCTGTGTTTTTCTTTATCCAGAGTAATATTTTATTCAACAATACTCACTAGAAATAATTGGCTTAGCCAAGAACGAGAAGGTAAAAGGAGTTAAGAACAGTAACACAGGGGCATCTGGGTGGCTCAGTCGGTTAAACATGTTTGCCTTCAGTTCAGGTCATGATCCCAGGGTCCCGGGATCTAGTCCCAAGTTGGTTTCCCTGCTCTGTGTTGGGCTCCTTATTCCGTGGGGAGCCTGCTTCTCCCTCTCCCTCTGCCACTCTCCCTGCTTGTGTGCTCGCTCTCTCTCTGTCAAATAAATAAATAAAATCTTTTAAAAAAAAGAACAGTAACACAGAAAGACTTCATCTTCCTTAAATTCTTACAAAGGCTAATTACAATGTACAAAAACCAGCTGGAAATAATTCAACTCCATGTAATAACTGGTTCCAGAGAACAATTCATTTACTTTTCTTCAGTAGTCATTAAAAACAGAAAATTATTTTGACTAATATGGGATTTGAAAATCTTTTTTTTTTTAATTTTATTTATTTATTTGAGAGAGAGAATGAGATAGAGAGTATGAGAGGGGGGAGGGTCAGAGAGAGAGGCAGACTCCCCGCCGAGCAGGGAGCCCGACGTGGGACTCGATCCCAGGACTCCAGGATCATGACCTGAGCCGAAGGCAGTCGCTTAACCAACTGAGCCACCCAGGCGCCCTGGGATTTGAAAATCTTAATACTTCCAAATCTAGCCCACAGATATGCATTGTTCATATATGTGAACAATCTATAAAATATAATATGTAAATTTCTATACAATGTTAAAGAAAGTTGGAACGTACAATATTCACCATCAGTACCTTTATATTTTCTTCTTTGTGGCTTTTTGTAAGAGAAGCTTCTGGTTCTCAGTGAAGGCTTTGCTCCCAAAATATCAACAATAAAATTAAGTTGGGGAAAAAATTCCTGAGATGTTATTTTTTTTTTCTTTTCACATAAGTGACCTTATTTTTTAAATGTATTTTTCCAGCTTGTTGGACTTTATGTATTTATCTAGCTGATATATTGACATATATTAGTGTGTAAGTTTAAGGTATACAATATGATGATTTAGTATACTATATATTATGAAATAATTATCACAATAAGTTTAGTTAACACATCTATCACTTCACATAGTTACTCTTTTTTAGGGTGAGAATACTTAAAATCTACTCCTTTAGCAAATTTTAAATTCTATGCAGTATTATCAACTATAATAACCATGCTGTAGATTAGATTCCAAGAATTTATTTATCTTATAACTAGAAGTTTGAATCTTTTGGCCAATATCTTCCCATTTCTCCCACCACCCAGGCCCTGGTAACCAATTTATTTTCTGTTTCTATGAGTTTGACACTCTTAGATTCCACATATGAGATTATACGGTATTTGTTTTTGTCTGTCTGACTTATTTCACATAGTGTAATGCCCATCCATGTTCTCATGAATAGTAGGATTTCTTTCTTTTTTATAACTCATATATTATCTTTTCTTTATCCATTCATCTGTGGATGGATGTTTAGGTTGTTTCCATGTCTTGGCTATTGTGAATAATGTTGCAAAGAACATAAGAGTGCAGCTATCTCTTGAGATAGTTATTTCATTTTCAGATTCAGCAGTAAAAGTATCAAGAACTCCTTCTCAGGAAAATGCTGTGTGGAGAAAAGGAAAAGATTGCTCGAATGTACCATGGAATGGCCAAATTTTATCATCCAGTCGACTCAGAAGATAAAATTAACAAAAATATTGTTCCTGTCTGTGTTGATTCTGCTAGTCTGTAAGTATAGCCTACTCCACACACACACACACATACACACACACACACACACACCAGAGCTGATAGCCATGGGTGGGCTGAGTCATGCTTGAGAAGGTTATTTATGGAGAGTGTCATCAGCAAGATGGTGAAATAAGAGGTCCCCCATCCTGTCCCTGTTAGAAACAATAATTTGTTTGGCCATCCAGGGACAAAAGTAAATTAGTGGGAGCTTTGGGATCCAGGTAGGAGATTGTGAAACCCCAGTGAAGTCCAAAACTGCAGAGACTCATTTTCAGAAGGCAGAACTGCACTCAACTGCCTGAATCTTTAAAGCCTGCTTCATCACATTTGAAGTAAGACAATTAAAAATTATTTCAATGTAGCATTTATAGCCATTTTATAAATCAAAACACATTAGTATTCAAATGGAATTTAATGAAAAAAATCTTAAGTAAAACATTTAAGAAGTTCATCATTTTGACTCTTCAGGTGAAAGAAACAAAACCTGAAAATAAGGTGACCTAAAAATATCCAAAATAGATAAAAAATTGATAAAGCTTAATAGCAAAACAAACAATCTGATTAAAAGATTGGCAAAGGACTGAAATAAACATTTTTTAAAGAAAATATAGAAATGCCAACAAGTATATAAAAGGTGCTTAACATCACAAATCATCAGAGAAATGCAAATCAAAACCAGTAGATATCACACCAGTTAGAATGGCTATTATCAAAAAAGACAAGGATAACAAGAGTTGGTGAGGATGTAAATTGGTACAACCATTACGGAAAACAATATGGCACCTCCTACAAATATTAGAAATAGAACTATCAAATGTTCCAGCAATCCCACTTCTGGTTATATATGTGAAGAAAATGAGATGACTATCTCAAGAGATATCTGCACTCCTATGTTCTTTGCAACATTATTCACAATAGCCAAGACATGGAAACAACCTAAACATCCATCCACAGATGAATGGATATTTAATTTAGGCAGTTAGAAAGTACATGGTAAAATTGCCATTATGTAATTATCTAAATCAACATGGAATGAACTTTGAGTTTTTGAACATGAAAAATGATCTATATAATCTATTTTATTTTTTTAATTTAAATTCAATTAGCCAACCTATAGTACATCATTAATTTCAGATGTACTGTTCAATAATTCATTAGTAGCATATAACACCCACTGCTCATCACATCACATGCCCTCCTTAATGCCTATCACCTAATTACCCCATCCCCCCACCCACCTCCCCTCCAGCAACCCTCACTTTGTTCCCTATAGTTAAGAGTATCTCATGGTTTTTCTCCCTCTCTGATGACTTCCCATTCAGTTTTCTCTCCCTTCCCCTACGGTCCTCTGCCTTCTTTCTTATATTCCACATATGAGTGAAACCATATGATAATTGTCTTTCTCTGATTGACTTATTTTGCTCAGCATAATACCTTCCAATTCCATCCATATTGATGTAAATCGTAAATACTCATCCTTTCTGATGGCTGAGTAATATTCCATTGTGTGTGTGTGCCTGTGTGTGTGTGTGTACCACATCTTCTTTATCCATGCATCTGTCAATGAATATCTGGATTCTTTCCAGTTTGGCTATTGTGGATATAGCTGCTATAAATATTGGGGTGCAGGTGCCCCTTCAGATCACTACATTTGTATCTTTGGGGTAAATACCTAGTAGTGCAATTGCTGGATCATAGGGTAGCTCTATTTTTAACTTCTTGAGGAAGCTCCATACTTTTTGCTGGAGTGGCTATAGCAGCTTTCATTCCCACCAACAGTGTAAGAAGGTTCCCCTTTCTATGCAACCTTGCTAACATTTGTTGTTTCCCGACTTGTTAAGTTTAGCCATTCTGACTGGTGTGAAGTGGTATCTCATTGCAGTTTTGATTTGTATTTCCCTGATGCCTATATGAGTTATAGCAATTTTGGGGTGGAGTCTTTTGGGTTTTCCACATAAAGTGTCATATCATCTACAAAGAGTGAGAGTTTGGCTTCTTCTTTGCCAATTTGAATGCCTTTTATTTCTTTTTGTTGTCTGTTGAGGTTGGGACTTCTAGTACTATGTTGAACAACAGTGCTGAGAGTGGGCATCAAAGTTGTGTTCCAACAAATTAGGCAATTTGGAAGAAATGGATACATTCCTGTAAACTTATAAACTACCAAACTTGAAACAGGAAGAAATAGAAAGCCTGAACAGACCCATAACCAGCAAGGAAATTGAAGCAGTAATCAAAAATCTCCCAACAAACAAGAGTCCAGAGCCAGATGGCTTCCCAGGAAAATTCTACCAAACATTTAAAGAAGAACTAACACCTATTCTTCTGAAACTGTTTCAAAAAATAGGAAGGGAAGGAAAACTTCCAGACTCGTTCTATGAGGCCAGCATTATCTTGATCCCAAAAGCAGACAAAGACCACAACAAAAAAAATTACAGACCAATATCCCTGTTGAACATGGATGCAAAAATTCTCACCAGTATATTAGCCAATAGGATCCAACAGTACATTAAAAGGATTATTCACTATGACCAAGTGGGACTTATTCCTGGACTGCATGCGTGGTTCAACATTCACAAATCAATCAACGTGATACATCACATTAATTAAAGAAAGGACAAGAACCATATGATCTTCTCAATTGATGCAGAAAAAGTATTTGACGAAATACAGCATCCTTTCTTGATTAAAACTCTCCACAGTGTAGGGATATCATAAGCCATCTATAAAAAACCCACAGCAAATATCATTTTCAATGGAGAAAAACTGAGAGCTTTTCCCCTAAGGTCAGGACCACAACACCACTATTGTTCAACATAGTACTATGAAATCTATTTTAATTTAAAAATTTATTCGTTAAAGCTTCCAAAGGGTCCTTATATCTAAATCTCTGTTCTAGAGTCTGTTAGGTCTGTCATGATACACTGGAACGTCATGTTTGACCACTTGAGGACAGAAGCACTTTTTCAGAACCACCCTTTTCAAGCGACATCAGATTCTACAGGAGACAAAACCAAATGGTAGATCAATATAAAACAAAAATTACAAAACCATCTTTTTTTTCTCCAGAGCTCTCATACGTTTTATGTCAGATAGCCTGTTACTAATACTTCATTAAGAATTAAATATCCCGGGGCTCCTGGGTGGCTCAGTCGTTAAGTGTCTGCCTTTCGCTCAGGTCATGATCACAGGGTCCTGGGATTGAGCCCCACATCGGGCTCCCTGCTCAGCGGGAAGCCTGCTTCTCCCTCTCCCCTCCCCCTGCTTGTGTTCCCTCTCTTGCTGTGTCTCTCTCTGTCAAATAAATAAATAAAATCTTAAAAAAAAAAGAATTAAATATCCCAATAAATACTTCAGGTGGAATGCTGCACACCTACATAAAAAATTCAATGTTGATGTAAATATTTATCTGAGAGCTAGAATTATTATAAATATAAATACATGAAAAACACTGCATCCAATGTTTAGTATTACCTGTACTGCCTAAACATAAAATGCGTACTATATTCTTTTCAGATTAAACGAGTTGTCCATCCCCAAATATATTACATTGACTCATCAAGGCCCCAAGAGAATATCACAAATTTTATGTACATATTGTTCTACAATCTCTCACTGACTATCTCATCTAACTCTGTGTGTGTGCAGTTCTCTAAAAAAAAGGTAAAAGAATAAGTCACAGTTTACTTCTTTTTCTGTACTCTTTCTACAGCTGGTCTATCAAAAGAATGAGCAGACTCATTTTTATGGAAAGGAACATGGTAATCTTAACTTTTGAAATAAATGGAACTACTAGTGCCACTTAAAAGCACAAGTGGAGCTACTTCTGAAAACATTTTCCTGTTACTCCACACTGTACAATAGCATCGTGTAATGCAAAGTGCCTTTTTAATAACACACCTATGTTCTTAACATTTCCATTAGAGATTTCAATTAATGCAATGTGGTTTCAAGTTGCAGTTATTTTAAAATGTATGGGGAAGGGAATGGTAATTGTGATCAGCCCTATTTTTGTTGTTGTTGCTCTTTAGTCAAAGACAAAGCACTCTGTAATAAAAAGCAGCAATACTTCCCGAAATGTGGGGTATGCATGTTAATTCTGTAGACAGTTGCAAATTCAACTTGAAAAAAGCATTTGCTTGGATATCTGGTATTTAAGGACTAGAAATAGTTCTGTCCGGTTTTAAATAAATGACATTTTATTTTGAACAAATGTTTGAGGTTTCTCTTTTGATAACTTCAGTTAATATAAATTTTTTTTGCTAATAAATGGAGAGTTTATGATTCTTTCCAATTTTATATATGACTTCTAAGTTTTAAAAAAGGTAAGTTTAAACCCTGAATATTTTAATATTTTTGTAATTATTACATGTTTCACTACATGCAAAATACATTGTATGCAATTGTATGAAATGTGATCTAAGAAATTATGGATAACCTAGGGATTATTTTCTTCTATTCTATAACCTGGAATTTGTTAACATCTGCTCTTACAAGGTCTATTTTTGGAATACATTAGCTAATATCTTAGGTCTTCAGGCAAAACTGAAACTAAAATCACTCATTTTTTAAATATCTTATTGTGATTTAGTATTGTTTTGAAAACAGGGTTGTATAAAAATATGTAGAGCTTCACAATATATTTAATGACGCTAATATAACTCACATCAAAATAAAAAAAGAACAGCCCTAAAAATTAAACTATGGAAATATTAGTTCCTTAATAAAATATTTGCAAATAGAATGTATCATTGTAATAAAAAGAACAATATGCCATTACGGTTTATCAAAGAACTAAAATTGTGGTTCCATCAACTATTTATCTTTTATTGTATCTTAATCAACACAATTCATAAAGGCAACAAGTTATAAGCATGCATATTGGAAGAGAAAATCAAATCCTCATTATTTTTGGACAATATGATTTACAAACAAGAAAAAATCCCAAATAATAATAAATAGAACTAATAAAGAGTTTAGGAAGATAACCAAATAAAGAATTAATCTATAAAAACAGTTGCCTTACTATCTATCAGAAATGGCCTATTAAAAAAACATAATTAAAAATTATTTGATTTGTGGGTGCCTGGGTGGCTCAGTCGTTAAGCGTCTGCCTTCGGCTCAGGTCATTGTCCCAGGGTCCCGGGATCAAGTCCCTCATCAGGCTCCCTGCTCAGTGGGGAGCCTGCTTCTCCCTCTGCTTGCTGATCCCCCTGCTTGTGCTCTCCGTCTCTCTTTGTCAAATAAATAAATAAAATCTTTTTTTTCATTATTATGTTTAAATAAATTTTTTTTTTAAATTATTTAATTTGCAATGGCATCATAATCAATAAATATCTAAAAATACATCTGCCTAAATATGCAGATATTCTTTTAAAAGATATAATAAAAACCACCAATTACCTTGAGTGAGCTGGACATGGTGGTATGCTACTCAGAAAAGAACCTTTGCCCCAGTTGTTAGAAGCTCTATAGACATCTTCTAGCAATCAGGTGCCTTCACTGCAGAAAAAAAATTTGTCAAAAGTCATGCCTTATATAGGGTGGCTCACATCCAGTTACTGAGAAAGGCAGTTGTATAAAGGTTCCATTATTCTGGACCAACATAGAACCTTTGTGCAGAGCAACACTGAAATAAAGGGAGCAGGATCCATTCAACATGGGTGATAGAATGCAATTTTGCCCAAGGGCCCATTCTAGATGGCAACAAGTGTTTTTGTAGCCTATATCTGTACTCTGAGGGGGAAAGACAGAAATCCTCATACTTCATCTGAAACTGGGAGGTAATAGAAATGATGATCTCTTTGGTAGATAGGAAAGCAAGTAAGAAAATGGCCTTGCAGCAGCTTCTCCTAAGCCTCACCTGCTCTCATGTTCCAAGAGGATCATGTGTCTCATCAAGACACAGATCATCTGTGGCTCAAGCTTTGTCCATGTGGCCTTTTCCACCAGGCGCTGTCATGGAGCTCCTACCTCCATCACCATCACTCCTTGTTGAAGAAAATGCAAAAGCTTCTCCCCGCACCTGTCAGGACCCCACCTTCTCTCCACCATTAGGCTTATAACTTGCAAAACCACACTGCGGAATATAGTCTCCAAACTTATTAAGTTATACAGATTAAATATATATATATATATATATATACAGTTTTTTGTATGTCAATCATACCCCAGCAAATTAGTTTTAAAAACAAAAGAATGATACCCAGTTAGAAAAAATGATCAATTAATAGCAAACAGAAAGTATCCAGAATATTTAAATGTAAATGCATAGAAAAATCTAGCAAGAGGGGTGCCTGGGTGGCTCAGTCGGTTAAGCA
Organism: Leptonychotes weddellii; assembly: GCF_054177405.1. Lineage (NCBI taxonomy): Eukaryota > Metazoa > Chordata > Mammalia > Carnivora > Phocidae > Leptonychotes > Leptonychotes weddellii. The sequence goes on from NC_138369.1 coordinate 175,947,076, forward strand.
TCTGACTCTTGGTTTCAGCTCAGGTCATGTTCTCAGGGTGGGGGGATCTAGCCCCACATTGGGCTCCATGCTCAGCAGGGAGACTGCTGGAGATTCTCCCTCTCTGTCTGCCCCTCCTTGCACACCATCTCTCTCTCTGTAAAATAAATAAATGAATCTAAAAAAAAGAAAGAAGGAAGGAAGGAAGGAAGGAAAGAAGAAAGAAAAGAAAGAAAGAGAAAGAAAGAAAGAAAGAAAGAAAGAAAGAAAGAAAGAAGAAAGGAAGAAAGAAAGAAGAAAGAAAGAAAGAAAGAAGAAAAAGAAAGAAGAAAGAAAGGAAAAAAAGAAGAAAGAAATCTAAAGATATATCCAGACGGAGATATACCAGAACAGTGGTAGTACCTAAGTCCAAGAAGGGGACTTGGATTCACAACACAGTCAAAGGACACAGCTTCTTCTTCTGTAATTTAAAAAAAAAAAAAAAGTTTTTCAAAAAATGTAATATTAATCTTATTATTAAAACGGTTTAAGAAAATGTTTTTAAAAATAAAATAGGTATACATTTTCTTAGAGAAATGATTTAAAATTATATTTTTTAAAAAGTGTAGCAGTCTATGAAGATATTTTGAAAAAAATTAATAACTAGAATACAGATAGTATATATTCGTAAAACACAAATTATAGACATTGGCTGATGATAAAGTAGAAAACCTAAATTTTGCTAAAAAACAAAAATTTAATAGAAAAATTTACTCATATAAAGCAAAAGTCAAAGGAATAGCCCCACCCCTGGGCCCAAAGCTTCAGGCCCAGATACCCTTCTGTAAGTACTTAAAAGTTAGTAAGAATGGAACAATATCCTTGATACTTAATGATCTTAGTACTAGAGGATACGAATCTGACCAATTTCTTTTTCTAAACTAAACCCATACGTCTTTTCCACACTTTTCATGGTGAAAAATGCATTTAATTTTTATTTCTAAATTTAACCATATGTAATAAGATTTTTTTCTTGTCATTAATTAATATAAACAAAATCTATAATTATAACTTTATACTTATTACTCCTTGATTTGATAAACTGTTATGGTCCTTAAAAATACATAAAATGCAGCAGTCAAAATTTCTAAGGCATTAGAGCTATAGCTAATTTGTCTTAGATATTTTTTAATAGAACTACTCTATATCATACCAAACCAGTAATTGTTTTATGATGCCCCCAAATAGGCACTTAATAGTGTTCATCGAACAAATTCATGTGTGTACCATAGGGTAACAGAGAGTACTTTCATTTCAAAATGATTTTGACCATGTATCGATAGCAATAAAAAATCAAATTAACAGATTTTCTTATAAATTACACATACGTACAAATTATTTACTATTATATACATTAGAAAATATGCCCAAACATCAGATTTAAGGTAATAATATAAATACTAATTTTTTACTATTTATGTGATTGATATAATTATATCAATGATATGATTGATTTGAAATAATTACTACTAGACATTCCTTTATGATTCAGACATTTGAAGTTCTGAATCTGAGTTCAGAATACTTCCAAACTTTGTTTTCATAGCTGTTGGAACTGGAAAAAACAAACAAGAAATATGCAAATGTACAAATGCAAGAACCCCCTCCTTGTCAGTGTTTACCATAACATCTTATTCAATTTTCCAATCCTATCTATCAGCTCCACAAATGATTTTTTTGAAGTTAAGCAATTAAATGTCAATATTCTTTAAAGTCAACTGGATGCTATATATAAAAAAAAAAGAAGAAGAAAAAAGCACAAATTATTTAAGTATTTTTATCACATTAGAAAGTTTTTTCCAGGGCGCCTGGGTGGCTCAGTTGGTTAGGCAACTGCCTTCGTCTCAGGTCATGATCCTGGAATCCCAGGATCTAGTCCCGCATTGGGCTCCCTGCTCAGCGGGGAGTCTGCTTCTCCCTCTGACCCTCTCCCCTCTCATGCTCTCTCTATCTCATTCTCTCTCTCAAATAAATAAATAAAATCTTTAAAAAAAAAAGTTTTTTCCAAAATTGAAAATTTTAAGTTATGGGATTTTTATAGTTAATTCATTGTAGTGTTCATAGCAACTAAATAATACAATTACAAAAATACTTCCAAACACCAGTTTTCAAAAGTCTATTTCCATAACATGAGTTTCTTTCAAGAAATAAATTATGTTCCTACGTGTTAGGATGTCAGCCTCACTCTGAAGGCTGTATGTCTATGCAGGTGTGTGTGCACCTAAATGTCAGATAGGTGAATGTGTGTTTTAATATATGCAATATAGCAAAATACTGATGACCCTTTTTATTACAGAAATAGCTACAAAATTAGAAAACTTAAGGTTTTTATTTTATAATACTTTTCAAAAATTGTTCAATTTTTTTATCTTGATCTTAAAAATTTTTGCCATAGGGTAATTAGTGAATCTCTGTATGACATGAGACATTTTAATTTATATCTCTCATATTCTTACATTGCATTTTAAAGAGTCTCTTCTATGAGTCTTATATTTGAAAAAAAATAAAAGCACATCTGTTGTATTTTGTATACCAAAACTGAAAGGCATTGCAATATGCAGGAAGCTAATTAACATGTGAGGGTGTCAATTATAACCCCTTGCACGGTGGCTTTCCCTTTTTTTCCTCAGGAACCCTCTCTAAATATAGGCTATGTGACCACTTACAATTCTTTTGAATGACAGTGTCAAACCCTATGCTGAATATTAGCAAAGTTTAGTGCTTACATTTTTCCTTTTAAGCAAAAATATATATGAAAATTCTAATGTTTTATCCTTCCAAACTATTCACTTCTCCTGCACCCAGTTATCCTCTTCAGAGACTATTACATTGGTATGTTATATAATTATCTACAATACTGTTTTAGAAACCATATTAGCAACCTTTAAGTATTTTCATAAGTATATATATTCATAATCATCTATAGGAATATATAATATACATACATATTTAATCTATAATATACATGTATTGTGGTTTAGTATAGTGTATCTTTCAAACTGTTCTCTTTATCTGTGTTATTTGATTACTTTTAGTTCTAATTCACTTAAAAGTACCCGTTGACTAAATATAGTGAGCATTTTAGCCTAATACTTCCAGTTTTGAACTTTATTATAAGGTGGTAAGTATACAAGCATACTTAAGAATATTTATAAAAGTGACACATTGAAGCAGAAAATATACAAAAACCCTAAATACCCATAGAGCAGAATTTCAATAGGTACAATCACGATGCAGCTCACACACAGTGTCTCTTCCCACGTCCCCGGAGGGATCATGGCAATGTGTTCACATGGTCATACATTTGTCACTTGATATAAAGTGACCCTCAGTGGTCTCATTGAAACCATCTCTCATGACAAATTAGCATCAGGATTACAAATAAGCATCCCTAAACCCAATATTGGGGTGGAGGTGGGGGTCTGGTATCTAAGTGCTCAATTTCAGATGTCTCCAGAGAAAAATCTCACAGCTCTCTTCTCCCTTTTTCAATTCAGTTATTTAATGAAAGAGAGTCAGGAGGTTTCACAGTGGAAACATTTCTTATAGTTTTCAGGCACTTCCCTTTGGGATGGAACATCTTTCACATTTTGATATATCATTTGAAATTTCCTTTTAAAAACTTGGTACAAGTGTATTAAACAGAGATGTTTCTCTGTGTCCCTCTGCAAATAACAAATACCTGGAAGAATGTCCTCCCCAAAATGAACCAGTCACCTCTGATGGAGGGATTTTGCTGAGTCTTACTTTTTTTTTACTCTTAAATGTGAAATAACATTTCTGTAATTTTCTGTTTTTCTCTTTTAATCACTATAAACTATGTGACTCTTTTCTTCTTGAAAATAAAAATTGGCCATAAAACTGTGTGATATCCCTGAAAGAGGCTTATAGCTTTTAAACAATTTCTCAGGTATTATTTCATTTAATTCTCATAATATCCTGAAGGTAAATAGGATTATATTCATCCAAACTAAATATATTTGAAACAAAATATGTCACTGAAATTCAAAAGACTAATTACTGCCTGAAGTTACTTACATATCTTTCTATCTTTGGTTGGCCTTGTTCTGAGAATACTACAGAAAAATTCAGGCAGAGAACATGAACAATGACAAGGTCATGACTGAGAAGTTTGTCTCTTAACTTGGCCCTTCTAGAATCTAACTCTGAGGAAACATTATTGAGAACTCATTTTACTTTATCTTCCTTAACATTTTTGTGACAACCACATCCTAGTATTTAATAAGAAAAACTTACCTACTATGATTCCACCAGCAAACTTTTTTCCCCCTGAAATGTAGTTCACTTCTTGTCTTTGCATATAATTCGTTCTTGAGGGGGAGAAATAGTAACACCAAGAAATTATTTTATTAAAAGTTAAAAATGAACTCTTGTTATCTGAATGATCACGACAAAACATACATCACCATTGTTCCTCTTTCTCATTTATATTCTTTGTGGGAAATTGAAAAGTTATTGAACCTTTGTCTATTTTAACTTTCCTGTCAACTGAGTGGACTGGAAAAAAATAAAATTTTAAGTAAACTCCTTCTGAAAAATCTTCCTTAGTGAGACAGACATTTCATTTAAAAAAAATAAGGATATAGACTTTTTAAACATCAAGTTGTAAACATTTTATATAATTTAAAAATTAAGGGAAATTTTTAAAAATAAAGTGCAATATTCAAATCTGAGGTTGTAGTTTAACCATCCGTTTTAATTATTTTTTCATATGAATTACAAAACTAAACATTGCTATAAAACTTTCAGAATCTGATTAGTTTTAATATGAATAATTCATTTGCAAAGAACTAAAAGCTATTGAGTACCAAAAGGAAGTTAATATACCTAGCTTATATTTACTATTTCAAAATCATAATGAAAGATGCTAATACATAATCTTAAGAGAGGCCAAAGTAACATTCGGAGTCATCATGGATTATATTTACTTTGATGACCACAAAACAGCATCGATGGTTTCAGCTTTCTCCGCTCCAGATGATCTCCAGAAATACTTGCCATTAAGTCCAAAACAAGATCAAGAAAGAAGGAAATGTCTGAATTAATCATCAGTTGTTATATTTCTCTCATTTTCCTTGACAATCTTTTCCCCAGTTTCTCCTGCATTTATGTAAGGACAAGATTGCTAGACACAAGCTCTAGTCACACGTAATATCTAAATTGCCACTTTTCCTAATGAAATCCTAAGTGATACACATTCCTATTTCAGAAATATCAAAAATCATTAACAAATATGTGTCTGAGAATAAATGAAATACTATAACTTTTTTAGATTTATCATTTATGACAACATTGTCTTTTAAAATCCTGATTTCATATAAATATATATTTATTTATTTATTTAACAACAGAAGTCTTGGCAGCCATGAGGAATAAATTGCATTCTTCAAGTTATTCAGGAAATTAAAATCTTAGCTAGTAAATGACTCCAGGCTTGTGATTTGAGGATAATGTTTCCTAAATTGTTGTAAAAGAATTGCAGACATCAGAATCCCCTTGGGTACTTATTAAAATTACTAATTTCTGGTAATTACTTATTACAATGACTTAGTTCTGTCTCAGACCTAATAAATTGGCATCTTAGAGGGGTTGAGGTCTGAGAATATTAAATCAGTGCATATGCCCAGATGACTTGCCAGATGCCTGAAGTCTGAGGAACATTTAGGTTTGTTACGTTGCCTGATTGTGTTTTCCATATTTTTAAGCAATACATACATAAGTATTAACAAGACATGACATTTCTGCTTCCTATGGAGTCTAAAAATTTTTTATTGTTTAGAACATAATGAACTACGCAGTAGTGGATAAAACTCTATTCTCCCCCACAAAGAGTAGGCTCCTCTACACACATTTTTTTCCTTTTTATTTCCATAAATATTTTTCTTTGTAAATACTGATTGGTTGCTAAAAACTGTGGGTGATAGTAATTCTTAGCACTTTTGTTAGGAATCATCTTATTCAATTAATAACATTTTTACTCATGACACTTTTAAACATATACATACGGTAGAAAAAAATGTATCAATTAAAATCTTAATAGTTTCCTCATCATTATTGTTATTTTCATAAACATTTTATTTTATTTTAAAAATGTTTGAATTTGGTTAGCAGAGAATTTCAGAAGAAATCAACACTCAACTTTCCACTGGGTTATTCTTAGTCAATCATTACATTCATCATAAAGAACATACCAAAAACTTAAATGGCAGGCAGAATTTTAAGATGGCAACACTAATCCCATCGCATGGGTCCCACCCTCATGATCCCATTTAATTACTCCCCTAAGGCCCTATCTCCAAGTACCATCACACTGGGGGTTAGAGCTTTGTGAGATCATAGAAAATGTACATATTAGTTTCTGCCCCCAATTCCTGGCACAGAGCTCCTAAAACCCATGTAATTTCCTAAATTATAAGAACACCAGAAGCATCTTTTGTTCTAATAGTTGGTCTTTGGCTCCAGTTCCTGACACAGAGCTCCTAAAATCTTTGGAATTTTCTGGGTGATAGCAGTGTCTTCTGTTCTAATGAATGTCTTTTGTTCATTTGAAGTGGTGATGGTGGTGGTGATAAGGGGCGGTCTTATAGGACTGACCCTTCAACCTGTGGCATCTGATGCTATCTTCTGGTAGATAGTGTCAGAATTGAGTTAAAGTATAGGACACTCAGCTGGTATCACAGAGAATTGCTTGGTGTGGGGAAAAACCTACAGGTATTTGGTGACTAGAAGCGTCAGAGTGTTCTGTGTGAGTAGAGGAGAAGCACATCAGAAGAACACAGGTTTTAATATATGAATTTGGGGGAGACATAATCATTCAATCCATAATAGGCACTGTATTGAATAGAAGGTATTGACTTCTAGAAGCACGTTTTCCAAGATTAAAATTGTCAAAAAATATCTATTTTAGGCATTACAATAAAATTTTAATATTATTATTTTAATCCACTTAATTCTGTCAACCTATGGAGGATGTTTAGGTCTAGGAAAGAATGGAGGTAGTAGGAGGGGCATCTTCCACTATTACACTTTCTAAACACATCATGAGTTAAGTGGATGCAAATTAAAACTAGACCTGAACCTCTGAAACAAATAATACTTTATATGCTATAAAAAAAAGAAGAAGATAGTAGGAAGGGTAAAATGAAGGGGCGGGGGAATCGGAGGGGGAGACGAACCATGAAAGACTATGGACTCTGAGAAACAAACTGAGGGTTCTAGAGGGGAGGGGGTGGGGGGATGGGTTAGCCTGGTGATGGGTATTGAAGAGGGCACGTACTGAATGGAGCACTGGGTGTTATACACAAACAATGAATCATGGAACACTACATCTAAAACTAATGATGTAATGTATGGTGATTAACATAACATAATAAAATTTAAAAAAAAGAAAAAAATATTGGCTGGCTTTAAATGGCAAAACTGTTCCACGTATAGGTAAATACATATTTTTATTCTTTTTTTTTTTTTTTTTTTATTTATTTGACAGAGAGGGACACAGCGAGAGAGGGAACACAAGCAGGGGGAGTGGGAGAGGGAGAAGCAGGCTTCCCGCGGAGCGGGGAGCCCGATGCGGGGCTCGATCCCAGGACCCTGCGATCATGACCTGAGCCGAAGGCAGACGCTTAACGACTGAGCCACCCAGGCGCCCCT
>NC_138369.1:175955264-176039406 GCF_054177405.1 Leptonychotes weddellii
CCTGGGTGGCTCAGTTGGTTAAGCGACTGCCTTCGGCTCAGGTCATGATCCTGGAGTCCCTGGATCGAGTCCCGCATCGGGCTCCCTGCTCGGCAGGGAGTCTGCTTCTCCCTCTGACCCTCCTCCCTCTCATGCTCTCTGTATCTCATTCTCTCTGTCTCAAATAAATAAATAAAATCTTTAAAAAAAAAAAAAAAATAAAATAAAATAAAAACTCTGAATTTATTCTAACAGTATAGTTTTGTCTGTTTTTTAATTTTATGCAAATGGAATGATACAGTATTTTTCAGTATCTGGCTTATTTTACTCAAAATAATGATTGTAAGACTCATCAAAATTTTGCATATAGAAGCAGATGTATTATCATGCCATATTATTAACTTGCACAAATATATTATTAGTCATTCAAATGTTATATAGTCATTCTAATTGACAACTTGGATATCTGCAATTTTTCAGATTTGAATAATTACAAATAATGTCACTATGAATATTCTTATGCACACCTTCTGATCATATTTGGGAAATAAGTATGAATGTGAATGTGAATATATAAATATAGTAATACACACACATATACATATATGATATGTCTGTATGTTTGCTCAAGAGCTATCAAAAAATCCAAAGAGATAGTTCAAGGGAAAGTGAATCCTGACTGGAAAGATTCGGATTTGTCTTCCCACCCACAGGTTTGGGTAACTAAATTGAATACAATGAGTGAATCCACAACTCTCACTGTATTCCATTAATGAACTGCTTTGCAGCCTTAAGAAATTCCATATGTATAATTTCTCCAACATAACTTGTAAAGAGCAAATGTTTACAAATGCATATTTATGGGCTAAACTCCACTGCACAAAGCAAAGTTGTGATCCATCCACCTGGATTCTATGAAGCTTCAGTGATCGCAACATCATTTGGCCTCAGCTTCAACACAGTGATTTCTGAGTCCAAGTTCTCTTTTCTGTTACACTTCACTCTCTAGGAGTCATTGTTCCCAAATTGCCCATACATGTTGGGAGGAGCTGATGTGTTTGGAGAAAATATGACTATCACAATTTCATCTTTTAGTTCAAAGTGGTATAAATGTAAAACCTGTGAGGATTAAAAGAACACAATCAATCCAAAAAAGATAGTAGGCATTTCATCAAGTATTAAAAGGTCAACTAGTGTGACATCCCTACATTAGGGAAATTTATTTAAGAAAATTCAATCTACTGAGAACTCTTAACTTTGAAAGGTGATAAAGGTCATAGAACAAGTTATTTGAAAACATTGCAACAGTAGCAGTTGTTTCAAATCCACTAATATTTTGGAGACTTTTATGTTTGCCGCACTCTCTTTTTAACCATATAGTCTATCCTCCATATGCAGTATCTCTCTCCCAATAAATTCACATTTCAAAGATCATCAATAACCTCTTTCCTGAGTATAACATCCTCTTTAATTTCTCACCCACCCCAGTCTCTTTGCAGTATTTGACTAATTGCTATCACTTTCTTTTTTAAGATTTTATATCCTTGGCTTTTTGATAATCTTTTTAATCTCTGAAATGTAACTCCGTCTATTTGCTGCAACCTCCTAAACCCCCAGTGTGTACTCTAAGATCTTGTCACACAAAACTTGTCTTATTGTTTCCCCTTAATAAATCTGAAACTTTGTAAATGTTGTTGATTTCCATGAAATATACTCTTCCTCCTTCTCATCCCTATACACTTTTGATGACCTTGTTTACCAACAAAATTCTTAAGTCACTTTTCAAGATCCAGGTGATAGTTTTTCTTCTCTATGATGACTTCCACTGTGAATGTAGCTGAATTCTATCACAAAGTCTTATTCCCAAGGCACGGGAAAGTCCCCAGCAAATAAGAGATATTCAATTTATGCAGTATATCAAATAAGGGCTTTAGGTTCAGAAGTCCTATGTTTAAATTTTAGCTCTCTCATGTATTTGAAATTAAACTGATAAATCCTTCTCTGGAAGCCTTTACTGCTTCATAGGAAACAGAACTAATAATAACTTTCCCGTAAGAGCTACATGAGATAATGTAGGGAAATTACCAAAGACAATGTCTGGCACTTAGTAGAAGATCTGTAATTGGCTGTAACTACTGCCACTACTATTTCTCTGTTCCTCCACCTCTTCTTAATAGTAATCAATAGTTGAATAAATGGAAATCTTAAAATTCCCCTTCTTTGTGAAGTTATATCACGAGTCAAGATAATTACTCTTCTAGCTAGAGAAATACATGGGAAAATGCATTCTCTGAAATCTACTTGGAATTTGTTTCTCTCCTGTTAGAGGAGGTCATCAAGGGAACATCACCACTGGTTGACCAGTTAGCTGGATCTGGGCAATCAGACCTCCTCACCCTATCCATTGTGCTTGAAAAGTATGTTTTGTCCACACTTTCCACAGTGGAAGCCATTTTCAAGTATGGCCTTCACAGAGCAATGTATTGTTAGACTATTGGGCTGGTATACATAACTGAACCCAAGTAAGACCTCTCTATAAGTGTTTAAGATTCTGGCAGGCAGGTGCAAAGATCTACTTGTCTTAAGGCCACAGAAGATAAGCTTCATCTGTAAGGTTGCTTATTAAACCTGCCCCCTACCAATGTGGAGTGGCCCGCTTCTTTCTTTGGTCTCTCCTTGCCTTTGGTGTTCGGATTTCAGATTTCACCCAGGAAATTCCTATGTTTGCGAACTGACACTCCCATGATGTATTTAATGGTTTATGCGCTTACTGAATCCTCACCAAGTCAAAAATAATGAAAATACAGTAGCTTCTCCATAGATCATATTGGTTTATCCCTCCTCTATTATACTATCTTCTCCCACTGTAGCAACATGATGATCCATATACCACAACAACCAAAAAAATCATCATGGTAAGTAGCAGAAGAATGTTGATGTTTGCTTACAGATGTGTCATTCACCTACTCGTTTTTTTTTTCTTCTTCCCTTCCCTTCCTTGGAAGTTTGAGGCATTTGATAGTTTATAAGAAAGCCAATTAAATTGTTAAAATTCAGGCATATTTACTAGTTCCTACTCCAGACATTTAGTAGGACACTTAAAGTTAGTGTAAATTTTTCTTCCACAGTGACCACTAGCCAGGCAAAAAGAAATTACTGATTACAGTACATATTGTTTAGCCTCTAGGAAAAGATGGGCACAAATCTCTGACCACAGTATTGGCTAAAACTACCTAAGGGGAAAGATAGGACATTGCAGAGTAATGCTTCTTTTAAATGTGTAATTGGAGAAACAAAAGGATCAGAGAAGTAGTATGAGAACAAGTGAACAAGAAGAGATGATTCAGCAGGCTTAGCAAGAAATCATGGCTCTGTCTCTGACTGAAGAACAAGAGAGAAGCCAGCATTTTGGAGTCTTTTGCTTTTCAGGAAAATCACACCTTATTTGATTGGAATAACAGTCTTCTGCAATAATTATAGTCTTTTTCAACATTATCAGTCTGTAACACTGCTTCTATAGAACAATTCACCAATTTCCCTTATTTCTTCTCATAGAAATGCTTTGCCCATGGACATCTAAATATATTAAAGATCCAAATCAAAGCCATGAGTTAATCTGAGGGTTCCTTAGCAATTGGAAAAATTTCCTAGATGGCCAACATTAATAAATGCCAAAGTCCGATGCTCTATTTACTCCTTGAAGATTTTCTAACAATATTCTAATTATCAACATCCAATACACTAACTCCCAAATTGTAAGAACCACAAATCTACAAAGAAATAAATCATTGTAACTCTAATAATTCAGGCTTAGTATTTACCAGCATTTTTATCTACTGGTGATAGTAAGTCATTTTGCAAGGTTAATGAATTTTAATTTGGATGCCATTATCTTACTCTCTCCACTCTTTTCTATCTGCTGCACAGAAAAATTCAATCTATTAAACTCAGTATGGGGCAAAGCCACAATGACCTGTTAATAATTGCTGGTTGACAACGTTGCACAATAGTTAGTCCAGAAGAAGGCTGTCCTGGTCGATCTGACCTAGGAATCTAGTGAAATATCACAAGGGTTACTGAAGAATACTAAATCAGAATTTGAATAACAATAGTCACTCCAATGTTGAACAGTGAGGTTATGTTTACTTAAGTGGTAGCAGCATGGTGACAGAATCATGCATAACCTTCATCACAGGCAAATTAATTAGCTTAGACTTCTCCAAAGCCACTTGGCAAAAAATTGCAAATCACTGGAGAATCCACTTAAACCGTAATAAAGGAAACCATACTGATTAGTTCGCTATATATTATAGAGTGCAGCCTCTCCCAAGCCTTTTCCCTTTGTGTATACCCACATAATCTAAGATTGATCCTGGCCAGAATGGAAAAAAGAGACAGTATTGAGACAATAGACAACATTTCAAAGAGTTTTATGTATGGCATGTGTAGATGTGGTAAAAAAGTAACAACTGGTCATCTGGATGAGAGAAGTATGAGAGTGGTTTTTACTCTTCTTGCTACTTTTATGTACATTTGAAATTATTTCAAAAGAACTACTGAAAACTATTTAAATCCCAAGGATTAAAAAAAATTCAAGCACTATGAAGTAAAATAATAACAACAACAATAACAAATAGTCTAACAGGGGCGCCTGGGTGGCTCAGTCGTTAAGCAGCTGCCTTTAGCTCAGGTCATGATCCCAGGGTCCTGGGATCCAGCCCCGCATCAGGCTCTCTGCTCAGCAGAGAGCCTGCTTCTCCTCTCCCTCTGTCTGCTGCTCTGCCTACTTGTGCTCTCTCTCTCTGTGTTAAACAAATAAATAAAAATCTTTAAAAAAAAAAAAAAGAATCTATAGAAGACTTTAAAAAAACAAAACAAAACAGTCTAACAAAAAAACCTGTCATAATAATTTTATTTTCAATCAAATTAACTTGAAAATCAAAGTGTAAATAGGAGCATGATGTATATTTACACTTATGATTGACAAAGTAACTCTCAGTGAATGCAATACTTAATGAATGCGTAATAATAGAAAAAGAAAGAATACATTTACGATATTTGAAAAACAAGTCTTGATTTAATTTTATTAAAAAAGAAAGGAAAGAAAAGAACCGAAGGCTCATATTGTGGGGGCATGTACAATTAAGGAAGTGCATGACACAAAATACTTTTTCTGTTTTGATATTGACCAGTACTTAAGAAGAAATGTAGACCACGCATCTTTCAAGGTAAATCATGAAATTTAGGTGAAAACTATGAGCAGCCCAAAAGCTGCTGTCTTTGGTGCTCCTTATAGCCTGCCTATAGGCTCATATGCCCACCTGTCTCAAAGGACATGAGAAGCAGCCTGGCTGACTTCTGAACATTGGCACTTTCCTCTGTAATCATTTTCGACATTCTGACTTCCTATCAGAGGAAGAGAAGATGAGCGAACTAGATGTTCAGATGAGAGGAAAGAACAGACAACAGATTCTATTAATGAATTACAATGAATAATAATAAATCAGGTTAGTTACTTTTGTTGTCATTGAACTCCATTTTGACAAAAAATATCACTTTCATATATCACTAATATTCTCATGAAGATTCTCTCTCACACACATATACACAATTATTTGTTGAGAAATATGAGTTTCTTTTTTTTTAATTTTTTATTGTTATGTTAATCACCATACATTACATCATGAGTTTTAGATGTAGTGTTCCATGATTCATTGTTTGTGGATAACACCCAGTGCTCCATGCAGAATGTGCCCTCTTTAATACCCATCACCAGGCTAACCCATCCTCCCACCCCCCTCCCCTCTACAACCCTCAGTTTGTTTTTCAGAGTCCATTGTCTCTCATGGTTTGTTTCCCCCTCCGATTTCCCCCCCTTCATTCTTCCCCTCCTGCTATCTTCTTCTTCTTCTTCTTTTTTTTTTTTAACCTATATTGGATTATTTGTTTCAGAGGTACAGATCTGAGATTCTACAGTCTTGCACAATTCACAGCACTTACCAGAGCACATACCCTCCCCAGTGTAAGGAATGAGCGAAATAAGTCAGAATATGAGTTTCTTTTATTTCTGCTATTAAAAAGTCTACTTTTTCAATGTAAATTTCTTTAAAAACAAGGACAGCAAGTTGCATGATTTTGTGGCCTCTCTTATTTATGAAGTGTTTAGTAATTAATGTCAATTATGATCATAGATTTTATTAAATTTAGCCCAATATCCCCCACTTTATTTCATCTAGGCATCATTTTAATACTTTCTCAAAATCCAGCTCAAATCCTAATCCTCCATAAAGATTGCAAGAGCATACCAGCAAAATGTGACCATTCCTCTTCTGGAAACAGAATGATTTCCAAAAGTTTGCTCCATAGAACATTCTGATCCTTGAGATGATTTTTTTAATTAATTTTATTTTTAATTAAGTTTAGAAAGTACTGTATATTATATCCCCTCTTTTAGAGATTGAAAAGACAAATTAGTTATTAAAATTTGTCAAATTTCCTGAAGTAATAATCCAAATTAGCTTGATTAAATCCAGGTACCACTGAATGTACTTGACAATGGAAGGTTTCCCACATTCTGTAAGATTTATTAACAACTACCTGAATCATATTTTATGTATCTCAATTTAAGAAATGCTGTATTATGGAAAGTAGATAACATTGGTTGGTTATTAATTTATATACTTGTCACAAGCACGCTATAAAGGTGCACACATGTGTCTTTCCACAATGTCAGCTTTATTCAATCATAAAGCAAGGTTAATATAACCATAAGGCAATTTCAGGATTCCAAACAATGACATTTCATTATGCATTTCACTTGACTTCATATGTATCACACAGAGCAAAGCACAATCCAAAGTCACACAAGAAACAAGATACAAGAAGGGGTAAGAAGTTAACCAACCCAGTGCAAAGTCTGTGAGCATGCAGTTGAGGTGAAGCCTTTGTCCTGTCTAGGGCAGCTCTTGGCACATGCTGCTCATTATGTTCAGGCAGTGGAGGGTCTCTGTTAGGCTCAATGCAGTCAGATGTGGAAGGGTCAGCAGTCTGACAGTTTGCTACAAAAGTCTGCCATTTTTAGAGGAGTTTCATCAGTCTCGGGCCTTTGCAGGCTTCTTCTGGTTCTAGTGATTATCAGCTCTTGGTTCCTGCAGGCTCTCTTGGTTTTGCTGGTTATCAGTTCTGGGTGCCATCAGCCCCTGCTGGTTTCAGTGATATTCGGTCTCAGCTGCAATACCCTTGGCTGCTTATGTCACTGCTTGACACGAGGGACTCCAACTTGATGTCTACAATACTACTTCATGACATCCTTTATTACATTGAAATTGGCTGCTTTCTTAGCTTTTTATACATTTATGAGCACTTGAGTATTGTTTTTTTTCTTAAGTTTCCCAAATACCTAGCAAAAGCATTATATATAAAAATTCTATCATCTGTCTATTATCTATCTGTCTATCATCTATCTATCTACAGAAAGAAGATGAAGAAAAGCTACAAATAAGAAATAATGTCACATTTAATCCATTAAAATTACATTGAAATATTTCAGACAAAATGGTATAAAGCACAGTACAGGGAATAGTATATCCATATCACTTAGCTTAAAAAATAAAACTTTAGACTAAAAATTGAAAAGCCGTATATATCCCTCCCTAGTGGTATTGCATGCTTTCTCTTTAGAGGAAACCACTATCCTGAAGTTATTATTTCCCACTTTCAAAAGCTTTTTTGATAGTTTATTACAAACCCTATGTTCTTAAGCAGTAGTGTCAATTCATGCATTTTATGGTTTATATAGATGGTTACCCTATATGCATTTTTATTAATTCTCTAATTCATAGTTATATTTTTGATATTTAACTATACTGAAAATGCTCATAAAATTTATGCACTCTTAATGCTGAATAAAATTGTATTATATAAAGATGATACAATATATGTATTCAATCTTCAGTTGATATATATTTAAGTATTCCAATTTGTTTGTACTCCACATAATACTTGAATACTCTTAAAACAGCTCTATTAGCACTGTTGAATTCATTCTGTTATACTTGTGATAGTAGACTTTCTGCACCATAATATGTGCATACCATCAACTTTAATTGTTTACCACTTACATATTGGGTAACAAATAACCTCCAAAACTTTGTAATGTAAAACAACCACCATTTGTATTCACTCACAAAATGGTGGGTTGGCTGGGATAACTGGTAGAGGGAAGACAGCTAAGATGGCTTTGAATGCTGAGATGCCTGGATCCTCTGGCTTATGGGCTCATATACTCTAGTCCAGAAGTCAATAAATTACACATAGTAAATGAAATCTGATCCTTGGCTTGATTTTATATGGCTCATGAGCTCTGAATGTTTTTCTTTCAAGGGTTGTTTAAAACAAAAACAAAACAAAACAAAAAACAAACACAAAGTAGAAGAGTTTTTATGTGATCTTCAAAGTTTAAATTATTTACTAGGTGGCCCTTTACAGAAAACAAAACAGAACAAAACAAAACAAAAACTATGCTGACCCACCATGGTCAGCTAGCTGGGGCTTCACATGGCAGTGTCCAGGTTCTCAACAAGCAAGGAGAGGGCGAGCCCCAGTGAAAATTTTCCAATGTTCTGCTTGCATTAAGATTGCAAATGTCTCATTGGTGAAAGCACTTACTACGCCATCCAACAGAGACCCAGAGAAATATGGTTAATTGAGTCATTACTATAACATTCTAGCCCTAGTGGGCATGGTCACCTGACTCCAAATTTCTTGTAATAATGCACTTCCCCATAAGTAGTAAATAAAGCTTCCTATTGTTCCTTACTCACTTCACTGCTTGATATTTAGAGACAGAACAATTTTTGCTTAACTGGTATATATAAAATTGTATCTCATTGGGATTTTCTTTTGCATTTCCCCAAATATGAGGTAGAGTATCTTTTTATATGTTTATTCATAATTTGTATTCTCTATTTTGTGAATCTTTGTTCATATCTTTTAAAAAACTTTATGTTGGTCTTTTAAAAATGTTAGCCTTTATCTAATTGATTTGTAGGAAATATATATATATATAAATATTATTATAATTGGTTATTAATTGTCTGACATATATGTCCCAAATAATTTATTTCTGTTTTGTCTTTTCATGTTTAACAGTATATTTTATATAGATAAGTCTGTAATTGTTATGAAGGAACATGTATTTCCCTTCCCAAGTTTATAAAAATAGATTCCTATTATTACTTCTAATATTTTTAAAGTTTTTCTTTTCATGTTTAGATCTTAATTATAATAAGCATACATTTTTGTAAAGCCTTTTTATAAAAAGCCTTTAAAAAAAATTCCCATTTTTTCCAGGGGAGAAAAAATTGACCAAACATTACTTCAAAATTCTGTTAATTCTACATTGATACAAAATAGCAATTTTGTCAAATATGTCCTTTTTTGGTAAAACTGGGTCTGCTTTAGCTCTATTCTTTCTAACAGACTATGTTTGCTCTCCATTTCAATATATCCTATCATGTCAATTATAATAGTTTAAGAATATTTCTTGTAAGACTAGTCTTTATATCTGTTTTGTTTTTATTTTTTCCCTAGAATTTGCCTGTCAATTTTGTTATCTATGGTGATGCTTGGCACACACATACACACAAACACAAACAAGCAATTTTTTTCAAGTTTTAGGAAACTTTCATTGAGATTGTTATTAGAATTATAATGATATATGGTTTAACTTAGGAGGCATGTATATATTTATGATATTGACTATTTCTATGTATGAATATGATACATCTGGCTACAGAGAAACTCTTTAATGTCTTTTAACAAAGTTTTATAAATTTCAACATTTTGATGTCATTTGTGACTACAGGGATTTTATGGACTAGAATCTTGCTCAGTTTTAATAAATTATTCGTGTATATTTTAGCAGAATATGTACATATATAATTTATGGGTGCAAAATTTCTCATATATTTATTTGACCAAATGTTATTTGTGCCATTTACATCATCACTATTTTTTCTTATTTTCTCTCTACTTCATTTAGGAATTGATGAAAGAATATTAAAAAAACTACCAAAGTGAAAGCATGATTGTGAATATATGAATTTCTTCTTGAGTTGCACCATCTTCTTTACACATTTTGAAGATCTGCTACTAGGTGCATTGAAGATTATTGATAATTATATCTCATGAATTGAACTACATACCATTAAGAAAAAAACCTCCTTTTACTTAATGATGACTGTTTTGCCTTAGAATCTAATTTGTCTGTTCTTTTTTTTTTTTTAAGATTTATTTATTTATTTATTTGACAGAGAGAGACACAGCGAGAGACGGAACACAAGCAGGGGGAGGGGAGAGGGAGAAGCAGGCTTCCTGCTGAGCAGGGAGCCCAATGTGGGGCTCAATCCTAGGACCCTGGGATCATGACCTGAGCCGAAGGCAGATGCTTAACGACTGAGCCACCCAGGCACCCCATAATTTGTCTGTTCTTAATATAGCCATTTTAGATTGCATTGTGTTCATATTCATTTGGTATATATTTTTCTATCTTTTAATTTATCTTACATCCCAAGAATATTTCTTATATATGGCATGTGATGGGTTTTTTAAAATATTATATGCTTTGTCTTTACTGGTAAGTTTAATACAGTTACATTTATTGTGTTTATTGGCAAGTTAGGTTTCTTTTCTGCCATCTTGTCTAGCACTTGTTATTTGTTCTTTTTTTCCTTCCATATATTTGTATTTTTAGAATCTATTTTTGAGATAATTTACAAAACGAAAAAATATTTCTTCAATATTCTCTTTTGTTTAAGTGTCGGAGAAAAGCTCCTACTGTTTCACTTCAAAATAATCTAAAACCCGGTTTATCATTCTGTTCAATTCAAAACATAAAGCCAAAATTTTAAAATACAGTTGTTTTCTAATCAGGACTGGAGAAAAAAAATCTAATAGCTTAACCTGGGGCTAAACTCAGCTCCTGTTTTTCATCTATCAAATTGTTTTTCTCTTTTCAATCTGAAAACTTCACTCACAAAATGGTGGGTTGGCTGACAAAAAGTGCCAATATACACCAATCTCCTTCTGTTAATGGTAAGGTGGGGCTACAAGGCTTGATATCATTGGATCATTCATGTTCTTAGCTCTCTAAACTAAAGTATGTGGTGGGAGGAAGGGGAAAGAGGATGGACTGTGATGAATGGCAACCATGGGAAAAGGAGTAGAAGATGGAGGAGTAGGTGATATTGAAGGGAGAGCCAATCAGTATGATGATGGATTTCACTGGGGGGTTCCTTGGCTCTTGCTCTTTCTCATAAGGACTTCCTAAATCTGCTCTGCCTTTTCTATGATACCTTTTGTATTCCCTCCTTCTCTCTTTGGGTTGATCAAGTACTTTATTCTATTTTTTTTCTGTTAGAAAAGTATTATGACATATTTTTAATTTATTCATGGATGTCCATTAAATTTTAACACTCTTACTTAATTGAATAGTATAAACGTAATTCAGTTAACTAAATCCATCTTCCAAGCACTAGTATAATAGCTCATTTGAATATGCAACAATTGGCTGATAACTAGTTGTATTCTATCAAAATTTTGATGATAATGATATAATGCTTTGTGTTTATTTTATTATTATAGAGATGTTTGCTTTCTTATTCCTTAAGAGGTATCCCCTCCCTCTTTGAACCACTTTAAAGATGTCTCTTTTTTGGTGCTTTGTTGTTTTATTTTAATGTTCCTAAGTATGGACATTATATTCATTTTCTATGATCCGTTTGGGAATTTACAGATATTTCCTAATCTGATAATTCACGTACTATGTCAGTTTCAGAAAATCATCAGCCCAAATTCTTTGAATTCTGCCTAACACCATGTTTGCTCTATTATTTTCTTCTGGAACTCCAACTGAGCACATATTTGTGCCATTCTACTCCAACTTATTATTTTCAACTCTTTGTCTTTCTTTGTGCTGAATCCATGTGGCATTCTGTGCAGTCCTTCATATATATTTCTTCCAAGTTGACTAATTCTCTTTTTGGTTGTATAAATTATCTATTTTATATGCAAATTAACTTTTGTTATATATCTTTTATGTAAAATTGATATACATTTTAATTACACTATCAGTAAATTCTAGAAGTTTTATTTTCTTTTTAAGTATGACTTTTTGGACTATTACATTGTCTTCTTAACTATTTGGTTAACCTTTGCATTTTTGAACAAACTGTTTTATTTATCTTAAAACTCAAATGTCTGAAAATATTGGTGTCTATTTCTGATGTTTATTGTCTCTGTTGACTCTTCCACTTTTGGCTTTTTATTTTATTTTATTATGTTATGTTAATCACCATACATTACATCATTAATTTTTGATGTGGTGTTCCATGATTCATTGTTTGCGTATAACACCCAGTGCTCCATTCAATACGTGCCCTCTTTAATACCCATCACCAGGCTAACCCATCCCCCCAACCCCCTCCCCTCTAGAACCCGCAGTTTGTTTCTCAGAGTCCATAGTTTCTCATGGTTCGTCTCCCCCTCCGATTTCCCCCACCTTCATTTTTCCCTTCCTACTATCTTTCTTTCTTTTTTTTTTTTTTAACATATAATGTATTATTTGTTTCAGAGGTACAGGTCTGTGATTCAACAGTCTTACACAATTCTCTTATATTTGAAATTTTGACTGTGCAATGAGGTAGTCTGTTTTAATTTATGGGAAATCTGAGAGGCACATGTTGAAGATGTTTCTTCACAGCGGATTTTGTTTGTTTCTGCTATACACCCTAGGACCCCATTCACTCTCAATCAGTAAAACTAAACTCATTGTCAGCTTAGAGATACCCAGCATGCTGGGAGTTCAAAGTCTAAATATTTACAAGATCTAGTTCAAAGTCAAAGTACTTAAAAACTCATCTGAGTTTCAATAGATGGGAGAAACTTGATTCTTATCATGAAGCCAGACAACCTAGCTAGTTTTTTTTTTTCTAGTCCCCTTTCTCTTTGTGTGGATCTTTTCTAGTCCTTACTTTTCCTGAGTGTGTGACCCTTCACAAATGTAAATGAATGTGAGGTCTCAGATCCACTTTTCTACTTTATTCTGGCTTAAAAAGATAGCCTCCTTTAAAATCAAGCCTTTTTTTGGAAAAATTGGGAAAGATCTCTAAGTCAGCTTATGCCTTATATATACATTATATCTTATGAGTTTATATGAGCATATATATGCATTTCTTTTAATTGTCTTATATTTCATACATATAAACCTCTATTTTTACATTTCATAATTCCATGTGTGTGTATATTCAGAACAGAAAATGCCTCATATTGCTATAAACAACTTTAATTTACTATTCAAAGGAATTTTTATGAAATCTATGTACTACATTAAAATTAAAAAAGGCAGAACTTGGGGCACCTGGGTGGCACAGTCAGTTGAACCTCAGACTCTTGGTTTTGGCTCAGGTCTGATATCAGGGTCATGAGATCGAGCCCTGCATCAGGCTGTGCACTCAGTGTGGAGTCTGCTTGGGTTTCTCTCTCCCTCTGTGACCCCCCACTCTCTCTCTCAATTAGTTAATTAATTAATTAAAAAAATAAAAAATAAACTGTTTATTAAAAAAAGGGGCAGAACTTCCTATGTAGAGAATGGCAGTTCCGTAGTTTATGAAAAGGCAAATCAGTATAAATAAACACATTTGCCCCCTCAAAATAACATTTTTATTTATATGAAACTGATTTAACAGTGTTTTTAATGGTTTAATGCTTTAATATGTAATCTTTAATTAAATATATTTTAAAAATAAAAATACACTCTCCTAGATTAAAGTAAAAATAAGAAAAAATATATATAAATATTTTCATATTTTATGATACATTTTCACACTTTTATTAAAGTTACCATCATGTGTAATTTATTTTTTCTAAATGCTCAAAGATAAATAAGTGAAAGAATTTTCATCAGAAAGCTGTATATGTATAATGGCTTTAAACTGTCAAGTTTAAATAATAAACAAGAACCAGAAAAGTTTTCAAGTCTAACTTTAATAATATATTAAAACATACTGGTTCTGCATAAAATTAAAAGCTACCTAAGTGAAAATACTTACTTTGGAATGCCAACAACAGACATTAACAATTTTCAATACATCTATCATAACCCCCAGTTTTAATTACACATTATCTCCATTTAGATAGAACTTCCTATTTACATGATTAGGTAAAACAACACATTTGTAGGGCACTGGCAAAGCAAAATAATTGTACAAGTACTAACACCTCATGAAATTTGTAAGTCTTTAATAGCATGCCTATTCACATATAAAAATCTTTAAAATGCATACACTTTAGCTGCAGATTAAAAAAATATACATTGTGTTCTAGTGAAATTTCAATGTAAACTGATTTAGCCATGATCCAAACCCTTGCTCCAGGGACCAAAATGTATTTTTAACATTTTTCTCCTTGGATATATTTATTCCCAGGTACTTGCTTAGTGACATGACTTCATAATAATTTGGTCCCCAAACCACAAAATTTTAAAATTCTCTAAGATTAATTAACCTCTTATTCCCCAACTGATGCACCATCAGCATATGAAAATTGCTTAAGGCAATTTATATGCAGCCTAAGTAATGTAGAGAGTGAGGCAATTATCCCAGTTAGTTATCTACGTTGATTAAATTCACCTTCAAGTTGCTCTCTTCTTCAAATCATTTGATGAACCTACACAGGTAAAGGATCCAGTTAAAATTATAATTCCTTCCATTCACCACGTAACTTTTCTTCCTTCATAGAAAGAGAACTCATCTGAAAGATTATGATTGGAAATGAGTAAAAGCCTGCCATTCAAGTAGGATAGTGATTCTCAGCTTTAGCGTGCCTTAGAATCATCTGGAGCACTTGTTCTTGTTAAAAGAGAGATAGCCGGACCTCACTCCCAAGATTCCTGATTCAATAGGATTAGGGTGGAATCAAAGAATCTGTGTTCCTAACAAGTTCCCAGGTGGTGACGGTGATGACACTGCTCTAGTGAACCACACTTTAAGAACCATTGACCTAAGCTGCTCTTAAAGAATTGGTCATGTGGGCGCCTGGGTGGCTCAGTTGGTTAAGCTACTGCCTTCGGCTCCGGTCATGATCCTGGAGTCCCGGGATCGAGTCCCGCATCGGGCTCCCTGCTCTGCAGGGAGCCTGCTTCTCCCTCTGACCCTCCCCCTTCTCATGTGCTCTCTGTCTCTCTCATTCTCTCTGTCTCAGATAAATAAATAAAATCTTTAAAAAAAAAAAAAAGAATTGGTCATGTAACAACATTCAGAGGAAACAAGGAATATTTACAACATATTCCCATCTCCAGCCATACAATTTTTTAGAATGTTGAATCAGCTCTATTAAATAGCTTCTCCATTAAAAATATTATTATAAACCAAAAGAGTTCAAGAAACTCTATAAGACAGCTTCCATGAATCAATTAGGTATATAGATAGATCATCAAGTCAACCTTTTCAATTGTCTCCTTGACAGAAGTAATTGACATCATGGTCTCCTTAAGAAGAGGAAAGCTGACTCTTAGAAACAGGTAATGACAAATTTATGTTTCTGGACAGAGGCTGAGGACAGAGGAAAGGACACATACAGTCATAATGAGGCAATCCATGTGGTATCAAAGAATAGTCTGGATTTCATTAATTCTGGGACTCCTCAGATTTCTTCCATTTGGGGGTCACCACATAAAATACTGAATATCCAGTTCAACTGAATTTCAAATTAACAAGTTTTTTTGTTTGTTTGTTTGTTTTTAAAGTAGGCTCCACACCCAGTGTAGAGCCCAATGCAGGGCCTCAACTAATCTCCCTGAGATCAAGACCTAAGCTGAGATCAAGAGTAGGATGCTTAACTGAATGAGCCACCCAAGTGCCCCAAGACAGGTATTTTTTTTAAAGATCTTATTTATTTTTTAATTTTTTTTAGAGAGAGGAAGAGAGCAAGCAGGGGGAGGGGGAGGGACAAGCAGACTCCGCACTCAGTGTGGAGCCCAACTTGGGGCTTGATCACATGACCCTAAGATCATGACCTGTGTGAAAATTAAGAGTCAGACGCTTAACCAACTGAGCCACTCAGATGCCCCCCAAAACAAATATTTTTAAGAGATTTTTGTTTGTTTGTTTTTTTGTTTTAACCATGAGCATGTCTCAAATATTACACAGGGCATACTTTACTAGAAATAATTTATTTATGAGATCCTCAAATTTAATTGGGTATTTTTATTTGCTAAGTCTGGCAATCATATTCTAATTGGCCTTGTTCAAATCAAAGGTTGGCAAAGCATATGGGTATATAAATATACAGTTATGAGTAAAGTGTTTTTCAGGAAAACAGAACTTGCTTGAGTATTAACACCTCCACATCTGTTGGAGAGGCTGAGGAAGAGATGGTCCAAAAGGAGGAAAGTTGCTAACCAACCTCTGGAAACACTGCTGGGTTGAAAAAGTCAGAACTAGCAAGGAAATCTCGGAAGCCAGGCATGTCCAGCTGCATGTGGGATAGGGACTGTGAAAGAAAGCTAGTGAAAGAGCTTAGGGAAAGCTCTTACATCTCTGCTTCTGAAAGTGAGCCTATGAGAACCAAGGATATTATAGCCAATTGATTGATGGAGATACAGAGGTCAAGGGCAAAGTTTAAATTGGAGATATAGATTTAAGAACGCTGCCCTATACCATAGTCCTCCCATTCCTGGTCTTAACAGGCACTATTATGAGTTGTTGAATTGTAAACCTGTTAGTAAGAAAATGGGCTTAACTGAATCCTCACAGCTGTGATGGGCTTGGTCTTTTCAAAACACTGAAGTTTTTTCACTATATTCTGTAGCAAATAGGTTTGATTCAAAGCTATTTAGGGAAAATAAAGAGCAAAGAGTCAACCATTTTCTTAAAAAAGAGAGGGAGGGGACACCTGGGGGCTTAGTTGGGTAAGTGGTGGACTCTTGGTTTCCTCTCAAGTCATTTTCTCAAGGTCATGAAATCCAGACCCACATCAGCCTCAGCAGGGAGTCTGCTTCAGGATTTGCTCTCTCCATCTGTCCCTACCCCTGCTTGCTCACTCTCTCTAAAATAAATAGGTAGGGCTCCTGGGTGGCTCAGTTGGTTAAGCGACTACCTTCGGCTCAGGTCATGATCCCGGAGTCCTGGGATTGAGTCCCACATCGGGCTCCCTGCTCAGCAGGGAGTCTGCTTCTCCCTCTGACCCTCCTCCCTCTCATGCTCTCTGTCTCTCATTCTCTCTCTCTCACAAATAAATAAAATCTTAAAAAAAATTTAAAAAAAAATAAAATAAATAGGTAAATCTTAAAAAAAAAAAAGGGAGGTAGGACATTTAATTTTGTGTGTCTATGTACCTTTTTAATACATACTTTCTTATGAAAACAAGATTGAAGGAGTTGAGGTGAAGACATTTAACTTTTTCACTGCCAGGTATTTATTGTTGATGAAAGAAAGAGCCCCTTTGTATTTTCCATATCTCCTAACCCCTCCATTTTGACATAATGCCAGATTTTATAAAATCATAGAATTGTGTTTTGGCTGGGGCTCCTGGGTGGTGCAGTCAGTTAAGCATTGGACTCTTGGTTTAACTCAGGTCGTGACCTCATGTTTGTGAGATCAAGCACTGTGGCAGGCTCCATGCTCAGCATGGAGTCTGCTTCTGGATTCACTCTCTCCCCCTGCCCCTCATGCTGTCTCTCTCTCTCTTTCTCTCTCAAATAAATAAATAAATATATCTTAAAAAAAAAGAATTTTGTATTAGTTAAATTAATTAATATGTAGGTAAATATAGATATAGACATCTATCCACAGGGCATCTTTAGACCACACACAGATATATAGATAGAATTAGGTCAATACAGAGCCTCTGTACAATCAAGCAGGAGAGACAAGATTAGCACAGCGTTTGTAGAAAAGTGACTGGAATTTTCAAAATTATAAAGCCACGGTTTTTACCCATAGATGTGTAGGTAGTCAATATAAGGCCCCCTTCTCTCTGGAAGTTAAGAGGCTGAAGGACAATCCAGGGTAGAAAAACAAACCCCTCCCACCTGACCCCAGCCTCCTGAGACAGCAGATCTGTCAGGGTTCTGAAGAATGGCAAGGCCTGAGATGTGAAAATCTTGGAAAGTTTGGTTGTGACAATTTGGCAGGGCCAATGATGCCAGACACTGACTTCCAGGGGATGGTCAACAATTAAGAATTTGTTACTGATAACAGAACTTCAGTTAGCTGATTAAATTACCCCTTCCTGAGAATTGAAGCCATGAACATATGATAGTCTCTGGTTTACCTTACCAATAACATTTGGACTAGGTAATGATCAGTAGAGAGAACAAAATTTAAAAACTTAGCAAAATTGTTAAGTCAATATAATTTTATTTGCTTTAAATATAATCTCTGTGAAACTAAAATTAGTGCACTTCTTCCCAGAAAATTCATAACAGTGTTGAATTTATATTTAAATTTGTAACATTTTCTGTTCCTAGCATTTTACTCTTGGAGAACATTGTGAAACCTCTAATGGGTTAATTGGATAAGGCAGCTGTATAAGACAGAACAGAGTGAATTTTCTGAGTAGCTTTGGACTTAATTAGATATAACGATTATTTTTATATTCTAATGGCAAAAGATAAAATCCCCTTTGTTTATAATATGAAAATATACGAAGACATAGTTAGTATCAGGTTTTGGAGGAGTTGCTTCAGGAAAGTAGAACTGCCCTGTCCGAATTTCATCTCTACTTGGAAGGGGCTTCCAGC
This sequence comes from Leptonychotes weddellii, assembly GCF_054177405.1. Classification (NCBI taxonomy): domain Eukaryota; kingdom Metazoa; phylum Chordata; class Mammalia; order Carnivora; family Phocidae; genus Leptonychotes; species Leptonychotes weddellii. The sequence continues at coordinate 175,974,043 of NC_138369.1, forward strand.
CCTCAGATGCAGTAAACTTTACAGCAAAGACAAACAGACTAAGAACAGAACTGGAAGGGATGTTAGGAAGCAGCAATATGTCCCACTCTTCAAGTGTAGCTCTTTCTGCTTCTCTCCACCCTTTACTTTGTTCTCTAGGGTATTAGAGAAGCTGGGCTTACTGTTGGGTTTGGGAGAAGAATCCAGGCATTGGATGACCAAGCATTCCTTTCCTCTCTTTCTGAGGACTTTGCCTCCACAAAACTGACTTTATGCCAGTCATCTTTGTTCCTACATGCAAGTTTTATAGGGGTCTATGATCTTCAAATTTTCCCTGTGACTGGGAAAAGGTATATGTAATTCTTGCCCACTGGCCTACAGGTCTGAATGCCATCCCCAAACCCAACATTGAACAGTAATAAACTTGATACTTTTTTCTTCGTTTCCTTGATTTCTATCTCTAGTTTTCAACAGTGTTAGAACCTGGATGGGGAAAGGAGTCACATAACTCAGAACTCAATAGTATTCATGACAATGACAGTGAATGAAAATACTAGAGTCTACCTCTCATTTTTTTTTCTTTATCTAAAATGTTCTTTCCTATCTCTGCTGAATAGACACTTTCTTATTAGTTCTTATGATGTTATCAATACCATGAATCCTTAAGTGACTTTCTTAAATATTCCTTTCTCAATGCTTCCATATTATTTGCTATATTTCTATATGAAATCAAGAATCACATTCATTTGGCATGGCACATTTCTGTCTGTCTTTACCTTGGGGTTGTAGCTGTTATTGTTGTATTGGTCTCTTTAGCACAAATCAAAAACCTTAAACCAAAGCAGGAATTCACTAAATGTTATTAAATAAGTAAATGCATTTCCCCAAATTTTAACACTTCTTTACTATACAGCTCTTATTTTCAAGCATCTTCAATAGGATCTAAAAACCACTGCCCAAAAGCCAAATCTGTCACTGTCCCAACCCCCACGGCCTGTTTTATCAAATAATATTCTATAGGGAAACAGCCACTGTCATTCATTTTAATACTGTCTATGTCTCCTACGATGACAAAACTGAGCACTTGCTGATGAGATCTGCAGGCCAGTGAAACCTAAAACAACCATTATCTGTCCCTAACTCTGTCAGGTAGGAAAATTTGTCCTCTAGTCTCTTAAATTAAATACCAGAAGGCCTGCAAATTAAACTAACCAAAGACAAATTAACAGGAGAAAAGCATACACTTTTTACCAATAACTATGTGCACAAGAGTTCATAGAAAAGAAGTGAAACTCAGAGAAGCAGTTAGACTCAGAAGCCTATATACCCTTTTATAAATTTTTTTATTTAAATTCAATTTAATTAACATTAACTGTATTATTAGTTTCAGAGGCAGAATTTAGTGATTCATCAGTTGCATACAACACCCAGTGCTCAATACTTCAAGTGCCCTCCTTAATGTCCATCACCTAGTTACCCAATCCCCCACCCATCTCCCCTCCAGCAACCTTCAGTTGTTTCCTATAGTTAAGAGTCTCTTATTGTTAGCCTCCCTCTCTTTTTGTCTTATTTTATTTTTCCATCCCTTCCCCTATGTTCATCTGTTTTGTTTCTTAAATTCCACATATGAGTGAAATCATATGGTATTTGTCTTTCTCTGACTCATTTATTTCACTTAGCATAATACCCTCTAGTTTAATCCATGTCATTGCAAATGGCAAGATTTCATTTTTTTTTTGATGGCTGAGCAATATTCCATTGTATATATATACCACATCTTTATCCACTCATCTGTCGTTGGACATCTGGGTTCTTTCCATATTTTAACTCTTGTGGACATTGCTGCTATAAACATTGGATCCCTTTGAATGACTATGTTTGTATCCTTTGGATAAATACCTAGTAGTGCAATTGCTGGGTCATAGGGTAGCTCTACTTTTAACTTTTTGAGAAACCTCCATACTGTTTCCCAGAGTGGCTGCACCAGTTTGCATTCCCACCAACAGTGTAAGAGTGTTGAGTTGTTCATGTTAGCCATTCTGACCAGTGTGAGGTGGTATCTCATTGTGATTTTGATTTGTATTCCCTTGATGCCGAGTGATGTTGAGCATTTTTTCATGTGTCTGCTGGCCATTTGGATGTCTTCTTTGGGGAAATGTCTATTCATATCTTCTGCTCATTTCTTGACTGGATTTTTTGCTTTTGGGGTATTGAGTCTGATTTCTTTATAGATTTTAGATACTAGCCCTTTATCTGATGAGACATTTGCAAATATCTTCTCCCATTCCATAGGTTGCCTTTTAGTTTTGTTGACTGCTTCCTTTGCTGTGCAAAAGAATTTTTTCCTGATGAAATCCCAATAGTTCATTTTTTTAAAATTTTTATTGTTATGTTAATCACCATACATTACATCATTAGTTTTAGATGTAGTGTTCCATGATTCATTGTTTGTGCATAACACCCAGTGCTCCATGCAGAACGTGCCCTCTTTAATACCCATCACCAGGCTAACCCATCCTCCCACCCCCCTCCCCTCTACAACCCTCAGTTTGTTTTTCAGAGTCCATCGTCTCTCATGGTTCGTCTCCCCCTCCAATTTCCCCCCCTTCATTCTTCCCCTCCTGCTATCTTCTTCTTCTTTTTTTTTCTTAACATACCAATAGCTCATTTTTGCTTTTGTTTCTCTTGCCCTCAGAGATGTGTCTAGCAAGAAGTTGCTGCAGTAGAGGTCAAAGAGGTTGTTGCCTATGTTCTCCTCCAGGATTTTGATGAATTCCTGTCTCACATTGAGGTCTTTCATCCACTTTGACTTTATTTTTGTATATCATGTAAGAAAGTGGTCTAGTTTCATTCTTCTGAATGTGGCTGTCCAATTTTCCCAACACCATTTTTTGAAGAGACTGTCTTTTTTTCATTAGATATTCTTTCCTGCTTATATACCCTTTTAACAAAGGAAAGAAGATTTTAGCCTCAAAGGATGATACATTGTGGGGAAGTGATTAGGAAATATATGGACAAAGTAATAGAAGGTAAGTGTTATAAAGGTAAGATCTGCTAATGCAAACTCATCTTGGTAACTTCCTGTCTTCAGTAATAAGAATTGTTTTTTTCTCCATGGTGGGGAGGTGAAGGGATACCTTCCTCAAAGGGAAATGTATGCCCTACTTTTAGGCAGATAAGGGTAGGGCAGAAAACTCTTCCTGTATCTGTTGATTCTCATTGTCTTCAGCTCAAAATAGTCCTTATGCCAAAGAGGCTTATTTTGGAGTGGCATATTCTGGACCCCTTCAACAAAAAGAGTTTGCAATAAACATCAGCAATGTCCACAATAGCCAAACTGTGGAAAGAGCCAAGATGTCCATCGACAGATGAATGGATAAAGAAGATGTGGTATATATATATATATATATACACACACACACACACACACACACACACACACACAATGGAATATTATGCAGCCATCAAAAGGAATGAAATCTTGCCATTTGCAATGACGTGGATGGAAATGGAGGGTATTATGCTGAGTGAAATAAGTCAATCAGAGAAAGACATGTATCATATGACCTCACTGATATGAAGAATTCTTAATCTCAGGAAACAAACTGAGGGTTGCTGGAGTGGTGGGGGGGGTAGGAGAGATTGGGTGGCTGGGTAATAGACATTGGGGAGGGTATGTACTATGGTGAGCGCTGTGAATTGTGTAAGACTGTTGAATCACAGACCTTTACCTCTGAAACAAATAATACATTATATGTTAAAAAAAAGAAGAAGAAGAAGAAGAAGAAAAAGAGTTTGCAGACACCTGCTTTAAAATATGAAAGCCCCTAATGAAGGGAACACACGATAATATTCTTAAGTCTCTAGAGTCAAAATACCTTTTTGCATCTCATAGCACATAGCTTAATTTCTTAGTATCCTCTTAAATCATCTTTGACTACTTTCAAGTTTAACAATGTTCTTTTTAATTTTCTTATTATATGATTTCATCTAGTATTTGCCACTATAATATTTCTATTGGTATATTTTTAAATAATTTGAATATGCCATTTCCAGTTAGAGATTATCTTAGCCCTTCCCTACAAAACTGATTCTGAGGGGGGCCAAAACAAAACAAAACAAAATCCACAATGTATATGTTAACACTATAATGGGAGTGCAAGCACAGGGAAGCAAGAAAGAGTGCAAAAGAGAAATGACACAGAAGTAAGGAAAAATTAATAAAAGAAGGGACATCACCAACCTAGTCATGACCTTGTAATAAGAGTGGTTGACTGCTCTATCTCACAAACTACCTTCAGAGAAGATGTACAAACTACTGCAATTCTATGCCATCTTAGAGTGGGGGCAGGAAAAGAGGAAACAAGAAAACCATTTTTCATTGGTCCCAGTTCAACCATAGGCTGCCTACCCTCATGCACTCCAGTTGTACCGACTGGTCCTCATGGCATTCACCATAAACGTTAGATCTCAAGATTGCAGCAGGGCCTCCATGACACAAGCAATGCATTGTATGTTTAAGACAAATGAATAAAAACATGGAAGAATCACTTAGATATAATGTTAATATTACTTTCCTAAACAGAATAATTAATGTTGTAACTCTTACAGTTGAAAATATCTCAGAATACTGAGTAGTAGTGAGGGGAATCTTCAAAATTATTCCTCTCTGCCTTTTCTTAGAATGTACCATTACAGGAGTGCCTGGGTGGAGGCTCAGTCCGTTAAACATCTGACTTCAGCTCTGGTCATGATCTCAGGGTCCTGGGGTCGAGCCCCATGTCTGACTCCCACTCAGTGGGGAGTCTGCTTCTCCCTCTCCTTCTCCATCTGCCCCTCCCCTGCTCTCTCCCCTTCCCCCACTCATGCAACTACACACACATTCTCTCTCTCAAAAAAATAAATAAAATCTGGGATGCCTGGGTGGATCAGTTGGTTGAGTGTCTGCCTTCGGCTCAGGTCATGATCCCAGGATCCATGGATCAAGTCCTGCATCTGGCTCCCTGCTCAGCGGGAAACCTGCTTCTCTCTCTCCCACTCCCCCTGCTTGTGTTCCCACTCTCGCTGTGTCTCTCTCTGTCAAATAAATAAAATCTTTTTAAAAATTAATAAATACATAAATAAAATCTATATATATAAAAAAAGGATGTACTGTCACATTATCTTGAAGCCGAGATTTGCATGTAGATCTGGAAATGTGTTTCTTGTAAGTAATAGGAGAGCCCAAAGAGTCAGATAGAAAGAAGCCAAGTCAAATTGATCCTCATCTTCAAATGAGTTTTCAGATACCTGTGTGTGTTAAATTGCATTGCTATTTCATTTCAATCATTTTAGGAGGACTAATTTATTAACTAATATTTTTATATTTTAATTCTAGTTTAGGATTTAAAAAAATTAAATATTGTAGAACTCTAATCTGTAATAAGTAAACAAATGGTATATGAGGAATTTGAAGGATTTGCACTCCTTGCAAAGGAACTTTTATCCCATAAACATTAATACAGTCATGGATTTTATCAAACACCAAAACCCAAGAATGCTGCCTTTTAGTCCATTTCTATTGAAAGCTGAATTTCACGGAGCACCGTGAGCACCATTTTTCTGATAGTAGACAGATAAATGAATAAATAACTACCTATTTAAGCATTAAAATATAGTTATTCCCATGGAAAACTGACAATTTATAATTAGGAAGAAAAAACTGACTTTAGAAGTTGTTGATGTGATATGAAATTACAAAAATTATTTTCATTTCCTAAGTTGCTTATCATTGTTGAGCTAATAAGCATATGGCATAGAATTCCTACATATTATTTATGCAATTCTAGATTTAGTTCTTTTAATGACAGTGCTAAATTCTCGTCTTATGCTTTTAATTTTTTTAAATTACTATGGATGGCACAGTAAAATTGTCTACTCTCAACTACATAAAAGCAGAAAAATATAACATATTTAAATTTTAGATTAAAAATTTGGAAGTTTTGGGGGCTCAGTCAGTAGAGCATGCAACTCTCGATCACAAGGTCATGCGTTCAAGCCCCTCGTTGAGCATGGAGCCTACTTAAAAAAAAATTGAAAATTTTTAACTTTAAGGATTTAATTTTTTATAACCCAAAGCTGTCTATAATTGGAAGGTTACTCATTAAATTGTTTTGTAGAAATGATTTTTAAATGCACAAACACTGAAAATGCGTTCTAATAAATGTTTTATAGTCTATAACCATCCAGAAGCAAATTTGGGATAGCTTACAGATGTTAATAATTCATCTTATGAAGACACAAGTAGAGCAAATTAAGTAGTATTCTATTGACTTGATGTTTCAGTCAAAAATGTTTGATATTTCAGGCAAAAAAAATTATGATGATATCAAATAAAGACAGATATCATATTAGCTATGCTAGGAAAATAAAGGCTAGGAAAATTCCCTTATATTTTGACTTCATGAGAAAACATAGTCTATAATACTATGTCAAAAAATCAACTTTTTTCTCTTTAAAAATCAACAAAAGTTCTTTAAAACTTTGATGGATTTATTTGTTACAACTTGATCTTTATGGTTGCTGAAATTATTAACTAACCAGATAACACCTCTTTTGTCACCCTCTCTTGACAAGGTTTCCTCGATGACAAGGTCATAGAGGACTCAATTACATTTCTATTGCCCACCTACCTAGACAAAAAATTATTTTTCAAAATGGATGTTTCTCAACATCACATAGTAAATACTCAATAATTATTAGTTTCTATGAGTAATTTAATTATGCATACTCTTGCTCATTGGATGAGGAAAATGTTTATCTTAAATGCTAAATGACCATAGCTTGAGCCTAACAGCTTTAGAATTTCTGAGCCATCTGCAAAACTACTGTAGTGATCTTTAACAAATATATTTGGGTTGTTTCTGTGTCCAGGCACTATGTTAGGCACAGGGAATGTGATGATGATGAATATGCACAGTTTCAGTTCCTTGGGGCTTCTGCTTACAAATTTTATATATGTTATGAAACAAACAAATAAGAATTGAGCTAAAGAATGATGTGGGTGTGCCTTTCGGAAGGTGACTAGAAAAGGCCATTTAAAATAGAGGTAATATTGAATGGAAGAATTACAAATTGGGAATGGGATAGACACAGGAACCAAGGAGGAAAGAACAGTGCAGAAAAGAGGGGTAGCCTTAGGGGGTGTGAAGAATTTTTAAGCGTAATACAGTTTAGATGAGGAATCCATAGCACTGGATGACATTGGAATAGACATGACTTTGTATTTTATTTCAAGGAGAAAAAGGAAACATTGGCAGTTTTGTAAGCATGAAAGATAAATGATGCGGGCACCTGGGTGGCTCAGTTGGTTAAGCAACTGCCTTCGGCTCAGGTCATGATCCCGGAGTCCTGGGATCGAGTCCCACATCGGGCTCCCAGCTTAGCGGGGAGCCTGCTTCTCCCTCTGACCCTCTCCTCTCTCATGCTGTTTCTCTGTCTCTCTCTCTCTTTCTCTCAAATAAATAAATAAATAAAATCTTTAAAAAAAAATAGAAAGATAAATGATGCTATTTGTATTTTTAAAGAGTCACTTGAGTTGCTGTTGATATTGAAGAGTTAGAGTAGAATTAGGAAAGCATTTTACTGGACTGTTATATTAGAATGAGGAGTGGCAGTGGGTTTGACTAGGGTGGTAGAGAAGTTTATGAGAAGTAAATAATAATAGCAACCAGGATAGTAATAGTAATGATAAGATATAGCAGTTGAGGATATTTGGAAGAATAATTATAATGTTACATATGAAACCTAAGTTACACAAAGAAGCAAGTGATACCATTTGATACCTAAATCTTCATGAAAATAACGTGAGGATAATGGCCTAACAGTTACAATGATATTGAATGATTGTGGCAGTAAGTTTCTTGAGCAAGTATTGTGGTCAGAAAGCAAACTTCTTGAAATAAAATTTCAGGGGCGCCTGGGTGGCTCAGTCGTTAAGCGTCTGCCTTCGGCTCAGGTCATGATCCCGGGGTCCTGGGATCAAGCCCCGCATCGGGCTCCCTGCTCTGCCGGAAGCCTGCTTCTCCCTCCCCCACTCCCCCTGCTTGTGTTCCCTCTCTCGCTGTGTCTCTCTGTGAAATAAATAAATAAAATCTTAAAAAAAAAAAAAAAAAATTTCAAAGGTGGCCCAAAATGTGGAGATGACAAATCTAAATGGTGGCCACAGCAACAGATAACTGAGTTAGAGGGGAGGGAAAGAAGATGGATAGACCAAGACCAGAGTGTTAGGTAGTTAATCCCTGTGAAGGTTCAATGCACAATGATTAGTGATAGGTGGTAAGAGGAAGGAGGACAAAATCTTCAGTGAATTAGGTGAAGTTACCATGAAGTTAAAAGTATAGTGTGATTGGATTTTTAAATTGAATCATTCAGCTTTAAAAGCAATCTAGAAGTTGAGGTTGTAAACAAAATTGCAATGGCTCATTGAAGAACTGTAAAACAAAGCAATCTCCTCATCTCTAATGTGGAGATCATTATATTTGATTTGAGATTATGTAAATGGAAGCATAATTACCTCAGTCTTAGCATGATGAAGCCCTTTGAAAGGATTAGAAAGAAAATGCTGAACGTATACAAAGTATTACCATTAAAAAAATCCCCAAATCTCTACCTGGAATACAATTTATTTTCTCTGGTTTTGTTTTTATGAGCCATTGTAGCACAATACACAATTTCACTCAAATAGATATAAAACATTAATATGATTTTGGAATTGGTCACTATGCTTTATTGATCTAAGTAAAAAACCAGTGCTTTCCTTAGCAGAACAATGGAGTTATTGTACAGAGGAAAAGATTGCTTTAGCTTGGCTTCCCTGCCAAGTCAGGAAATTAAAACATACAAACAAATTGCTAAGTGTTTTTCATGGAACATAAATACTGATATAGAAGACACACATCTTTGAAACAATTATCATATAACAAGACTTGCGCCGAAAGAGATGTCATCTGGTGTCTCCAATTTGATGTATAAGTAACCTGTAATTGAATTTATCACAGAAAAATCCGTACACATAGGACTTTTAGAAAGTTCAAACTATGGGTGACCATAAAGCATTAGCATCACCTGTGAATCAGAGACACTTCCACTCCAAGAGCCTCCTGATTCAGTATCTTTTGTTTTTCTTCACTCTGTTTTTCCTTCTCACAGTTTCCACAAACCGTCATCTGCTTAAAGGACAAAAAAGCAGAATGAGGACATCTTAGAATACAAACTCCAAAACACATGAGTGAACAAAATTCACTTGACCTTACATTTTCTTCATTTCTTTGGGTTCTTTCCTAAATATTGGCTAATGTTATGTAACATATAAAATAAAACACGTAATTAAAAATATGGTTTCATTGTTTACTATCCATTCTTGGACTATAAGCTGAAAGACCGTGGTTATTTCTTATATACAAGTAAAGCATTGCTAGAAAATACTTAGAGATCCAGGAAAGTGATTTTGAAAATACAGTGTTATTTCCATAGGTTATCGTCCAACTGGAGAAATTCAGTCATTTCTTGACATTGTGAAATCCTTTACCTTTGAATTCTTTCCCATCCATGGGGAGGTTAATGAATTTCAATATAGCAACAAATGATCTCTCCCATTCTTTATTCTTTGAATTACAGTGATTTGTAAATGCAGTCATATGCCTAGATTGATGTTAAAAATAGGTTTTGTTCATAGAATTGGTATCACCAAATAACATTATTCTACTAAATGACTTATTGTATTTAAAAGACATGAAAATTTCAAATTGAAAGGGGTATTATTTAAATATGTATATGCAGGAAAATCATTATCTACATTAGATTCTATCTTACAATTTTCAAAAAATCAGTTAAAATTAAGTTGGCAAAAGAAATTTAATTTACCAGGTAAATACATTGTGAATCTAGTCATTTACTTTTTTGTGTCTACTTCACTGTATGTTTTTCATATTATACATTTATATGTCCCTGGGTCCCTACAAAATATAGAAGTGTCTGCTAAACCACATTCAATTACTCTCAGTATGGTTTTAAAATATGCTGTAATATTGCCTTAATCAGACTATCTCAATAACCATAGCAGCTCACCGTACAGCTTTTAGATAAAAGGAATTTTACTCAATTGCCTCAAAGTTTAGTTGATTTGAGATCTGTGCATATTTAGGTCACTGGTAATTTTCTAGAAATGATGTCTGTAAATTTGCAAGTTCACAGGCTCATCATGCCTGTAAATTACTTATGGTTGAGGTCTCTAAATCTAATTTAAATAAGTAGCTGCTTTCCTCAATGAGCAATTTTATAAAGAAGCAACTATTATATTAATGAAGATCTGTATAAGAATTTAAATCACTATGAAGTTTTTAAGAACTTTTCTTAGAGAACAGATACACCAGACCTTAAATAGCAAACTGAATAAACAAATCCCTCTAACACCTGCATTTCACATAACATTTGACAAGCACGTGATATTTTTTATTATCTGAAAGATAAATTATTCCACTCTGTAATATGTTTTGAGAATAATTTCTAAATAACCATCATTTCCACATTCTATACTTTTTTTCTGTGTGCACGTCAGTGGTTTCCAACTCTGATGAGGAGATATCCTCCTTGATTAATTATCAGCAAAGTATAAATTAAAACAAGAATATGGGGGCACCTGGGTGGCTCAGTCGTTAAGCGTCTGCCTTCGGCTCAGGTCATGATCCCAAGGTCCTGATCGAGCCCCGCATCGGGCTCCCTGCTCTGCACGAAGCCTGCTTCTTGCTCTCCCACTCCCCCTGCTTGTGTTCCCTCTCTCGCTGTGTCTCTCTCTGTCAAATAAATAAATAAAATATTTTTAAAAAGATAAAATAAAACAAGAATGTATCACCAAAGTTTGAGAATATTAAGTATTCTTTTTTTTTTAAAGACCATTTATTTACTTGAGAGAGAGCGAGAAAGTGCGTGCGCATGTGAGTGGGAGGAAGAGAGAGAATCTTAAGCAGGCTCCACACCCAGCGTGGAGCCCAACACGGGCTGGATCTCACAACCCTGAGCTCGCTACACTGAGATTACAACCTGAGCCCAAACCAAGAATCGGACACTTAACCAGCTATGTCACCAAGGCACCCCAAGAACGCTAAGTGTTCTTAAGGATATACTGATACAGGAACTCTTGTACTTTCCCCTTATTTTTCTGATATTCTTTGCATGGGCAGAATTCTCAAGTTTCTAAGCACTGGAATTCCAATATTTGGTACTAGAAGAAAACAGAAGTCCTAAGAAACTTAAATTTACAATATTGAGAAAGAAAAGTACTGAGAGAATTATTTTAACAAACAGAATATGGGGAATGTAATACCCTTTCCTTATTGCACCGTATGCAGACTCTCTTACATTTATTATTAATAGGTAAAATATTTATCTCTTATTTTTCAGATTTAATGTTCTCTCTAAATTCATAGTGGGCATTATTTGTTTACTATCTAAGTAAGAATATTTGCCATGCACCCTTTTATGGCTCCAAACTGTGCGACATTTTCTAGACATCACTGAAGACAAATACTACCATCCCCAGTGTCATTAAAATACTTTGTATACGTTTTTATACCTTAATTTTGATAAAGGCCACCAGCCCATGAAAATATAGCTCAGCCTTCATCTAGTATAATGTGGAGACTTCTTTTTGGAGGATTGGATTTGAAAACTATGCATAAGATCCAATTTTTCACAAATGCACAAGGTAAGTTCTTGCTAATTAGGCAACTCTTTCTCTTGCTGATTAAATGAAATCCATCATGCAATTATGCCAAATAATTGTTTTAAAGTCACTACCCCCAGTGACCTTATCATTAATTTGCCTTACTACTCTGACTTGTCCTTGAATGTTAACTAGGATCATGGTGTCTCCAGCAGAGCCAGAAATCCCATATGATGGGACCACTGTGGCTCTTCATGTCATAGATGTGTGGCTCTTTCCCATAAGGAATGTTAGGAAATAACTCATGGCTGGGGTACCATAATCCATAATCTAAGGGTTAAACAGACTGCCTAGAAACCAGGGGTAAATGCAGGTTCTACAAATAAAAATATAAACCTTTTCAGATTGTTATAATTTCCATATAATGCACAACGCATTCCATGGAATGCATAACTCCATATAATGCACAACTCAAAGTTGAGTTTTTAGTACAGTTTAAGTTTTATTAGGAGCCTGGTTTTCCAGAAACACAGAAAAATCTGGGTGTATTAAAATAATCCAGGGACAGAGCCTGTTAAAGGGAAGGCATTTTTAACTGACTAGTGTGAAGTAGGAAATTATCACTTTGTGCAGAGCAGAGCTAGTTAATACTGATAATTTTAAAGAATATGTTTCAACTCCAGCTGTCCCCCTGCCACATATGTCATCTGTCTGTACTGGGGATTTCCCCCTCAGTACAATTTTGTAATAAGGGCAAACCTAAAACTTAGAGGCATTTAATTTCTATCTGGGTGTTGATAACACAGAGAAATAATGAATCAGCATTATATCTTTATGCTCTTTTAGGCAATAGTACAGTAACAATAACTAGACAATCTCTATCGATTTCAATGGGAATATTCTTACTATTAGTAGTTCTGAACCAGTAGTCCAGAACAGAAATTTTAGCTCAAACAGTGCAGCAAATAGCATTTTTCAAGACACTTGCTTACTGACCTACCTGTTGATGATGGTCATTAGGTTGTTTTCTTCCGTGGAGGAGAGATTAGCAATCTTGCTCAATCCCCCATTGTTTCAGATAAGGAGACTTTTATGATGAGAAAGTCTGTTTTGTGCTGTGACTAGTGAATGAGGTAAATAAGACCTATCCTTAGTGTATGGGGATAAGTGAGAGGGAAGACAGAAAGAAAAGAAAGTATAGTCTCTTGTTGACAAACAGGCAGGAATGCTGTCCCGTTGGGAACTTTGTTAACCACACAATACAGGACAGAACTCAGAGAATGTTTGAATCATGGAAGAATGAATCTGTAGCATAGAGCTTAATTTTCCTGGTCATCAGGAAGATGTGAAATTAGAAAGTCTACAAGCTGCTACCAAGGTCTTTTTTCCACTCATCATCACCAGAGTAGAATTCAAGTGAGAGGTGGGTTGCTGATTCAATTTCTAAGAAGGAAAATAGTAATTAATATTATTCAGCTGTTTAATGGGTATAACTGTCTTTTTCCACATAAATCTTCAAGATAGTACATCTTGGGGGGGCCTAGGTGGTGCAGTCAGTTAAGCATCTGACTCTTGGTTTCCGCTTATTTCATGATCTCACAATCGTGAGATCAAGCCCTGCTTTGGCTCCATGCTCAGCATGGAGTCTGCTTGTGACTCTCTCTCTCCCTCACCTTCTGCCCCTCCCCACCTCTCTCTCTCTCTCTCTCTCTAATAAATAAATAAATCTTAAAAAAAAGATAGTACATCTTGGCACTTAGCAACCTATCATTATACAGCAAACCATGATTAGGCTTTTCCCGTGAAGTTCTAGGGATGTTTCCAGCTGCAGGTCCTTATTGTGAACCCTATTATCTGACATGTACCTTGACACTGTTTGTTCAAATCAAACTTTGGGAAAATAAAACACAAAATCACATAGTGACAATGCTTCCCAAACCTTTCCATGTCACTATACACAGAGTGACCATATTTATATGACACACTGGGATTGCCAGACGAGGCTGCCCAGGCCAAAGGTGAGTTGTCAGGTGCTCTAAGAAGCCTTGGGCTCTGTCTGGCCACTCTGATGTCTGTCTCATCACACTACTTGGGAAAATCTGATCAGATCTGGTCTACCAAATGAATATTCCAGTCCACACATCAACACTTTATATACATTAAAGAGAATCCATAAATCTTCTTTTTATGCAGCTGCCGTATCTAATAAGGGCCGTAAGTGGAACATCTGGCCACTTAAAAACACTTCCTACATAGAATTTTAAAATGTTATTTTGGAATTTCTGAGTGGACGTTTTGGATGTTCTGGGGAGTGACAGTGCTTATGAATCTGAGAGAGGTTATAACCTCTACCATCAGACCTGTAAAGTATATGCCCATATTGTCAGAACACAGATCAAAATATTTCAGAAAAATCTTGCCAATGGTCACTGTGTCAGTTTTTGTTAATGGTTATGCTTTATGCTTTATTTATTCTGGATATCATAAATGCACTCCAGATTTTTCAGGTGAATAATGGGCTCTGAATATATTTTCAAATAGTCTCTAAAGGGTGAAGGGGAGGAAAATGAGCCACTTTCTTTGTCTTGAGAATCTGCTCCCCCAACACAGAGTTTGTGTAATTGACAGTAAGAGAGTTCTTGATTGGTCATGGTTCTTGAGAGGTCATGCTGGAGAAATGTTGGGACATATCGATCATGTTCAGTTCTTCCTAGCATCATCTCTTTGCACCATGTGCTGGGGAAGGATGACACTATGGAAATGAGGAATGGTATTTTGAGCAGTACTACCTAAGGAGCACCAAGATGATCTGTGTGGAGGAAATGAACAAAAAAGATACAAATTGTCTTTAAAGTTCTTTGTCTTTCTTTTCCCCTTCTTTTTATTTGTTTTTAATTTAATTAGAGGAGGGCAATATCTGAAAGAGCTAGCAAGGGAGAGTGCTCTGGTGATGAAGCAGTGTGGGAATAGTCTGAGAATGAGGAATGACCACGGCCTTGACTGTGTTATTAGGCAGAAAACAATGTTTTTTAACAGCCTGAGTAGAAGGTAACATAAGTACCATTAGCAATTTAGCTTCTCCAGAAATAAAAAAATACTCATTACCTTCACAATTTTTCTCAGCCAAGAAATACCCAAGGGCATTATGAAAGGGACAATAACTGAAGCTTTTTAATATGTGAGTGTACATTGTCCAGGTTCCACCACCTGAGCAGAATGCAGAGGAGTCAGGAAAACTCAGGAACTCATGAACAGACTGCTGACCAGGGACCAGTTCTATTTACTTTCCAACCTGCCAGTCTTTTCCCTTTTTTCTCTATTATATATAGGTTTTACTACATTTTAAATACATTGATTTATACCTATGTACAGTCATATAGAAACATATTTAAATATTATTTATAGATCTAAAGCATAACGGTAACAAGGGTATCTATCAAAAGATAAAGTATATCAGAGCTTCATAATATATCCATTAAGGTTATTATTTTTAGTGTCATGAAAAACTGCGAGAAAATAGAGACGTGGGGATCTTACTTTTATTTTCTTTCTTTTGAACTTTAACTTCCTCAAAAGGCTTTTTATAACATAAATACTATCAACACTCTACCTTTACAATGCCTTATTGTATCTGTTCAAACTCCTAAAGCAATTAGAAAAATATAAAAATACATTTATGTAAGTGCATATTTAAATTCATAGTTAATTGTTAACTAATAATATTGTAAAGCTAAAAATGAAATATCAATTTATTATTTTATGTAATATATTCCATTTAATGTCAGTAATTCATTTCTGAAAACAGACATTCTGCATGCGACTATAGATAGGGAGACTATTTCCCTTTATTTTGTATTTTTTTTAAATTTTAATTCCAGTGTAGTTACCCTACAGTGTTAAATTAGTTTCAGGTGTACAATACAACGATTCAACAATTTCATGCATTACTCGGTGCTCATCATGATAACCTTAATCCCCATCACCTATTTCACCCATCCTCCCTACCTACCTCCCCTCTGGTAACCATCAGTTTGTTCTCTATAGTTAAGATTCTGGTTTTTGGTTTGTCTCTTCTTTTTTTTTTTTTTTTAAACCTTCATTTTTTTGTTTTGTTAATTTCTGAAAAACATACATTCTGCATGAGAGTGTAAATAGGAAGACTATTTCCATTATTTTGAAAGGAAAATAATGACAATTCATTTACATGTCAACCCTCATCGATTTCTTAGAATATAACCAAAATACAGAGCCATACTTTTATATAAACTGCAAACTATCATACCAAAGTATAATATTGTTGAAAACATTACTTCCTGGTCATAAAAAATTCAGCTGTTATCCACCAACTGTAGTGACCCAGCAATATCCAATCAAAGCCAGCAGTACTTGAGACACAGGACCCCTTGGTTGAGTCTTCGGGAGCTGTTCCAACCATCCAAATGTGATCCTGGCATGCCTCCAATTGTGTTTGGAATGGAGCTAACAGACTTTCCCACTGGAGACTTTTATGTTCTGAGACATTAACAACTGTTAACAACATAGCAACTTTTCCTACATAATTTTTAAATGAAACACTTGTTATTAAGAGTTAGATATATAAGCTAGTATGTAAAAACTGAGAGGAATTCTACCAGAAAGATATTTCTTCATGAAAACATAATTATTTGAAAACACTTTTATTATTATTATATTGCCAATTATCCTGGAGGTTTACTGAAGAGATAGCACTGAATTCTCATACCTTCTGCCTTTTTCCCAGTCCAAAAAAAAAGAGATCCAAAAATTTAGATGTCTTTGCCAGATGGTTTAGATTGTTAGACTATTAGATGTCATTCCAGAGCTATAGTTCCTGAAATTGAGTAGTTCTTTGGTAGACTAAAATTAAAGTTATTATATTTGCATGTTTTCCCAAAATTTTTAGCCATATTCATGTAAATTTGAGTCATCTCAACTTAGAATGGGTGACTGTGTCATGTTTTGACCACAGAGAGAGATTTGTGGGTACATATTCTTTTCCTATCAGCCTTGACATTGTAGAAATGAATGTGCCCAGGACAGGGGAAGAGATCTCAAGACAAACATTAGAGATAAGTGAAAGCTGTTTCTGTTATAAAAAGGAAATTCTTCATCATTTACTCATATTGGAACATTTCAGGATTTTATAGCAGGAAAAATAACAGTATGGAAAATTACGATACCTTTTTTATTTGGCATACTTTTTTACATGATGAAATAATTTCCCATCTTTAAATAGAGCCACATCCATAGTCAGGTAATTAAATACCAATTAATTTTTTCATGCATATTTTATTAGAGGGTACATGAGATGAGGCTCAGAAGATGGAAGAATAAAGAATGAGTGGTGACATGCTAAGTTCTGTTGAACAATTAAAAATAAAATAACCATTTAGGTTAGAAAAATATAACCAGTGGTCATATCACAATGACCTTTGTGAGAAAAAAGAAATTGAAGAGGAATTCGTATTTTCAGTGCCTGGGAAGTATCCTGAGGGTTCACAGAGGATGGTAAGATGCCAACTATAGGTTATAGAAAAATGCAAGTTCAGGAGCATGAATCATATTGGCTGTTATATAAAGAGACTAGTCATTCAAAGTAAGACAAATACCATTTCCCTCACATGTGGAATTTAAGAGACAAAACAAATGAACAAACAAAGAAAAAAAGAGACAAATGAAAAGACTTTTAAATACAGAGAACAAACTGGTGGTTCCCAGAGGAGAGGTGGGTGAGGGAAAAGGGTGAAATTGATAGGGGATTAAGAGTATGTTTATCTTGGTGAGCACTGAGAAATGTATAGAATTGTTGAATCATTATAGTGTACCCCTGAAACTAACATAACACTATATGTTAATTATACTTAAATAAAAAAAAAAAGAAACAGTAAGGGACTGACCCATAAAACTTCATAGCAAGCAATTATTTCCAAAACAGATTTACTGTCTATTTGTGTTTGTGTTGAAACCCTGGAATATTGTCACAATTTATCATTTTCTGCAACATTTTTGGTAATCAGATTTTTGGCTCAGATTTTGTAATCGAATTTAATTTTACCGTAGGAGCTCACCAAGATTGTTTTCTCTTGGTTTTTAACTTTAATAAAATTAGTCTTTCTTTTAATAGTTTTAGTTTTTGTTTTTTTTTTTTAAAGATTTTATTTATTTGACAGAGAGAGACACAGAGAGAGAGGGAACACAAGCAGGGGAGTGGGAGAGGGAGAAGCAGGCTTCCCGCCGAGCAGGGAGCCCGATGTGGGGCTCGATCCCAGGACCCTGGGATCATGACCTGAGCCGAAGGCAGACGCTTAACGACTGAGCCACCCAGGCGCCCCAATAGTTTTAGTTTTAATAGTTCCTTGGATCCACACTATATCATAAAAAAATTATGCCATTAAGAATCATAACATTTGTTAATTTGTGATGTTGCATAATATTTATTATGTGATTAAAAGGTTTTAATTCATGGAGTGCATGGGTGGCTCAGTTGATTAAGCATCTGACTCTTGATTTCAGTTCAAGTCATGATCTCAGGTTTATGAGATCGAGCCCCACATCAGGCTCTGGCTCAGTGGGGAGTCTGCTGGAGATTCTCTCTCCCTCTCCTTCTGCCCAACCTCCCTACAGTCTCTCTCTCTCTCTAAAATAAATAAATAAATCTTTAAAAAATTTTCAAAAAAATTTTTCAATTCATAAGAATGTGTAGGTTAGTCATAATTATGTAATTAAATCATATTTAAAATAAGAGATCATATGTGATACCTGAACAATTTTTATCAGGTCCCCATTATGTTATACTCTGTGTATGATTGAAACAAGCAAAGATGATCTGGAACAATAAAACGTTACTGTGCTGACCCTACATGTCCCAGGATATGTTTGGGTGGCAAAGAACTCAAAGAAGCTAAATGTACAAATGTCCAACAATCATTCAGAATGCACAATACTTGTCAGGACAATTGCCATAACCTTACCAAAGATTTAGTCCACCTTATTTCTTCTTCCTTTTTAAAATTTTACTTATTTATGTATTTATTTATTATACAATATTTTATTTATTTATTTATTTATTTATTTATTTGAGAGAGAGAGAAGAAGAGAGAGCAGGGGGAGGAACAGAGGGAGAGGGACAGACGGACTCTGCACTGAGCATGGAGTCCAATGTGGGGCTTGATCTCACAACCCTGAGATCATGACCTGCGCTGAAATCAAGAGTCGTATGCTCAACTGACTGAGCCACCCAGGTGCCCCTCTTCTTCCTTTTTTTTTTTAAATACATTATTTTAGAGCAGTTTTTAGGTTCACAACAAAATTTAGAGGAAAGGACAGAGATTTCCCATAACCCTCTGCCCCTACACATGTAGGCTCCCCTACTATCAACAACATCAACAACATCAAGGAAGATGTGGTGTATAAATACACACACACACACACACACACAATGGAATATTATTCAGCCATAAGAAAGAAGGAAATCCTGCCACTTGTGACAACATGGATGAACCTTAAGAGCATTATGCTAAGTAAAATAAGTCACACGGAGAAAGACAAATACTGGATGGTATCACCTATATGTAGAATCAAAAAAGCTAAACATTTAAAAACAGAGAGTAGAATGGTGGTTGCCAGGAACTAGGAGGTGGGGAAATTGGGGAGATATTGTTTACGCTGTGCAACTAATGGATAAATATGTCCTGGAGATCTAGTGCACAGCATAGTGATTATAGCCAACAATATTATCCATTTTAAAGTTGCTGAGAGACTACATCTTAATTGTTCTCACCACAAAAAAAAAAAAAAAGAAATGATAATTATGTGATCTGATAGAGGCTAATACTATGGTAGTAATCATATTGAAATCTATAAATATATCAAATCAACACACTGTACACCTTAAACTTATACAATGTTATATGTCAATTACTTCTCAAACAAAAAAAATTACTCACCAGAATAGTACATTTGATACCAAGGATGAAGCTACACTGATACATCATAATCATCCAAAGTCCTTGGTTTACCTTAGGGTTCACTCTTGGTGTTGTACATTCTATGGGTTTGAACTAATGTATAATGACATGTATCCATTACCATAATATCATACTGAGTATTTTCACTGCTCTAAAAATCCTCTATGCTCTACTTATTCTTCCCTTCTCCCTCCCACATCCAACTCTTGGCAAACACTGAACTTTTTATTCTGTCTATACTTTGTTTTTCCTTTTCCAGAATGTCATATAGTTAAAATCATACAGTATGTAGCCATTTCAAATTGGATTCTTTCACTTGGTAATATACATTTAAGGTTTTTCTGTCTTTTCATGGCTCAGTAGTTCATTTCTTCTTAGTACTGAAAAATACTCCATTATCTGGGTGTACCACAGATGTGTTTATTCACCTACTGAAGGGCATCTTAGTTGTTTCCAAGTTTTGGCAATTATGATTAAAGTTTCTATAAACATTTGCTGCAGGTTTTTGTGGGGACATAAGTTTTCAGCTCCTTTGAGTAAATACCAAGGAGCACAACTGCTGAATTGTCTAGGAAGGGTACGTTTAGTTTTGCAAGAAACCACCAAACTGTTTTCCAAAGTAGCCATACCATTTTGTATTTGGTATTGTCAGCGTTCCAGATTTGGGTCATTCTAGCAGGTATCTAGTGATATTTCATTGTTGTTTTAATTTTCCTTTCCCTGAGAGTATTTGACATGGAATAATTTTCATATGCTTATTTGCCATCTGTGTATCTTCTTTGATGAGGTATCAATTAAGGTCTTTGGTCCATTTATTAATTGGGTTGTTTATTTTCTTATTATTGAATTTTAATGGTTGTTTTTCTATTTTGCATAATAGTTCTTCACCAGATGTGTCTTTTGCAAATATTTTCTCCCAGTTTATAACTTGTCTTCTAATTTTCTTGACATTGTTTCCACAGAAGTTTTAATTTTAATGAAGCCTATTTTATCAATTATTTCTTCCATGAATCATGTCTTTGGTGTTGTATCTAAAAACCCATCACCTAAATAAATAAATAAAAATAAATAATAAATAAAAAGGCATCACCATACTCGAGGTCATCCGGATTTTATCCTATGCCATCTTCTAAGAGTTTTATAGTTTTGCATTTTACATTTATATCTATGATCCATCCTTTTTTTTTTAAATATTATTTATCTATTTGTGTGAGAGAGAGAGCATGAGCATGGGGGAGAGGGAGAAGCAGGCTCCCCGCTGAGCAGGGAGCCCGATGTGGGGCTTGATCCCAGCATCATGACTGAGCTGAAGATAGACGCTTAACCGACTGAGACACCTAGGTACCCTCTATGATCCATTCTTGAGTTAATTTTTGTGAAGGGTGTATGATCTCTGTCTAGATCTTTTTTCTTTTTTTTTTTTCCACATGTGGAGGTCCAGTTATTCCAGCACTGTTTATTGAAGACACTATCTTTGCTTCATTATATTGCCTCTGTTCCTTTGTCAAAACTGAGTTGACTTTATTTATAAGGCTCTATTTCTGGGCTCTTCACTCTGTTCTATTGATGTATTTATCTGTTCTTTTGCCAATACCACACTGTCTTCATTTATAAAAAGTCTAGAAGTCAAATAGCATCAGTCCTTCAACTTTGTTCTCCTTTGCCCCATTTCTTTTGATGTTTATGTTTGCACAAGAAAACTGTTCTTAGAGGTGGGCCTAATTACTCAAATTTAGACAATGACTTGAGAACAGGTTTGCTTTTAAACACCTGTCTCTATTAAGAAAACATGTTTCTAAAGATAGAGGAGTAGTTATGGGAATTGTGGTGTTTATTTTTATGTGTCCATTTGGTTAAGTTACAGTGCCCCATTACTCAACCACTAACATAATTGTTGCTAATCTAGGTGTTGTTGTAAAGGTACTTAGTACATGTGATTAATATCTACAATCAGTAGACTTCCAGTAAAGGAGATTATCTTTCATATTAAGTGGACCTTATATAACCAATTTAAAGGCCTTAAGAGCAGTTTTCCCTGAGGTAGATGAAATTTCACCCTTGAAGTACAGCCTCAACCTCTGAGAGTATCCAGCCGGTCCATTGATTTCAGACTTGCCTAACCAGACCCCACAATCATGTAAGCCAAGATCAAATCATTGGAATAAATGTCTTTACACACACAAACACACACATGCATTGTCTCCTATTGGTTCTATTTGTTTGCTGGATACAAGAGTTATATTAGATATTCATTTCACTCTTGTGATATCATAAATGACCTCTACCTGAAAACATACCACATTAATCCCTTGTTCTGAGCTGTGGAGAGGCAGATGGAATCCCTGATACATGGTGTATATGCACCTTCTGTATTTCTATTTAACAAACCTAACCATGATTATTTTTAAATGAAAGGTAACTAAAGTTAGGATAGGAAGCTCAAATGATTGCTTTCTAAATATGAAATATGAGATAATTTACTTGAAGGTCATCTCTAAAACAGCTTAATTTTAAGGATACTTTTTTTTTTTTCTCCTCTTACTATCCTAAATAAGCACTGGGACAATTCCTTAAACTCTGTAGGTGTATTGATCTGTATCATTCTATCCAATATGTACTCATTCTTAGTTGCTGTTGTATTTGGTATTTCCATTCTTCAATGCCACTTCTCGTTAATGGACTGAGTCAGTTACTGTCATCTGATGACTTCTGCATTGCCATCATCTTAGTTCATGAACTCATTATTTTCTAATTACTATTTTGTGCTTCTCTTTGATTCATCGGTTTTTAATATTCCACGTAACTGACTCCTTTGTTTAAATGATGTAAAAAAATGGTGCTTAATTTATCATTTATCTTATAAATTCTGATACAGGAAAAATTTAATTTGGTTGTTCCATTTTCTGAATAGAAAAACTAAAGAAACATTTTCTGTATTCTATTCAAATTTGTATCACTGAAGTCATTCTTATACCATGACCTTTCAAAGTGTTCTTCAAAACTTCAGAAACATTTACACATATACTGGCATTTGTTCATTGTGAAGTTTTATGTTATGCTCATTTTTTTAAAATCTGTAAATTTTCATATGATATATATTTTTAAAATCTTACCTCAGATCTTATTTCTTACAGTTAAGTCAAAGATAAAAAAGAAGTCAAAAAATTGGTAATAAAATGTCAGAATATGTCAGGGATATATCTTTAGTTTTAAAGTTGAAAAAAAAATTACTGTAGAAAATTAGAAAAATGTTAAAGAAAATCCAATTTCTACAGCATTTGATACAATCTTTCTCATAAAAGATAATACAATTTGCAAAATGTAAGCAGGAAAATTTTATTTATTGTTATTACTTTACTACAAATAAAACTAGGTGTTCTTTTTTTTAATATAAGGCCAAGAATCTAAATATTAGTAAATTAACACACTAATTTGAATACCATTCTCATTCATGAAAATGTCCTTAGAACAGACAGAATTCAAAAATATGAATTGATGATCTATCTTCAACTTCCAAATGTATTAATATGAGTCCCAAATGTTAAATTTATTCCAGGAGATTATAATGACCAATGGAAAAGCTTCATGCAATTCATCACAATAAGCATGACATAATGGCACCTTTATTCTCCTTTTTCATATATCATTGTAGACACAAAGTGTACTATGTGACCTATACTTATGAAGAGATTTTTTAACTCCAAGTTCATCCCATAGTATTAATTTTCAAATCTTTTTGAATCCTACACAAAATGCTTACTCCAATTTTTAGAGTACAACCACAGGCTAAGCAGGTCCAGATTTTGAGAGACAGCCAAAATATAGTGGGTATTACTAAAACTGCACTGGAAAAAAAAAGAAATTCATTATCTCAAGTATCTTGAGGATAAGAGTTTTAAAGTCAGTCTTTCTTTTTTCCAGTGGATTTCTATTATTGAACTTAACACACAGGTAAGATAAAGTTCTATGCAGCATATAATTGCCTGGATATTTTTAATTTTTTCCAAATTTTCTAATTTTCCAGAGTATATTGATAATTTCATTACTAAGAAAAGAGTTTTGACGACATTTCAAATAGGAAGATTGAAGACAGCCTGAATCCAAAATGTGCAGTGGCTACTCTGGCAATAAAATTTTAATTCACCTCCACTAAATATAAAGATTTCTCACTGAAAGCCTCATATAAGTAAGTAGACAAAGGGCAGCAGTGCTGTTGTTGTTGACAGAAAATTCCCCCATATCTACGTGTGTATCTGTGTTCTTAAGTACTTAGGTACTTTAGGTTTCCTAAAATGCATAGCAAGGATCTGCAAGAGTTAATTCAGACTAGAAATACTAGTGATTTAACAACTGTTACTGTCTAGTTTAGATATTAAGGGTGGGAAATATTCATTTAGAAATTAATTAAAATTGGGAATTATTTAGGAAAATTCAGAAAACCAAATATTTATGAGGATATTTGGCGTTGATTATATATATATATAATATTATATATATAACAAAAATTAGTATTCTCTTGGCTCTCTTAAATATTTCAGACTAAATTTAATAAGGAAATAAGTCCCAAAGCATTTGTCAGATTTTTAGAGAGCACTGAAAAAAAATAATAGATTTCCAGAAGGAAGGAAGGAAGGAAAGAAGGAAGGGAGGGAGGGAGGGAAGGAAGGAGGGAGGGAGGAAGGGAGGAAGGAAGGAAGGAAAAGAAAGAAAGAGAAAGGGAGGGAGGGAGGGAGGGAGGAAAGAAGGAAGGAAGGAAGAAAGAAGAAAGAAAAGAAGAAAGAAAGAGAGGAAGAAACATAAATGAGATGTGGAGGGTGGGTCTTCTGGCTTTGCACAATATCTAATTGGCTGAAAATAGCCAATGTCAGTTGCTCTGATACCATTTAGTTAGTGACACAGCATTATAACTTCATTTCATGGTTAGAGATTAAGAAATGAAAAGTCCAATTCTTTAAATCTCTCTAACAACTGATGTAGTAATTTTTCTAGTTAAAGAAATCTTTTCATATTCCCTATCTCTACCTCATGCTTTGCAAGTCCCATTATTGTTGAAATATATCGTTGCTCTCAGTGAATTTAGAGAAAGACCAGTTAATACACATTGCAGAATTATTTGCCAACATTATTTTATAAACACATGTTTTTATTTTAACACCTTTGTTGTGGTATATTTGACATACCGAATGGCGTGTATTTAAGTTAGCAAGTTTTGGCATGCACATACATCTGTAAGTGATGAATCACTACATTCTACACTGAAACTAACTTTACACTGTATGGTAACTAACTGGAATTTAAATAAAAACTTGGAAATTAAAAAAAAGAATGACCAGCAGGAGGCAGTGTGATACAATGAGAAAAACATCGAGTTCCCTACCACTTACTAGCCAAAGTGTCTTTAAATTCTCAGATTAAGAAGCTGTACATACAGAGAAATACTCTCTTACGGAGATTCTGAAAGTGTTACGGTCAATATATATGAACTGGTTGGCATATATTGCCAAAGTGAAGTGCTACGACATGAATGTTAAAGGTTCTTTTTAATATTATCATTTGCTGCTGGGCAAAATGAACTTCTTTCTTGGGTGAGTTAACTGCTATAGGAGAGACAAGTTAATAACCAACAGGGCACTTACGGAATTGAAACTGGTGATGCAAAATAGAGAGGTTTAAACTCTATATTTTACCATGGTTTTTATATTATTTCATTTTCTTAAACTAGATATTACTTAAATATTACATAGGGTAAAATGTTGAGGTTTTCACAGAATATTTAAGGCAACTTGTTTAAAACAAGATCTGTATGAATAGTATAGAAAAATGATTTAAGTTTAATGGAATAATTCCATAAAATTATTATTATTTTAACAAATAAGACAGAATTCTTGAGAACAATAAAAACATTGTTTTAGAGGACAATAAAAATCTTACTCAAATGTAGATTGATGATAGATAGATAGATAGATAGATAGATAGATAGATAGATATAGATAACAACCACATCTGTGTTTTTTCAGTAGTGACATGTGTAACATAATATTGTCTAATTGGACCAGTAAAGATAATGAGGGAACTCAGTGAGTGAAGTAAATAGCTTTAGAGTTTTTCATTATGCTGCATTGAGTTCTGTTTTGTGCAAAGCTATTCTTTTCTTACATAGAGAAGATTTTTTTATATGGCCAAAATTTTTTTTAATTATATGTTTCTATCAATTACAGAGTTTTTTTCTCTCCAAAAAGATCTAAAATTTTAATAAATATAATTTTTAAAAATTAAGAATGGAAATTTTGTTTTTAATCAAACAGTTTTGAGCAAAGCATTTAGGACTTAAGTGAATCAAATTTTAGTTCTGTTACTTAGTATTTGTAACAATAAACATTTTTTTTTACTCTGTTAGCAACCTTATTATGTTGAGTCATTACATTACAGGGTATTTGGGAATTTAAGGAAAAGAAAGTTCCAGCAAATAATACATGACCTATTTATGGTAACTACTGATCTTATAAATAAATTAATTCCTAAGACCAACAAATTTTTATACTTTAATTGAGAATAAAACAAGATTTGGAATCTCCCCACCAACAAGAAATAAAAAAAACTTTGGGATTTTTAAGTAAAAAAAATTATGCCATAGAAAAAGTTTATAAAATAACATCATTAGGTAAAAGTACTAAAACAAATAATTAAAAAGTGGTGTTTTATTTTTCTGTTCAGTTTAATTCAACAGTCATTTATTAAGAGTGTAATATATGCCTAATTTTGTACTATTCTGCTAGGAGTATAGAGTAAAAAGATGGTAAATTCTTACCTCTGTTATTGAGTTAGTATAAATGCAGTATTTGAGCATTGAATCACTAATGTTGCAGCAAAAATTGATTTACATATAAAATAAGAAGATACATAAAAAAATACATGATAATATAAGTGGATTTGAAAGCAAAAGCTAAGAAAGAAATTTCCCAATGCTCAATTCAAGCATATGTGTTCTAGATAGTCATTAGGACAGAAAGAACAGATAATATATGTTACAACCGTCTGAGGAAGTTTCATGATGGAGTTGGATTTACCCGAACTTCAGGGAGTGGTCAGCTTAGGAAGAACAAAATGCAGATCATCAGAAGCACAAACTAACACAAAACTTCAAGAAAATTTAGCGATGAGAAAATGCATATTGTATATTGGGTGAGAGTAAAGAAACAGACCACTGTAGGAGAAAAAAAGCTTTCAAAAGTAATGGTAAGTTTACACCACTGTGAAAGATCACATGTGTTACGAATATGATTTGAAATTGATCTGAAGGGCAATGTAAATCCTTATGAGTTGTAGAAGAAAGGTATTATCTATTTCTGCATTCTACAGTAAGTTTGATCAAATATGTAGTCAACATAGTTGACTATATATTTTACATTGGATAATATGTATATATTACATACCGTAGAGTCACTATATACCGTAGAGTCACTATATAATCGTAAACATAAAAGGCATTTCTGCTTTCCCACTAGATTTCTCTACACCAGGCGACTGTCTAAGGGGAGTTGAGTCAAGCTAGCAGTGGTTCACCTGTACTTCTGTCTCGCTAAAATAATGGTCTACAGAAATTGTCCAAAAATCTATTATAAAGATATGTCCTCTTTCCTAGGGATACTCCTATTAATCTGAAATCAGTGTATATTATTTACTTTTGTGGATTTAATTATAAAAATCTATGTCAACAGACTTTTAATAATAAAAATTCTATGTTACCATTTTATTTTATTTTATTTTATTTTATTTTTAAAGATTTTATTTATTTATTTATTTGAGAGAGAGAGAGAGAGAGAAACAGCATGAGAGGGGATAGGGTCAGAGGGAGAAGCAGGCTGCCCGCCGAGCCGGGAGCCCGATGCGGGACTCGATCCCGGGACTCCGGGATCATGACCCGAGCCGAAGGCAGACGCTTAACCAACTGAGCCACCCAGGCGCCCGTTACCATTTTATTAAAGACGATTTTAACATGCGCTGGATAAATTAGGCTTAGAGTCTTGTAGATTAATTTCTCTAACTCAATAATCTCCCCAGTAGCCCGGGTATTGATGAATGACTAATAATGCAAGGAAATTTTTCTTGAGCTTTCACATATTATCATCTCTAAAGTTATTACACACTAATTAGAACCCAACCTTCCTTGTTATTATGTTAACGGAAGATCAATTTGCTAATCTCTAAATAACACAAGAGCAAGAGAGAGATAATATAGATCATCTCCGCCTTCTAATCACCAGACCGGTCTGATGTCTAAGAGGTTGTCAGGACTTGTGCATTTAAAGTCAAGGTTAATGTGATAGCCTTCAGTACAGCAGAAGAACTGCCAGCAGGAGAGACATAATGATGAGCATCTTATGCCACCATCGGCAGTAGCTTCTTGAGAAGAGCTCTGCTTGCTTTTGAATTTTTTTTGTTGTTGCTCTCTAGAAGATATTTCTGTATAGTCAATGCTGGGACTCCCAAGTCTCTGACTTTCTGTTAAGTGTCATGAAAAAAATTTTTTTTTCTAAGCATATTTAGGAAAGGAAAAAAAAAAAGCTATATGTATTTTTACTTGAGAAGCCAATTTAACTTTTTTTTGAAAAACTGCAACAATACAAAATTGCCCTAGCATTCCCAAAGTGCAGAAGTTGTACCGAGAAAGTAAAAGTCCCAATAAAGTATCCATGTAAATGCCAGAGGCTAACCTTATTCCCCTTCACGAAAACAAAATCTCCAGTGTGTATATTTTTATTTGTGCATTGATTTTGTTACTATTTCAAACTGAAAGGTCAAGGAATTTTATCTTGGTGATATATCCACCAACATTGTTAAGTCATTAAGTCAAGTTTATTACCAATTTATTTCTAATATATATGAGAAAAAAACAGATCTTCTATTTGAAGTCTGTGCAATAGCAATGCACCCCTCTTCCGTAAGTGAGAAATTGAAGCACAGAGCATTTGTTCAATGCTATTGAACATTAAATAGACTTAATAAAAAACAATTTAGGGCGCCTGGGTGGCTCAGTCGGTTAAGCGACTGCCTTCGGCTCAGGTCATGATCCTGGAGTCCCGAGATCGAGTCCCGCATCGAGTCCTGCATCGGGCTCCCTGCTCGGCAGGGAGTCTGCTTCTCCCTCTGACCCTCTTCCCTCTTGTGCTCTCTGTGTCTCATTCTCTCTCTCTCAAATAAATAAATAAAATCTTTAAAAAAAAAAAACAATTTATTTCAAAACTAATTCTGACTTGGACCTATGTGGTCCATCAGATCTATCTACTACTTAATTTTCTTATGTAATAGTCATGACTTTTCAGCGTGTTGGTTGCTAAAATTATTTTAGTTTAACTCCCCCAAGATTGATAGAGTTGTATTTCCCAAATGTTACACCCGGATTTTCTTTTTTTGAGAAATAGTTCATGAGAATAGAGTTAAAGAGAAAAAAAAATTGGGGTTTAAGTGAAAGTTAATAAGTCAATATTACTAAATCACTATTAGAAACCATGGTTTTAAAAGATTATGACATCATAGGTGAGGAGTCTGGGAAGATCGCTTAGTACTTAATCAAGAACATTAATATTTAAAGTTAAAAAAGTGTGGGGCGTCTGGGTGGCTGAGTCGGTTAAGGTTCCGACTCTTGGTTTCAGCTCAGGTCATGATCTCAGGGTCCTGGGATGGAGCCCCGAGTCGGGCTCCACGCTGGGTGCAGAGTCTGCTTAGGATTCTCTCTCTCCCTCTGCCCCTTCTCTCTCTCGCTTTCTCTCCCTCTAAAATAAATAAATAAATTTTAAAAAATTTAAAGTTAAAAAAGTGTGATGTGATGGATGTGTTAATTTGATGGAAATCTTTTTCCTATATGTACATATGAGTGTATGCACATATATTTTTATATACACATATATGTATTTATATATATACCCATATAATTATGCATACTTTATAATGCAATTTTATTTGTTAATAATACTTCAATAAAGCTGGAAAAAAACTCTTTATCAAGTTCTTCAGTTCAGTTATTGTATTTTTCAACTCAATTTTTTGAGGGTTTCTATTGCTTTCTTGAACTTCTTGTTTTGCCCATGAATTATTTTCCTAATTTTATTTAGTTGACTGTGTGTTCTTGTAATTCTAAACTTCTTTAAAAGAATTATTCTGAATTATTTGTCTGATGTTTTATCGATCTCCCTTTTTTTTGGATCAGTTATTAGAGCTTTATTAGTTTCCTTTGGTGTTGTCATTTTACCTGTTCTTTTGTAATCCTGATTCCTTACATGGATATCTGTGCATTTGAGCAATCAGTTTCCATTTTTGGAGTTTATAGGTTTGCTCTGGCAGAGATGGATACCAGTCTGTTCAGTTTGGGTTTCTAGGTATGTCTGCTGGTAATGCACTTGGGCAGGTAGGCCCCACTACTATGGTCTATTTTTGGGTGAGACAACTGAACTGTTTGAACTGTAAGGTCAGGGATGGGGGGTTGTGCACCGGCTGAGAACAGTTGGCTAGGACTACTGGTTTGATTCCCTACCCAAGTGAGGCTGTAGGATGGGCTCTGTGGTCCCCCTGTGTGGGCATAACATGGGAACCTTCCATACCCAGTGCTGGCTTTGCCTGGGGGCAATCGGTTCTGCATGGCCTCCTCTCAGCTCAAGCACTTCCAGTTACACATCTTCCAAGTGTTATCTCCAGCCCTTCTGGCCTGATGGGGCCTAGGAGTCCCAGGGAGTGGAGTTATGTTTCAGCTCATTTGCCTTGATGGACAGAGGCCATTCCAGACACCTTCCAATTTTGTTTTTTTCTTTAAGCTGCTTGCCTCTGAGGATTTGTTTGGAACTATCCTCAGCCTTGACTATAAATTAATCCCCTGTCTCAGAGTGGCAGGAGAGCCCTCCATACCTGGTACTAGCTTTTTCTTTGGGATGATCAGGTTTTTCTGCCTGCCTCTCACCTCAAGTATTACAGAACCGTGCAGCTTTGGGTACTCTTGCCAGCCCTCTGGTTAGATGGAGCCAGGAGACACTCCCCTCATTGGTGGGGCAATGACTCTGCTCCTTACAGGAGTGTGGGCAAACCAGGCTTTGGGGCTGGCAAAAACCATCGTGTGAAGACCCAAATCAAGCAGATCTGCAGTCCAGCAAGTTCTCTGGTCAGAGTGCACCACCAGCTTGGTCCTGCAGATGAGCAAAACCACTAGTTGAGATCACTACTGGACACTGCAGGTGTGAATGCAGTGGTCCACCATCCGTGTGCTGGTTGTTGCAAGTCCCTTCCACCTTCTCTGTCAGTCAGATCCCCAGTTGTAGAACCCCATGGTTTCCCCTGCAATCCCTGGGATGAGACTAGAATAGGGTCTCCCATGAAGTGGCCCACAATGCTGAGGGAACAGGTTTTCCCCCGTGGGCTCTTTTTTTTCCCCACTGGAGGAACAGGAATTTCAGGGGACACCTCTCTGCAGGGGAGACATCACTGCACTGTCCTGAGGGAGGAGGAAAGCCATCTGTGGGTAGCTGCTTCTCTTACCCTTCTAAGAAGTCCGTCTTGGTCTCTGTGGTGCACTGGGTGCTTCAGCTTCAGCCCCATGTTCTAGGTTTCTCTCATTGGTGTCCTGTTCATGAAGAGTTGTTAATTGTTCTTCTTGTGAGGGGGAACAAAGTCAGAAACAGTCTATGTTACCATCTCGGTGACGTCACTTCCCCATCATATCTCTCTGTGTCACTCTATCCTCTTACCTTGTTTTACTTTTCTATTAGCTCATATCACCCACTGACATATTATGAATGTGTATCCTAATGGTTTGGCTGTGTCTTTCTCTTCCCTTCATCCATAACTGAATGGAAAACTCATAAAAGCAGAAAGCTTATTTTGTTCACTTCGGTATCTCAAGACCCCATAATAGTGCATGCACACAGTAGGAGCTCACTAAATATTCGTCAAATAAGTGAATGTTCATTTGTTGACTGAATCAATGAATTATTCTAATATCATTTATATAACCATCCTTCCATTGCTGAAAGTTTAGTTTCCAAACTTGTAGCAGAAAAAGAATATGTTTCCTTTATATATTAGTCCAGTTCTGCCTCTTTTGTCTGCACATTAAGTGGAAAGTGAAAGAACAGAGAATTAAAATGACTCAGGACAGTGACACAGCCGATTATTAGTGAAGAGTATAACAAAACTGAATTCTGCAGCATCAAATTCTATGCAGATTATCTAAGTGTCTGGCAGCCCCCATCTTTCCAAGAACACATTAGGTGAATCTAGTTCAGGACATACTTTGCTTCTGGCAGCTCAAGTCTGTGGTTTCTGAAAGCATACACTCTTTTCCGCCTGTCTTCTACACTTGCTCTTGTGTGCAAAAGATAGCCATATTGTTGCTTCACAACCTAGGTCATTTAACACATCCTGCATAGAATCACAAAGAAGACATGAGGGAACAGGAATTTTTTATTTATTTCAATCTTGGCTTGATTCAGAATGAAACAGAGGATGCACACTCTCCTAAATGAACACTAGAGTTTTGCAACATGAGCCGAGCAAATCAGGGCTGCATATAAAATGGAAGAACGGAAAGGCTGGTGGTGGCAAACTAATTTTAGGACACATCTTTTAAAACTATTAGGTCTATTCTTCACGAGTGTTACCGATCAAGGTCTGTAATTGCTGAAAGGTCTCTCTATGGGTCTCCATTTCAGAGTGGAGAAAGACAATGGGTTGTGTGCAATAGCATTCACAAACTAGTTGTGAAAGTCATGGTTGTGGGATCAGATGAATAGAGTGGGTGGGCAAAAACAACATGCCTTCAATTAGGACTCCAAAAAGAGTGATTTCTCTCCAAGCTCCCTTTGTTTAGGAAGGATTGCAAAGCTGTGCTCCTACTTAATTATTTTTGCACACTTTGCCTCTGCTTCCAGAGTTGGCATGGCCTCTGCTGGTTTCCAGTGTGATGCTGCCAAGGCTGCTTCTATTCCTTTTACTGAGTGTTGGCTCACTGAAATCCCCCCTGGCAATAACCCAAGTACACACATATGCCTGGCCACAGTGGTGCCAAATTCCCTCCTAAAAGCCTACCCCAGGTGTCTTTGCCTTGTTATAGTGTGTGCCACTGAGTTTTAAGGTACAGTCCCCCCCCCCAAAAAAAATCTCAATCCAAAAGGCTGATTCATTTAATTGGATGATGAGTATTCTCTCCTTAACTTTTTGATTCTAGTGGTCCATTGAAGTATTATTTCTACTGCTGTGTTCTTCATATATAAATATGTATTTGGAAGCTGTAGGATAATGGTCTTCAAAATTTGACAATAAACCACAAAAGTACATGACTTTGAGAGAGAAAGTCTAATTCTATCTACTAGACTTTGTGCATGGCTCCACAAATATTTTCGTCTTATGTTTGGCTTATTATAATACCTTGCTTCAAGGGAAAGTGGTTTAATGTGATTCTAATTTCCATCATACTTTCAAGGGCTCTACTCCTTGGAGAATCATAAACATTCATCTACACAGTGGTCTGATCATTGGCTTCATGTGTGGTCTCTGTTTAAGCCTTCGTGCCACTGCAAGATTTCTGTAAATCTTCCTCTTAATTGTTCTCTCTCTGAACGTGACCTACCAGGATTATCATCTAATCTGTTGTGAGATGCCCCAAGCTCTCTGTTACTGTTAATAAATCCCTTGTTTTTATGATTGCATTATTTCAAGTATAAACTACAACAGCTTCAAACTGATGTCTATAAGAAAATTGCCATTTCACTCACTGAAGTTCTCCCGTGCCTTTTTAATAGTGAGTAAAGGGATCTGAGTTAAAGTTGGAACCCAAGGGAGAACACATAACTCAGCCTAGCTCCAAACTGACACCTTCCCCAAACTTTTCATTAGCTCTTTTTTTGGTCCCTAAAATCAGATTCAAAACTTACGTCCAATAAAACACTTTCAAAATTAATCCCACTGAAGCTTTTGAAGAGTATTCTTTCCTACTTGTGTTTGCTTCTTTACCATAGGCTAATTTTGATATTAAGTTTAACAAGGACACACTATTTTTCCTTCATCAGATTTCTGAACCATATGGACTGTGTGCTTTAGAATGCTTCTCTATCACACATTAAAAATGAATAAATAAAATGGTGTGTAAAAACTAAACTTTGTTTAAATAATACTAAATGCAGAATCTGACAAAAACCTCAAAATGTATTTAATGGAAAAAACACAGGTGACCTACAGCATTTTGTTTCTGAGTTGAAAAAAAATACACAAATATAAAAATAAAAACCAAAAATAAAAACTTTGATAAATCCATATACTTTGAAAGAATATTTTCCTCTTTCTCCCTTTCTCTTTTGCACTCTCTCTCACTATATATATATATGTATATATATACACATATATATTATACACACACACATATATATATATTTCACTTTGATTTGTATATTACAATTTCCAAAGTCTTGAAAAAACTTGTAAATTAAATGACACTGTAAAAGAAGATACTTAGGGCTATGACAATTTTGTGTCAGTTTTACTGGGCTAAGGGATATCCAGATAGCTGACAGAATATTTCTGGGTGTGTCTGTAAGGGTGTCCCCAGAAGAAGTTAGCATTTTAATTGGTAGAGTATGTAAAAAGGATCCCTCCCCAAAGAGGGCAGTCATCGTCCAAACCACAGAGGGCCTGAATAAAACAAACAAACAAACAAAAAGATAGCGGAAGAACCAATGACTTGGGACACTTAATCTTTTCCTTCCCTCATACATTGACATTCCTGGTTCTTGAGCCTTCAGACTCAGATTGAGACCGACTCTATTGTCTCCCCTGGTACTCAGGCCTTCAGATTTGGACTGGAACTACACCTGACTTTCCTGGGCCTCCAGCTTACAGACAGCAAATTGTGAGACTTCTCAGCCTCCATAATCATGGGAGCCAATTCCTCATAGTATCTATCATCTATCTATCTATCTATCTATCTATCTATCTATCTATCTATCTATCATCTATCTATCATCATATATCTATCCTATTGGTTCTGTTTCTCTGGAAACCCCTGGCTAATACAGGAGTAATGGGGGCAAAGTGCCATTTGAAATACTTGAATCAATAGATGGTTTTTAGCCCTTAAGTTATAGCAATAATAACATTTGCATCTAGATCAAAGTACTTGATAAATATCAATTGAATGATAAAACGGTGAGTGAATGAATGAATCGATCAATTGAATTTAAAGTATAAGCATATAAGATTATATTTTAAAATATACCCAGGATTTTTATTAATCAGGTATAGCAGTACGTGCAGATATGGAAATGTGTCTTGAAGGAAGACATACTCACATACAGGAGGCACGACACACCATACAAGGCCACAGGAGGAAGCACCAGGGTCATTAAGGAGACAGAAGAAGCAAGCAGAAAATGTAAGAGCCTTTGCTGTGGTTTCTGAATGAAAGAAAGAGGGGTAAATTAAGTAGGCTTGAATTGGCTAGTTGATACTTTTTATGGGCACTGGATTGCAGAAGCTCTCCGGAGTTGTACGGTACCTGACCCTGGCAAGATTAGTACCAGAGAGACTACTGGCCTGGAGTTTAAGAGCCAGAGGAGAGCTGGAGGGGAGGGTGTTGACTGGTTAGTTTGCATTTGAAAGGAAACCTCCCGGGCGAACTGTTTTCTATCTCTAGGGATTAGCTAATACTGGGAGGAGCAAATCCTTCCCTTGTGGTGTCAAATAATGTAGGAAAGACGTTGTTAGGGTTTGAAGCCGATGGCCAAGAAAGAATTCCTAAGACATCTTTGGTGCAAAAAGGTGGTTTTATTAAAGCATGGGGACAGGACCCATGGGCAGAAAGAGCTGCAATGGGGTCCTGAGAAGTGGCCCATTATATACTTTCAAGTTGGGAGGGGGTCAGGGATAGCCTAAGTCTCTAAGGAATTTGGAAACAAGGTTTCTAGGACCTTGAGGGGGCTAGCTATTGTTGGGAAAATGTCATTTATTACCATCTAATAAAACCTTAGTCATGAGACCCTTCAGATGTATATCGGTGGGCCATATGCTTGGGGGATGACTGCCAACACGCTTCTGGGAGGGTTTAGAGATAAAGTTTCCAAAGGAATTCTTACGCATTAAAGTAGACTTACAGGATTGGGGGTGGGATCGGACTAGAATTGCCTTTAGTCCCTAGCAAAGTATTAACATCAAGGCAGTTGAGTCCCTAGAGGAATGTCACTCTGTCTGTTTGAAGATCTTGTCAGTGGTCTGTGGGTAGTAAGGAAATTTAATAATTTTTCTTCTGCCTTTGTTTCCCACATCATAGAGACGTGCTTAATACAGATTAGAAGAGTTATTGTCTATTAATTTTGTTTGCTCAATCTCTCTCGGTTTTGTTGTGAGGGGGTCCCATATTCATTTAGTGTGATTCTTGTAAACCTTTTCAACAAGCAGCCCTACCCCGTCTGCAAATCCTGGTATCCCACGTGCTTGACACAATGATTGATCTGTTAATAAGCACAAGATACAAGGCTTGTCAGAATCTTTATCTAGGATTTTTATGGTAAGGGAGAGAAACAGAGGAAACAAGTGAAGCCATATGAAGGAGAGAAAGGGAGTGCAAGTGAGAAAGTTCTGATGTCATTGTTTGAGCTCCTGATCCAAATATGCTGGACAAAGTGTTCCCCTCAGCTGGACTTCTCAGGTAAGGATAAGACAATAGGTTGATTTTTTTTCCCCTTGAGAAATTTTGAGTTGATTTTATCAATTTACAATGAAAATAATTCAATGATACAATATCTTTAATTTTCTGTACTAATATTCACAATCAATCCCAAGTAGCAACTCCAAATCTGAACCCAGTTAATATTAGTCAAGCATTCATGAATGGCCTCAGCCAGTTCCTTAAAAAAGACAAATTTAATGCCTATAGGATTCCCTGGTGGATTCTCTAGCAAGATACACTAGCTACCAATTAAATCAGACAAGACTTCATTCTGTAAGAGGTGACATCACAATATTATTGCAAAAGATATAGCACTCTATCTACATTAGTATGATGTATAGCTAATTAACATCAATAAAACAAGATTGAACATCCCGAGGTATTTTCATTGTATTTATAATAAGATATTTATTTATATTTAAAATAATGTTGATTTCCGGGCACCTGGGTGGCTCAGTTGGTTAAGCAACTGCCTTCAGCTCAGGTCGTGATCCTGGAGTTCCAGGATCGAGTCCCACATTGGGCTCCCCGCTCAGTGGGGAGTCTGCTTCTCCCTCTGACCCTCTCCTCGCTTGTGTTCTCTCTCTCACTCTCTCTCTCAAATAAATAAATAAAATCTTTAAAAAAATAAAATAAAATAATGTTGATTTCCAGACTTGAATTTGTCAGTTCATGTTATATTCCTTCATTTCCCTTTTAGCTTTAGTGAAAGCCTGTGTGTGTTGTTGTTGTTGTTTGTGTGTGTGTGTGTGTGTGTTTGAAAAAGTGAAGTGAAAGTACTACTGAAAATAGTACAAACTAGTGAGCAAGAAATAATTGTAAATTCTGGCTTCTATGCTCTAAAATGATGCTTAAAATATAGTCATCAAAGATTTGAAAAACTAGAACTAGCTCTGGAGATCTATGCTGTAGGAAGTGGAGGCAAGGCAGTGTCAGGAAGGCTTGGGGAAACCTTCTTCCTACCCTCCTTTGTATTTCTCTGTTTCTACGACACCAGAAAATCCCATCTCTTCTGCTCTGTTGTCTCAGCTTATAATGAAAAAGACTGTGATTCCCTGTAGTCTGTAAATGATAAAAGATTCTTTAGATTTGGATCAAGAGATAATTGCCCTATACACTGCCCCACTTCTATACACCCCAGCCCTATATACTCCTATACAAAAATGTTTCTAGTCACAGTTCTAAAAGCATTATTCTTGCACTCCATTTCAATTTCCCCAAGTCCGACACATTTCTAAATTATTCATATTCTAATTAGAAGACTCTGTCAGATCACTAAAAGTTTCTCGCCCTTATTTAGGACTACTAGGATTGTAAAGAGTTGTTTTAATAATGCACCCCCTTATTAAAGTGACTTCTAGGGCGCCTGGGTGGCTCAGTCGTTAAGTGTCTGCCTTCGGCTCAGGTCATGATCCCAGGGTCCTGGGATGGAGAGCTGCATCGGCCTCCCTGCTAGGCGGGGAGCCTGCTTCTCCCTCTGCCTCTGCCTCTCTCTCTCTCTCTCTGACTCTCATGAATAAATAAAAAAATTTAAAAAAAATTAAAGTGACTTCTGATCTTATGATGTGGCAGGTGGTGATCTTGTCAAAGCAGAGGGTTATGTTGTCACAGTGGTACCTCTAAATTAGTCTCTACTTGTGTTAGGCACCCTGAGGCTCCACAAAGTACAATGTAAAAGTTACATTACTGAAAGCTACTCTGAATGAAGCCTGTTCTAAGCATGAGGTGCCCCTTCTGGTCTGCATATCTGTTCATTTAGAGGTCCTCTGATCCGAGGGGATTAGTCTTGTTCTTTCCAGGGAAATTGTCTCACAAATTTTATAATACCTGGCTACACCCAAACCTAATTAATGGTACCGCTCACACATCTGAAGTTGATGGACGGTAACAGCGCATGACTGTTTCATTACTGCACATACTTACCAGGGTTTGCTGCTGAATCCAGTAAAATGTTCTATTGTTGCACGTTCCTAATTAACAGTGAAGTGAATGTCAGTTATTACGTTTATTGGCCATTTGGGTTTTCTCTTTTGCAGATTGTTAATTCGGACTTTTTGCTCATATTTCCATTGCATCTGCTGTCCTATCCACTTTTCAGTTATCGATTTTTCATTGGCTGTTTACTTTTTCTTTTTAGTAGCTTCATTTTTCTTCTCTTCTTCTTTTTTCCCCTTAGTTCTTAATATCTCCCCACCAGAAAGAAGGGTGTGATGGTTAATTTTATGTGTCAGTCGTACTGGTTCACAGGGGCCCAGATATTTGGTCAAGCATTATTTCTGGGTGTGTCTGTGAGGGTGTTTCTGGAAAAAATTAGTATTTGAATGGGCAGACTGAGTGAAGTAGATTGCACTCCTCAGTGTAAGTGGGCACAATCCAATCCAATAGAACACAAAGGCAGAGGAAGGGAGAATTCTTTCTCTCTGACAGACTGTGGGTCAGGACATCAATCTTCTCTTGCCCTTGGACTGGGATTTACACGGGTTCGCACTCCTCGTTCTCAGGCTTTTGGACTCAGAATGGAACTTAGGCCATAAGCTCTCCAGTTCTTAGGCCTTCGGACATGGAGAGAACATATTCCACCAGTCTTGATTCTCAGGCCTTCAAACTCAAATTGGAACTACACCATCAGCTTTCCTGGGTCTCCAGCATGCAGACAGCAAAATGTGGAACTGCTCAGTCTCTATAATCATGTGAGCTAATTCTTTGTAATACATTTCTTTCAAGAGATGGATAGAGAGATAGATAAACAGATATATCCTGTTGGTTATAGGATATAAATAAGTTATATATGGGTGTGTAGGTATACACAGTGTATGTTGTAATCGCTTTGTCTTAGAGTTCTCCAGAAAAACAGAACCAATAGGATTTATGTACCATATACATTTTATGTATTTTTATATATAATATACATATTTTTGTAAATGTATATTATATACATATGTCTATATGCATATAATGGAAACAGAACCAATATATTGGTTATTATTGGTTATATATTACATATATATAATTTATATAACCGGCTGCTCAGTTAGGGAGAAAAGTCTGGGTTTGCACAGCCTAGCTGGGAGCAACTCCTCTCATACTTGGGATGACATATTGGCATGTGATTACTATGACCCCCTCAGCAGGCTGTACCGTCATCAGGAGTTTGACTGTCTAAATCTTATCAGTCTGGGATTTCCTTGAGGACGAGTGTGCTGATTTTCTCTCAGCTATATTGTCCCATCCTAATGCAGTTCCTGGCAGATATTCTGTGATATCTGGTAAAAGAATATAGGAATGAATTTCATGTATATGAACACTTATGAAAGAATTGCTTTCTCCTGCCACTTTATTTTGGTTCATAAACACTTTGAAAATAGCACAATCTTTGGACATCAGAGATGCAAGGGCATGCGTATCCTCAGGCTACTTCCAAATACACTTTCTGAGTAATATTTTTAAATAAAAAGAGGGGAAGCAACACTTATTCCCATTGCAACCCTCTCCATCCCCTTCAAAGAGAGTAACATTGAGGAAATAATTGTGAGAAAGTCAATTGACATTGAACTTATGAGCCAGATGTTTGCTTTATATCACTGCTGTTTTTTTCACTGTCATCTCTGAGTATTTTATGACTTTTTAAATTTGTACACCATTGAAGGCAGGTCATCTTTTCCTTTCCAAAAATGCAGAGATCAGTCAAGTATCAATAATAACATTAATACACTTATCAGCCAAAAGCAGGTTGAGCATTCTTTTTTTTTTTTTTTTTAGGTTGAGCATTCTTAAATAAAGGGAGTGCACACGATCACTAGGATGTCTGTTTAATGTGAAGGCAATGCTGAGTGGCTCATTCCTTAAACCTGAAATAGCCGTGGGGCGCCCAGATGGCTCAGTCATTAAGCATCTGCCTTCAGCTCAGGGCATGATCCCGGGTCCTGGGATCGAGCCCTGCATTAGGCTCCCTGCTCCGCAGGAAGCCTGCTTTCTCACTTTCCCACTCCCCCTGCTGGTGTTCCCTCTCTTGCTGTGTCTCTCTCTGTCAAATAAATAAAAATCTTAAAACAAACAAACAAAACCCGAAATAGCCTTGACTGCAGATTTCCAGGAATTGATTGAAATCCTCATATACAGAAAGAGACAGTTTCTGTGTAAGAGAACTTACCACAAAACACTTTGTCTTGGTACTGTTAGAATGAGTTAAATGAGAGGTCATATTCAATAGTTTGGTGAGGGTTGAAGTTCCAAATTCCTGGAAAAGAGGTTTGGTAGTAGTTCATTTGTCACCTTCTTCAGAGACTGTGCTGCTATTGGGGACCTGGTTAGATGTGCTTTCCTATCAGGTAGGTGGAGAATTCTCTTTGTAGGTGCCCCAATAAAAAGGTTTAACACCACTTTCTTACCTTCATGACTATTAATCTAGTTCTTCCAAGTTCCCTCTCCTTATGGTCTGATCTTTGGCTGTGATTCAACATCAAGTATCTTTGATTGCTTTGTTGTCACTTTCTTTAGAAATGTGGAAATGGGCCATTAAATGAGAACTTCATTACATTTCATGTAGAGGTTAGAATATGGCCCACCTCTAATGGATAGTGCTATGAATTCATTTTTTTCTAAAATATCTTTTACAGAGTAATATATAATCTGTGTCATTCCTAATAGAAATAAGTCCTGTTCATGTATCAGGATATTTTCTAATTGCTTCTGCAAAAACCTTATTGATTATTTAATTACCATCTGGTAAGAGTCATTTCACATTAACATGTCAGATCATTATGTTTTCTTCCTCAAAATGTCCAAATCAGTACTATAACCAGTATTTTTGAGCAAATGTGCTGTATTAGTGAATAACAAACCAAGAAGTCTAAATCCTATTTATTAAAATTATTTGCTTAGAACACAATCCAAACTTTGATGCAAAAGGTGCAGCTGCTGAACAAGTCACAAACCTCTGAACAATTTTAGTAATGACACTGATTGTTGTCAACAGTTAAAAATTGTATTTTATGGGATTCCTCTCTTATCTGATTATGAATTTCTAGAACATGAATATTTGGGCTTTTGTTTTCGCAATGTTTATCAGTTTTTATCCTTTAGAAGTTATTGTTCTTTAAAGTACTGCAGTGGGATAAGTATACGTATTCATTTCCATTAAACATAAATTATTTAACCTCTATATGTGCCAGCACCTGCCCTAGCCGTTAAGATAAAGCAATGAATGACATATACTGATTCTCTTCATGCAGCTTAAAATCTGGTGGGGAGGTTTGAGACACAGATAAGAGAGACCCAGGTGAGGAAAGGGTAGAGTGGAGTCTTGGAGGAGGAATTAACATGGAATTCTCAAGGCATGGTAAAATGAACATCAATGTGTCAGACGGTGAGAAAATTAGATGTTTAGATTTCTCTTTATCAGTTATCTAATATTCCAGTCATGTCTAGGACACTAGTTATTGAATTCTTATATCTTTCTCACTGACATATTCTTCTGAAATTAGTATTTCAGGCCTAGAACTTATTAGTTATATCGTTTGCGTATGCAGTGCAAGAACAATGGGTTTAGAGTTCAGAAACTGGGCCCCTATTTTTTCCATTTATGCTTTTAATGAACACATTTGGGGGGAAATTGGATCAAATTCTAAAATTGTGAAAGAAAACATATCGAAACCATGTTGCATTATGAGAAAAAGGATTTGTTCAAAAATATTATATCTATCTTCATTCTCATCTCTCAAATACAGGTAGTACTTATTAGAAAATTCAGCCATTCGTGAAAAGCTCATTTTGGAATCTCGTTCAGCTTGGCAAAGTATGTCCAACTAGCACTCCTGAAGGCTGACTGGTGCAGGGTAGTGGTTAAGGGTAGTTGTTACAAAATCTGACAGCTCTGAGGGTCTCAGACACTTTCCATCCTGGCTCTCCTCTACACACTCTGCCTGAGGGTTCAACCT
The DNA here is from genome assembly GCF_054177405.1 of Leptonychotes weddellii. Lineage (NCBI taxonomy): Eukaryota > Metazoa > Chordata > Mammalia > Carnivora > Phocidae > Leptonychotes > Leptonychotes weddellii. The sequence continues at coordinate 176,016,346 of NC_138369.1, forward strand.
TCAATTCTACAATTTAGCTGCTTTGCATTTTACAAACTTCAGGAAGTCCACCGCAATAACTTCAGCCGTTAGTGGGCACTTTTATATTGTAAAACCAGTGAATGTATGGTTCTATTAATAGCTTGCAGTTTACTTCCAATTTATCTTTGTTTATTCATTTCAGAGCCGTAAGAAAATATCCTACACTTCCATTCTTTCTTTAAAATTTTTGTTACTTGTTTGATGTTGCCTAGATGGCAAAGAGTTTTTCAGTTTTTGACATATTTTTGTCTGTATTTTCAAATGATCTGTCAAACTGATAAGAGTTTTGATAGCATTTTCATATGTAGGGTGACATAATAGTTGATGTTTGTATTTCTTTTTTTTTTCTTTTTTAATTTGAGTGTAGTTGACACACAATATTACATTGGTTTCATGTGTACAATGTAGTGATACAGCATCTCTATGTTATGTTATTTTCACCACAACGGTAGCTGCCATCTCTCACCATACAACACTATTATATCATTGACCATATTCCCTCTGCTGTGCTTTTCATTCCCATGACTTACTATTGATATTCCTATTTACATTTAAAATTAGTGACACACATGGGGCGCCTGGGAGCTCAGTTGGTTAAGCATCCGACTCTTGATTTTGGCCCAGGTCATAATCTCAGGGTCATGAGATTGAGCCCCATGTCAGCTCCATGCTGGGCGTGTAGTTGGCTTAAGACTCTCTCTCTCTCTCCTTCTCCCTCTACCTTTCCCACCCCTCTAAATAAATAAATGAATAAATAAATAAATAAATAAATAAAATTAATGACACATTAAAACACATACATTCTTAAGATAATTCATAATTGCATTTAATTGGGGTCTTTCCCATTAATAAATCTTTTGTACTGAACCTCCTTTCTTCATTTTCAAAATACTTTTATTTATAATTTGAGAAATGATGACTTTGAACCTGATATATTTATTTAGGTCAATGTCACTGCTATTTCTTAGTCTTCTAGCTTATTTTAATAGTCCATGGCTTCACGTTCCTATGCACGACTATGAGTAAATTTTCACATTTTCATTAAGAAGTTCTGAGGTTATGATAATCTGATTAAATGTTTAACATAGTTAATTTTCTACATATATTCATTTCTGCATTTTATTATAATTTTTGTTAGATATTTCTTTAGTCACCACCACATATTTAATATTACTTTCACCCAGGTTTTTCAACCAGCTCTGTTGAGGCATAATTTTAATACATTAAAATTCACCAATTTTCACTGTTCAAATCATCCCATGTAGAAATTCAGTAGCCACTAGCAAAATATTTTTATCAAGCCCCAATTTTATTTCCTTCCCCTTTGTTGTCGGTGCTCTCTCCCCACTTCCCTGAATCTGGCAAATTCTGATCTTCCTTCTAAAATAATAATTTTGCCTTTTGAAAAGTATTTTTACATAAACAAAATCATATGGTATGAAGTCCTTTGTGTTGGGCTTCTTTCACTTAGCATAATGCTTTTGACATTCATCCAAGTCGGTATTTTTATCAGTCATTCATTTCCTTTTATTTCTGAGTATTCCACTGGATGGATATACTACAAATTATTTATCTGTTCACCAGCTGAGGGACATTTGGATTCTTTTTGATTTGGCTGTTATGAATAAAGATGCTGTGTGAACATTCAATGAAGTGTGAGATTGTGTGGGTTTATGTTTTTATTTTTCCTGGCTAAGTATTGAAGGAGGGAATTGCTATGTCATATAGTAAGTACATGTTTAATCTTTTAAAAAACTAACAAAATGTTTTCCAAAGTGGCTGTAACATTTTGCCTTTCAAGTTGTTTCACATCCATGTAAACATCAGTCTTTTAAAAATATCAATCATTGCAATATGTATGTAGTTCAAACTCATTGTGGTTTTAATTTGCTTTTCCCTGATGACTAATGATATCAAGCATTTTTTTTCTTTTAAGTAGGCTCTATCCCAATATGGGGCTTGAACTCCCGACCCCAAGATCGAGAGTCACATGCTCTACCAACTGAGCCAGCCAGGCACCCTGATATCAAAAATTTTTAATGTGCTTATTTACTAATCCTATATGTTCTTTGGTGAAGCATCTGCTCACATCTTCCCATTTTATCATCTTATTTTTTTCTCTTCTTTTGTGTTGTCACTGAATGTATGCTCTGCATATATTCTAAATTTAAATTCATTTTCAGAAAATCTGTTTTCATATATATTCTCCCAGTCTGTGGCTTGTGTTTTTATTGATTTCACACAGCATTTGAAGAGAAATAAATCTTAAATTCTGATGACATCTAATTTGTCTTTTTTTCTTTTATGCTTTTTCATGCCTTATTTAAGGAAGTTTTACCTAACCAAAGTTTACTAAGATTTTCCTTTTTTTTTTTTCCCCAGACTAATAAATTTATCTCTTACACACAGGTTGACCTTTTAATTTCTGTATATGTTTTAAGTTAGACTTGAAGTTAAATATTTTGCACATTGATATCCAATTATTCTAGCACCACTTACTGAAGAGGTTAACTTTTCCTCCATTAAATTGCCTTGAAAACTGTGTTAAAAATCAATTGAACATGTAATTTATGGATCCTGAATACTGTTCCATTGATCTATATGTCAATCTTTATATGATACTGTACTGCTTTGAATTTAGGTAGTCTATGTTCTCCAACATTGATTTTGTTTTTCCATAAAATTTTTGGTTATTCTAGATCTGTTGAATTTCCATAAAATTTTATAATTAGCTTGGCACTTTTTATTTTAAAAAAATTAGTTTGCTGTTGTTTTAATTAGGATTTATTTGAATCTGTAGGTGAATTTGGGGTGAGTTAGCATCTTGCCACTATTGGGTCTGTAATCTTTGAACATGGCCTATTCCTCTATTTACTTAAGTTTTCTTTAATTTTTTTCAATAATCTTTTGCAGGCTTCTACATATAAGTTTTGTACAATTTCTATTAACTTTAACTCTAACATTTCACATTTTTGGTGAAATTGTAAACAGTAAATTTTCTAAATTTCAATTTCAATTTTTTTGTTATTGTGAGGATGTGGAAATAAAATTGATTAGTGTAGAATGACCTAGTTGTAAACTATAGCCTCCCAAACTCACATCCAATTTTTAGTAATTTTTTTCACAGGTCCTCCGGATTACCTATATACATGATCATATCTCCTGCAGATAACACAATTTTACTTTTTTTTTGCATTTCAGTCTGTATGCTTTTTATTTCTCTTCCTGCCTTGTTTCAATTCTATGACCCTCTTTCAGCACCATGTTGAATAGAAGTCACGAGGGAGAACAAAATAGGTGAAAGCAGTCAGTTGTTCGGCTTTATATATATTAGCTATAGGACTTCAGTTGTTTTCCTTTATCAGGTTGAAGATGTGTCTTTCTATTTCTAGTATGCTGAGAATTGTTTTCATGAATGGATTTTGAATGTCATCAAGCGATTTCCCTGTATTTATTGAAGTCATATGTTTTTCTTTCTTAGTGTGTTAGTATGGTGAATTACATTGTTTGATTTTCAAATCTTAGCATGGTTTGCATTCCTTGGATAAATCCCACTTAGATTCATTCTCCTTTCTTCAAATATATAAAGAAACATATTTTTTTGCTTCATTTAATTTGATAAAATGTTAAGAATGAAGAATATTGTTTAGTACTTTTATTTTTTTGTGTGAAGTCTTGCTATCCAAGTAGTGTTGGTCTCTATGTAAAAAGACTTAGGAAGTATTTCCCCTTCTTCTATTTTCTCAAAGAACTTATAATCAAAATTATTTCTTCTGTTAAGAGTATATTATTCACCACTGAAGCCTTAACAGACTAAAGTTTTCTTTGTGGGGAAGTTTTAAGTAAATATTTTTAATGAATATAAGATTATTTGGTCTAATTCTTTCTTCTTAGTGAGCATTGGCAGCATCTTCTTTAAGGTTTCTGTCTATTTTGTTTATGTTATTGAATTGATCAATATATAAGTTTTCACCATATCTCTTTAAGCTTTCTCATGTCTGTGAGATCTATAGTGATGACTGTTATTTTATTCCTGAAATTCATGCTTGTGTCTCCTCTCACTTTTTCCTGATCAGTCTGGCTGGAGGCTGGGGAACTGTGTTCATTTTTTCAAATATTCAGCTTTTTTTGTCATTGCTTTTATCTACTCTTTCACTGCTTTCTATTTCATTAATATTTGCTCTCTTTATCATTTTCTTCTCTTTAATTTGAATTTAATTTGTCCTTTTTCTACTTTCATAAGTGGGAGATTAGAATATTTGTTTAATATTATGCATTTTATCTTCCATCAGTTCAAATATTAAAATTCCCTTGTGTTTCTTCTTTGACTCATTAGTTATTTGAATTGTGTTGTTTGATTTCCAAATATTTGAAGATTGCAGAGAGCATTCTGTTATTTCTGTTTCTATGCTGTTGTGTTTAGAGAACACACTTTGTTTTATCTGAATCCTTTTAGACTTATTGAGACTTGTTTTATGACGCAAAATATGGCTTATCTTAATGAATTTTTGGCCGTACTTGAAAAGAGTGTGTATTCTGCCATTGCTGTGTGTTCTATTAATATCAGTTAGGTCAAGTTGGTTGACAATGTTATTTGTAAATCTTCTCTATACATTTATTTTTTGTCTACTTGTAATATTGATTACAGAGGGAAGAATGTTGAAATATCTCATTATAATTTTGAAATTATAATTTCAAAAAATATAATAATTTTGAATTATCAATTTCTTTTTATGCTTTCATTTTTTGTTTCACATATTTTGAAGCTCTGTTAGTAAGTATGTGTATACATTTAGGAGCATTATGTCTTTTTGGTGAATTGACACTCTATCATTAAGATATATCCCATTTTATCCATGTTAATATCCCTTGTTGTAAAATTCATTTCTCATACATTAATATAGCTACTCAAGCTTGCTTTTAGTGGACTTTGTAAAGTAAATGATTTTCTGTCCTTTGATTTTTCACCTATTGGTTCCTTTCTATTCAAAGTGGATTTCTTGAAGTTGTACCTTGCTTTTTTTTTTTTTTTTAATAACACCATCTGACATTTGTGCCTTTCAGTTTGTGTTTTTACACTGTTTGCATTAAATGTGATTTTGCTGTTTGTTTTTCTTTTGTTAAATAATTTCTTTGTTTTTCCCACTTTTTTTTTCAGTAAACAAAGTATTTTTGTGTGATTCTGTTAGATGGCCACTAGGGTTTAATAGCTTTATCTTTTTTTTTTTTTTTTAATAGCTTTATCTTTTGTTTGAGTTGTTTCTCTGGAGTTTAGAATATATACATACTATCTTATTGTCTATCTTCAAAAAAATATAATACCACTTTATACTGTTATTGGATTCTTAAAACAGTACACTCCCTCTCCCCATCCTTTTCCCTATGGTTGTCACAGCTTTCATTAAATTTTATAACCCTGCAACATATTATTATTTTTGCTTTAAATAGTCATTTATTTAGGAAAAATGATTTTAAAATAGAATTTTTATATATTTATCTACATAGTAATAATTTTAAGTGTTCTTCATTGTGTAGATCCAAATTACTTTGACATCATTTTTCTTCTGCCTTAAGAACTTTAACATTTCTGGGGCGCCTGGGTGGTTCAGTTGTTAAGCGTCTGCCTTTGGCTCAGGTCATGATCCCAGAATCCTGGGATCAAGCCCCGCATCAGGCTCCCTGCTCCGCAGGAAGCCTGCTTCTCCCTCTCCCACTCCCCCTGCTTGTGTTCCCTCTCTCGCTGTGTCTCTCTATATCAAATAAATAAATAAAATTTAAAAAAAGAAAAAAGAACTTTAACATTTCTTATAATCCATGTTGGCCAGCAGTGAATTATCTCAGCCATTTTTTTTCCTGAAAAAGTCTTTATTTTACCTTCGTTTTTGAAAGACATTTTGTGGATTACACTTGTAAGTGGATAGTTGTTTTTTATTCCCGCAGTACTTTAAAGGTATCACTTTATTATCTTATGGCTTGCTTTGTTTCAGATGAGAAGATTGCTGTTATTCTTATCTTTGTTCCATTATTTCTTTTTCTCTAGGTTTGTGTTCAAAGATATTATTTTTATTAGTGGCTTCTAGCAATTTTATTCTTAAATGCCTTGATGTAGTTTTCTTCATGTTCCTTGTGATCTTTTATAACTTTTTGGATTTTGCATTTATATTTTTCATTAAATGTGGAAAATTACGCCTTTTTTTTTTCAAATAAATTTCTGTCCATATTCTTTTCTTTTCTGTGATTCCAGTTCTGAGTGTGATAGCCTGATTGATTTTTTTTTTTTTTTTTAAGAGAGAGAGTGCCCGTGGGTTTGGGGGAGAGGGAGGGAGAGAATCTTAAGCAGACTCTACACCCAACATGGAGCCCAATGTGGGGCTCAATCTTACCACCCTGAGATCATGACTTGAGCCAAAAGCAAGACTTGGACACTTAATTAAGTCACCCATGTGCCCCTGATTGATATTGTTCTAAAGATCACTATTAGTAACTTGTTCATATGTAGTCCATCTGTTAATATTTTAATTTCAGTTTTCTTCTGTGTTTCAGTTAGTCTCTATTTTTATGTATTTATATTCATTGATCTTTTATTCTGGTTTCTTTTTTTTAAGATTTATTTATTTGAATGAGAGAGAGAGAGAAAAGGGGAAGGGCAGAGAGAGAAGGAGAGAGAATCTCAAGCAGCCTCTGTGCTGAGCACAGAGACCCATGTGGGGCTCTATCTCATGACCCTGAGTCATGACCTGAGCTGAAATCAAGAGCCAGAGGCTCAATTGACTGCACAATCCAGGCACCCCAACTCTGAAGTTTCTAATCTCCTGTTAATGTCTTCTAAGTATTTACATTTCAGATAGATATTTCATCTCTAGAAATTCAATTTCATTCTTTTTATACCTTTCATTTTGCTACTCCTTATGGTTCATTTATTCTATACCATCTTGAATATGGCTTATATTTATAATAGACATTTTAATTTTCTTTACTGCTAATTCTGTATTTTTTTCATTTCTGGGTTTGCTTCCACTTGTAATTTTTCTTGGTTATCAATCATATTTTTCTGTTTCATTTCATGATTTTTCAGTTTTTCTTCAGATGTTGGGCATTGTGGATTTTATGTTTTTGTTTCCTGGGTGTTTGGCATGGTCCTTTAAATATTGTTAAGTTTTGTTCGGGACACAGTTAGGATACCTGGGATCATTTTGAGCCTTTTAAGACTTGCTTCTCAGTCTTGTTAGAATGGTCAAGACCAACTGTATAGAGCTAATTTGTCCTTATTACTAATATAATACTCTTCGGAACACTATACACTATGCCCTTTATATTAGTAAGTCTTTCCACTTTGGCTGGTTGGAACTTTAATTTTCCTCAGCTCTTTGTGAGCTACAAGCATTATTCCACATTCCTTTCCAATAGTTCTTTCCTTACTTCAATTAATGCCCTCTCATGTATGCAAAGTTTAGTACTCAGACAAAAATGAGAGATGCCCTATTACAAATATGCAGTTCTCATATCTGTTAATCTCTCCTCTTTAGCATTTTGTGCTGTGTAAACTTTAACCACTTTGTTCTTCCAAACCCAAACTGCCTCCTCAGCTAATCAGGAATTCCAAACTCTGATTAGTCCCCCACAGTCTGTATTTAAGTCTGGAAACTATCACGTTTTACTCAAGAATCACTTTCTCATACTATATGTTGCCTATTCTTCAATATTTAAAAAATGGCTATTTCATATACTTTGTCCAGTTTTCCAGGTTTTGTTTTTTTTTTTTGAGATTGGATATAAATTTTATTTCCCTTATACCATTTTCACTGCAAAAAAACCAAATTTTAAAAAATATATTATAGCATGTACTTGTCTATTTCTAAATTTACTGTGTAATTAATTTCCATTTCTATTCATATTGAAAGTATATCCTATATGATAAGATGCCAAACTTCCTGTGTTTAGTTGTACTTTGCCAATTATTTGTTAGGTGACCTTGGATAGGCTTCTTAACATCTGTGTGTCTCAGTTTCCCATAGTAGCAGCTCTTCAAAGTTTTTGAGATGATTAGATTAGTTGACACAGTTATATTATATTAAATTACTTTATATAGTATATAAAGTGCTTAAAGTTGTGTCGGTCATATATTAAGATATTATTATTATCTTTAATTTTGTTATCTACTCATTTATCTTTAAATCAGAAAATCAAAACCAATCCGTAGTATAATAGTATCTGTGGGCGCACATTATATTTTGTTTTTATGATTTTTAAAGTCCATTTTTGAATAAGTTCTTTCAGTATTTTAATATAAGAATGCTCACTAATTTTGTGCTTCTATTTGTTGTTGTTGTTGTTTCAGGTTTTTATTTAAATTCCAGTTAGTTAACATGTAGTGTAATATTAATTTCAGGAATAGAATTTAGTGATTTATCACTTAATACAACACCCAGTGTTCATCACAATAAGTGCCCTCCTTAATACCCATCACCCATTTAGCCCAGCTCCCCACCCACTGCCCTTTCAGCAGCCCTCGGTTTGTTCTCTATAGTTAAGAGTATGTTTTATGGTTTGCCTCTCTTTTCTTTTTTTTCTTCCCATGTTAATCTATTTTTTTTCTTAAATTTCACATACGAGTGAAATCATATGGTATTTGTCTTTCTCTGACTGACTTATTTCACTTAGCATAATACTCTCTAGCTCCATTCACGTCGTTGGAAATGGCAAGATTTCATTCTTTTTGATGGCTGAATAATACTCCATTGTATATTTATACCACCTCTTTTTTATCCATTCATCATGAATAAGTGGATATTTAATCCATGAACATTTTGGCTCTTTCTATAATTTGACTACTGTTGATAATGATGCTATAAACATCAAGGTTCATGTGTTCCTTTGAATCAGTATTTTTGTATACTTTGGGTAAATACCTACTAGTGTAATTGCTGGATCATAGGATAACTTTTTGAGGAACCTCCATACTGTTTTCCAGAGTAGCTGCACCAATTTGCATTCCCACCAACAGTGCAAGATGGTTCCCCTTTCTATGCATCCTCGTCAACATCTATTGTTTCTTGTGTGGTTAATTTTAGCCATTCTGATAGGTCTGAGAGGATATCTCATTGTAGTTTTGATTTGCATTTCCCTGATGATGAGTGATGCTGAGTATCTTTTCATGTGTCTGTTAGCCATCTGTATGTCTTCTTTGGAAAAACTTCCATTCATGTCTTCTGTCCATTTCTTATCTGGATTATTTGTTTTTTGGGCATTGAGTTTGATAAGGTCTTTATATACTTTGGATACTAACCCTTTATCAGATATGTCATTTGCAAGTACCTTCTCCCATTCCATAGGTTGACTTTTAGCTTTGTTGATTGTTTCTTTCAAAATATTTTTATCTTGATTCAATCCCAGTAGTTCATTTTTGCTTTTGTTTCCCTTGCTTCTGGAGACATGTCTAGTAAGACGTTGCTATGGCTGAAGTCAAAGAAGTTGCTGCCTATGTTCTTCTCTAGGATTTTGATGGTTTACTGTCTTACACTTAGATCTTTCATCCATTTTGAATTTATTTTTGTGTATGGTGTAAAAAAGTGGTCCAGTTTCATTTTCTGCATGTTGCTGCCCAGTTGTCCCAACATCATTTGTTGAAGAGACTGTCTTTTTCACATTGGATATTCTTTCTCACTTCATTGAAGATTAGTTGACCATATAATTGCGGGTCCATTTTTGAGTTTTCTATTCTGTTTCACTGATTTATGTGTCTGTTTTTGTATCAGTACCATACTGTCGTGATCTCACAGCTTTGGATTATAACTTGGAGTCAGAATTGTGATGTCTCCAGCTTTGCTTTTCTTTTTCAAGATTGTTGGCCCTTCAGGGTCTTTTGTGGTTCCATACAAGTTTTAGGATTGTTTGTTCTAGCTCTTTGAAAAATGCTGGTGGTATTTTGATAGGGATTGCATGAAATGTGTACTTTGCTTTGGGATAGTATAGACATTTTAACAATATTTGTTCTTCTCATCTTTGAGCATGGAATGAGACAGGGATGCCCACTCTCACCATTGTTATTTAAGATGGTACTAAAAGTCCTAACCTCAGCAATCAGACAACAAAAGAAATCAAAGGCATCCAAATCAGCAAGAAGAGTCAAACTTTCACTATTTGCAGACAACATGATATTCTTTGTAGAAAACCCAAAAGACTCCACCAAAAAATTGCCAGAACTGATAGATGAATTCAGTAAAGTCTCAGGATACAAAATCAATGTACAGAGATCTGTTGCATTTCTATACAGCAATAATGAAGCAGCAGAAAGAGGAATCAAGGAATCAACACCATTTACAATTGCACCAAAAACCATAAGATACCTAGGAATAAACCTAATCAGAGGGGTAAAAGATCTGTACTCTGAAAACTATAGAACACTTATGAAGGAAATTGAAGATGATGCAAAGAAATTGTGCTTCTATTTTTGAGTAAATATACATAATCCCTAAGCTAAATAATTTAATATACAACCCCAGTGAATCTTCATGGCAATCCTATGAAATAAATACTATGGATAACTACACTCCACAAATGTAGAAAGTGAGGTTCAGAGAGGTTAAAGGATTTCCCCAAGGTGCTACAGCTGTATCATGAATACTGGAATACAAACCTGGTTTTCTGTGATTCTAGGAACTGATTTGTTAGCCACAATGTGATTTTATTAAGTATAATATATAAGCAGAGTAAACATAATTTTTGCTTTGCATAGTTCTGCTTCATACCTGTTATCATGACTTAATTTTTAATAGTGTCCATGGTCACTTGCAAAAATGTACATTTGTTGAAAAATTAAATGTTCACTCTATTTATTTTTTTATTTTTATTTTTTTTAAAGATTTTATTTATTTATTTGACAGAGAGACAGAGAGAGAGGGAACACAAGCAGGGGGAGCGGCAGGCAGAGGGAGTGTGAGAGGGAGAAGCAGGCTTCCCGCTGGGCAGGGAGCCCGATGTGGGACTCGATCCCAGGACCCTAGGATCATGACCTGAGCCGAAGGCAGCTGCTTAACCAACTGAGCCACCCAGGCACCCCTGTTCACTCTATTTATAACAGATATTATTGACTGACACCATTTATAAGGAGTACTTAAAATCTAGGGAGAGATTTATACTGTTAAAGAAAGTGAAGTCTGTAATGTCATTTACCAATGCTTCACTGATTTTTATCACTTTGACTTTTAGAGAAAAATGACATAATGATGACACTTAACAGAGATTTCTTAGAATTTAGCAATTTGTTATTTAGCAATTCCAATTCTGCTACTAGGTACCAAATCAGACAGATATTGAAGAACAAAGATTAAATGAGGAAGTGGACTTTGTCAGATGTAACGCAGTCCTTCTTTGCCTCCTCAGCTTCAACTGAGATAGAAATAGAATAAATTTTTGGTAAGAATCTGTAATTAAGTGGCCCTTTTGGGGATGGAAAGGTGGAAAAAAGAAGGAGAAATAAGAGTGAGAGAAAGTAAATAGAACAAATATAGACAAGAAATGAATAGTCCACAAAGTGTTCTTTGAATTCATATCAGAACTATACTTTAAGATAGAGAAAGAAAAAAGAAAGACAGAAAGAAAAAGAAAGAAAGAAAGAACCAGAAATATAATCATTCATTCCAGTCATTCCTGAAAAGGTACAAATGAATATTTGGTATTATCCTATGCAAATGTTAAAAAAAGATGATGAACACAAAATAAAGAATGTTCCCAGAAGAAAAACCACTATATCATTAAAAGTTGTCTAAATTATTTTATCTGTGAAGTAAAGGAAAACAATGCACTTTTCAATAAAGGAAGCTTTGACTGATATACCAGTGATCCTTAAATAGTTCATGAACTGTCATAGAGCAAATGGAATAAAATTGCCCTCTTTGGGGCCTTTGTTGTGCTGTTCCTTTTGCCTGGAAATAGTACTCCAAATATGCATATGGTTTTCTTTATCTTGGTCATTGAAAGTCACCTTCTCAGTGAGGACTTCTATGGTTACCATATTTATATTGCTAACTCCTGCGCACACACACACACACACACACACACCTTCTAACCCCCTCTATGTTTGTATTTCCCCACTTAACACTTATTTCCACCTAATATGGTATATATTTTTATTTTGTTCTTCTTTGTCTTCTTAAACTGACTAAAATGTGAGGTCCAACAAAGACAGGACTGATTTTGTCATCTGCTAATCATCCGTAAAAAGACCAGTGCCTGGTGGTGTTTAGTAAATACCAGCCACATCCATGAATACTAAATGAAGGCTTTGTTGTGCTTCAGTCCAAAGGGTTGAACAAAGTCACGGGGAGTAAACTGGAGGGTGGCCAGTTCAGCTCATCACATAAAATATTAGCACTATGCTCTGTCTCTAGGAGGAAATATCTGTTCAGACCATGACTATAACAACCCTGAAGTGACTGGATGAACAACTGGCGGGAATAATTTTAAGACTCAGATTGGATGAGCAGTTGAATGTGAGTTTTGTTTCCTTTACTACAAAGAGTTTGATGATTCAGGAAAGGGATCAAAAGGCATTCTAAGCAGGACTACAAACAAATTAAAATATTAAGATGAAGAATGTCATTCCCATTTGATCTTGGGGCTTGCTTGCTGGTTTATTTCTGTGACTGTAACCCCAAAAACTTGCTTCTTTGAAACCTGAAAGATAAAGATTGAGCCAACAGGGAAGGTGAAGAAGGTCTGGACTCTGGGAGTAGGAGGTGAGGACAATAATAATGCAGGAGGAACAGTGGCCCATGAGACTTTCCTGCTCTAAGAAGACACAGTTGCAAATATAGACATTTGTTCTGAGAGAGAGAGAAAAAAAGAAAGAAACCACTTTATATAAGCCTTTATTTTTCCAACGCTTTCAAATGTACAAAATCATCTTTAGTTTTTAAATATTATTCTAAAATATTACTGATTCAGTGGAAGAGTTTCAGAAAATAAAATAATTTGAGTCTCAGCACTGCAGCTCGGAACAGCAAAGGCCTGCTTGCTACAGGTCCTCAAATCCCTTGCTGCAATAGCTCTGCCAATTTACTTGAGAAATGGGCAACCTTGGACTTTCAGCCCATCTTTAGAGACAACAATTTAGATACAACACTTCACAAATCTTCCAGACCGTTAGCTTATTTATTTTTGCATAGCAGCTTTACCAGTTTGAAAGGTATTTGGCCTGTTTAAAGCCCATAAACAAAAAAACAAACAAAATATGTTATATGCTTAACATTTTTAACATTCAGAAAAGTGAAACATTAATTTGTTTTTTACATAAAACTGTTTCACATTTGGCTCAGTTCTTCTCTATGTATTATTTCATAGATTTTTCTGTAGTTCTTATAATTAGATGGAGTGAAGCATTTGCTGATTCATTATAAGGGTGAAGGCCTCATATCCTATGTATTTTCAGGGAAGAAAAACCTTTTTGGCAATAAACCAATGTTCATCATTACCCTGAGGTGAATGTTGTTTACATTGTATTAAATTGAACAGGGAAAGATCATGCCTAAGACATGGCAGGTCCATTAAGATGAAAATGAATGCATTCAATTTTAAGGTGAGCTTTTTCACTCTAACATTTGTTTCTAACAATTAATAGTCTTGGAGGATAATACTTTGATGATGTACTAATAAAATATACTTGTACAATAATGTATCATTACTGCACTTCTATTTATTTCCAACATGACAGGCATTCTGCGTAGTGACTTTGCATACATTATTTCTAATTCACAGCAACTTGGCCAAATAGATATCACAAGCTTTGTCTTATGGATGAAAAAACTTAAGTTCAAAAAGTTACTTTGAAGACGCACAGATGGCTAAAAGAGGAATGACCAGCATTTGCAATTAAGTCTTGTTGACCTCATTTGTTATAATTTTTATTAAGAGGAGTTACTCGTGATATATCATATTTAGAGTGAAAATGAGAAAAAAGCAAAGAAATAAAAATAATGAGGAACGCATACACACACATATACACGTTTGTATATATATACACACATATACATATATATATATATATACACATATACACGCATGTGTGTGTGTATACACATTTCATTAGTAGTTATTGGATGCTTGGGTGGCTCAGTCGGTTAAGCGTTGACACTTGATTTCTGCTTAGGTCATGATCTCAGGGTCATGAGATCCAGCCCTGTATCTGAGCCCTGCGTTGGGCTCCACGCTGGGCATGGAGCCTGCTTAAGTTTCTCTCTCTCCCTCTGTCCCTCCCCTACCTCTCTCCCTCTTAAAAAAAATAGTAGTTACTATATAAATTGGGAAAAAAAAAAGATACAGGCATACCTCAGAGATATTGCATGTTTGGTTCCAGACCACTACAATAAAGTGAATATCATAATAAAATGAGTCAAATGAATTTTTTTGGTTTCCCAGTGCATATAAAAATTATGTTTACACTATACTGTAGTCTATTAAGGGTGCAATAATAGCATTATGTCTAAAAAAAAAAACCAAAATACATCCCTAAATAAAAAATACTTAATTGCTAAAAAATGCTAACCACCATTGACTTCAGTGAATTACAATCACTGATCACAGATCACCATAATAAATATAATAATAGGAAGAATGAAAACGTTTGAAATGTGAGAATCACCAAAATGTGACACGAAGACACAAGACAAGCAAATGCTGTTGGAAAATGGTGCCCCTAAACTTGCTCAACAGAGTGACCCCAAACTTTGATTTGTAAAAAACACATTATCTGCCAACTACAATAAGGCAAAACACTAAATAACTAATAAAAACTAATAAAATGAGGCATGCCTGTATTTGTAAATTATGTAGAAATTAAATATATTTCAAGAGGAAAAAAATATACTTTCCTGATGATAGCCAACTATGGAAACTTAAATGTTCCACAATTCAAATATTTAATTTTGAGTCTAAGTTGAGATCGGTAATTGAAATTTTTCTTAATGTCAGGGCTCCTGGGAGGCTCAGTTGGTTAAGCATCTGCCTTTGGCTTAGTTCATGATCCTGGAGTCCAGGGATCTAGCCCCAGTTCAGTCTCTACTCCGCCCCCCCAACTCAGTGGGGAGTCTGCTTCTCCCTCTCCCTCTGCTCCCCCCTGCTCATGATCATGCACTCTCTCTCCGTGTCTCTCTCTCAAATAAATAAATAAAATAATCTTTAAAAAAAATAAATTTTTCTTGAGGCACCTGGGTGGCTCAGTCCGTTAAGCGCCTGCCTTCAGCTCAGGTCATGATCTCAGGGTCCTGGGATTGAGCCCCATGTCGGTCTCCCTGTTTGGCGGGGAGTCTGCTTCTCCCTCTCCCTCCACCCCTCCCCATGCTTGTGCTCTTTCTCTCTCTCTCTCTCAAATAAATAAAATCTTTAAAATAAATACATAAATAAATAAACAAATAAATAATTTTTTCTTCATGTCTAAACTAGGAAAAAAAACCATTGGAAATATATTGAAATAGTTTATTAATTCATACCTATGTTTAAAAATGCCAACTACATGTATAAATCAAAAGTACTTATTGGAAGTTCCATATGAATATAGGCACAAGTAAGTCTACTATAAAACAGATTCTTAACTATAGAGAACAAACTGAGGGTTGCTGGAAGGGAGGCAGGGGGAGGGGGCAATGGGGTAAATTGGTGATGGGCATTAAGGAGAGCACTTGTGATGAGCACTCGGTGTTATATGTAAGTGATGAGTCACTAAATTCTATTCCTGAAACCAATATTACACTATATGTTAACTAACTGGAATTTAAATAAAAACTTGATACAAACAAACAAACAAAAAAAAAGTGAAGGAGAGGTAGTGTCTACTTCTGTCCTCACCACAAGTAAAAACTCAACAAACTGAAAATCTGCAACCTTCTTAGATCCAATTGAATATTGAGGTCCCAGGCACACTGCTATCTTGCAAAACTGGAGAGAGGCAAATACACAGAAGCAGAGCTTACTGAGGACAGAAGCCACTGGACCTAGTAACTGATAAGAAGATTTAAATTGTAATTAACAAATTGCTGGTGATTCAGTGTGAGCTAGAGTTTAAAAACTACTGGGGCCCAGTTCTGGGGGCTCCCGCACTTTTGTAAGTTTTATACCTTCAGAAGCCCTATCAACGGGCCACAGTGAAGATCAGAGAAAAATCCCTTTATGCTGCAGGCTCGCAGAGAAATAAAGTAACCATTTTTTAATAAACCGAGGGGGAAAGTAACTATCTTAAGATGGATTTCCAGTGTTCTGTTCTCCTTAACAATACTGACATACCTAACTAAAAGGCTGTGGAGGAAACTACTTTACCATGGCCTTGTAAGACTGTGTCTACAAAGTCTTCTAGACTTCCCAGATTTATCGGAGCCGGTGCTCATGACAGAAAACAATCAGGAGAAAAATCACTTCTTCCTAATCCTCATGAGCTTCTGTTCCTATGGAAACCATTCAGTATTTTCCACACATCAGCTCATTCATTCAGCATCAACATTATTCAGCTTTTATGAAACATCACCTGTGTACTGTACTAAGTCTTGTGTTAGAATCAAGGGATAAAAAAAAAAAAAAATACAACACAGTCCATGTCCAGAGAAGTAGTCTCAGTCTCCCATATTAGCAAACAGATTTCCTGTTCTTCAGTTAAAGTCAAAATAAATTTATCTATTCATATCTATCTAATCAGTGTGCCTGTGTATATAAATCCCTTGAACAAAACAGTCATGATGTGAATCTCAGTATTTTTTCTAAAACATAATTGTATTGTTTAACTTAAATGCTGTAGAAACTGTAGTTTGAATAAGCAGTAAAAGGTACTACTTAAAAGCAAAGACTGCAACCAGATTGCCTGGTTTCAAATTGAATTCTTCATTTCCTAGTTGTACGAAGTTGGCCAAGCTACTTAACGTTTCTGTGCTTTATTTTTCTCATCCATACTGCATACGGCAGAGTAATGGTCTGTACCTGGAAGGGCTGCTGTGAGGATTTAGGTGATGTGAAACTTATAAAGTACCTGAAACAGTCTAGGGACCTGTTTGCTGCTCCTTGTCCTCTTGTTATTACTGTGGCTGTCACTGTTGTTTTAATCCCAATGGGCGACAAGTTAGCTTCTGCCCATATAATCAACAGGAACATGTTTTCACCATCCTGCAGCATGTTAACCACTACAAACGTTGATTATTTGGTAGTTACATTTGTACTGGGAGCCTTCAATAGTTTATACCTACTACTAAATAATACCTTGCTTTGGGGATACAGACCTACACTGCTTTGTGGCAGTCACTAACACCTCGTTAAGCACAGTTTGTAAGGTTTTTTTTTCCCAGCTAGAGATACATGCAAAGATTATGTATACTCATTGCTCAATTAAACCTAAAATGACTGACATTGCATATCAGCTTGTCATATTTCTACAAGTAGTGTATCATAGGTGTTCCGTCAGCTTTATGACAAGAAAATGGCAGAGCTGGGTATCCTCCAGGAGACTTGCTATGACTACTTAAAGTCCTTACACACAGAATCCTCAGGATTTCTCCAGAGGAAAAAGAGTAGAATCTTTAACGGTTATGCCTTCTACTCCCTGCTGCATCTTCACATCTCTGTGAATCTTGATTTAGGATAAGTGCATTATTCATCTTTAACATATCAACCCAAGAACACAATTAAAGTCAAACAGAATAATGAGGGGCATTAAAGGAGTACAGAGAAGTACGCCTAAGAATGCATTTAAGCACTCCATATGCTGCATAATCACACACACCCCACACACTAATCTGCTTGGATCCAGAACTTTTAACTTTTTGTTGAAAAGCAAGCATTGGCAAACCTTTTCTGTAACAGGCCAGAGAGTAAATATGTTCTGCTTTGTGGGCCATATGGTCTCTGTCACAACGATTCCGCTCTGCTGCTAAGAAATGAAAAGTAACCACAGACAATACGGAAATGAGTGAGCATAGCTGTACCTACCAAAACTTTATTTATGAACACAATTTTAATTACATAGAATTTTCATGTACACATATTATCCTACCTAATTTTTTTCAAAAATGCAAAAAGAATTCAGAGTTAACAAGCCATATGAAAAACATGGCAGGCTCAGTTGGGCCCATGGGCTGTAGTTTCATGACCCCTGACATAAAAGAATCAGAATATTTTAAGGTTAACAAGTTAATCTAGGTACTAACAGTTATGACCAAGATTAACTGGTAATATAAAATGTTTCACGGTATAGATTATAGTATCAGTTTTATTTATTCAGGATTCTTTTTTTTTAAAAAGATTTATTTAATTATTTATTTCTTTTAAAGAGAGACAGCTTGAGTGGGGAGAGGGCCAGAGAGAGGGGAGAGAGAGAATCTCAAGCAGACTCCCCGATAAGCGTGGAGCCAGACGTGGGGCTCTATCTCACGACCCTGAGATCATGACCTGAGCCAAAATCAAAAGTTGGACACAACCAACTGAGCCACCCAGGCGCCCTTATTCAAGATTCTTACTTTGACATCAGAAATCATAAGTTATCATTTCACAGCCACCAGTTACTAGTTAGATAAACTTGAGTGAGAAGATAACCTCTGGAATCTCTGTTTTCCAAAAAGCAGTATATGGTAGAGGGATTACTATATCAGTACTGCTAAATTATCCCTCTGCATCAGAATCAGCTGGGGAGAAATTAAGGGTTAATACTAAGGGATGTGGCTCCAACAGGTGATTTCCAACCGACAGCTGGGGTCAAACACTAGCGGTCTCTGATAGATCTATTCCTGCTCAGTAAACCGAAGGATTTACGGTTTTGTTTTTTTTTTAAAGATTTTATTTATTTATTTGAGAGAATGAGAGCACATGAGAGGGGGAGGGTCAGAGGGAGAAGCAGACTCCCTGCTGAGCAGGGAGCCCGATGCGGGACTCGATCCCGGGACTCCAGGATCATGACCTGAGCTGAAGGCAGTCGCTCAACCAACTGAGCCACCCAGGCACCCCAGGATTTACGTTTTTTATACTCACATTGACACTGTCCTCAATCATAATGTAGCATTACTTCAGAAAATACTAATTTTAGTAGTTAGTGAAACCCTTTACACAAAAACCCAGAATTATTTACTTTTCCTTTATGATGGCAAAAAAAAGAAAAAAAATATATTTCACTTCTGTCAACTTACTGTTGAGGTGGAGAGAATAGAAAGACAAAACAAATAAACAAAGAAAAAACCATACATAGTTTCCATCTCAGTAACTAGACCATAGAAATTCCAAAGGAGGAAAAAAAGACAACAGTCTTAGTCTGTGCTTTTCTTGGTGTTTCCCTGAAGCCCTTATCTGTTCACTTTAGAGTACTCTGTAGATGAGCAATTGCAACATCATTTCTCTGCCTCTATAGACAGTTCACCCAAATATGCAAAAACAAAGTACAATTTCACAGTGTGTTTCATTTGTTCTTAACTTTCAACAGTTCCAAAGTCAGTATCTCGTCTATACTCATCCACTTGATTCCATTGTCAGCTGTCAACTTCTCAAAAATGGTCATCAGAAAAATTAAGATGACCAAGCAGTTTAGTGTTTGAAACTTCTTGCAGTATTGAACACACACACACACACACACACACACACGCTCCTTGACAAAGCTGTAATAATGTCACAACCTTTGAAAGTTTGGAAGGGAGATGTTTAGGATTTTATGGACTGGGCTGAGTGATTTTTAAATGGGTCTTTTAAAGCAGGAAACTGATTGAATTTGGGAAGAGTTTATGAATTAATATCTTTGAGTACATTAGGGAATAAGTCTTGAAGGGAGTTTGGATAAACTCTGGGTCTTTTTTTTTTTTTTAAAGATTTTATTTATTTGCCAGAGAGAGAGAGAGAAAGAGAACACAAGCAGGGGGAGAAGGCAGAGGCAGAGGGAGAAGCAGGCTCCCTGCTGAGCAAGGAGCCCAATGTGGGACTTGATCCCAGGACCCTTGGATCCTGACCTGAGCTGAAGGCAGACACTTAACTGACTGAGCCACCCAGGCGTCCCAACTCTGGTCTTGATTAGCTGTTAAAGTTAAACAGTATCATCTTAAAAAAGAAAGAAAGAAAGCAAAAGAAAAAATAAATGTCCCTGTGAACAAATGCCTGTTATGCTTGCTTGTTTTCAGTATTGTTTGACATAGGGGCATGTAAGTATACACAACATCCGAATTACTTAACACAGGAGCAGAAGAGTATGCCTGGTTTAAGACAAGGACAGAAAAGTATGTTTATATTAATTTTCACTGTCCCTTTTGGTCATGCTTTAAGCTAAGTTGGAAGATAGACCATTATGTTATGGGGATATGGTCAGTATAGATCAGCACCACTGTTTGATGTGTCAAGGTCATTGTAGAAAAATAGCCCTGTAAAGATGTCCACTTCTTCACTTCCAGAACCCTGTGAATAGGCTAGATTAGATTATGTGGCAAAGCAGAATTTAGGGTTACAGATTTATTGGCTGATCTTAAAATAAGATTATTCTGGATTATCTAGGTGGGCACAGTGCAATCACAAAGGTCTTTAAAATAAAGAAGGGAGGAGAAGACTTCCAGCATTACAGTGTGAGGAGCTCTGGGCTATTGAAACTATCAAAAATTATTAAAATTTTCCCCAGTGAAACTATTGAAAATTATTAAAAATAACAACAACTCCCTAAGAAGCAACATCAAAGGTTTAACAATGTAGAGTGGGGGAGACAGATATGACTAAAATATCAGCCCTGAAGAGTGGGGGACCAGAAGTATCCCTGAAATTTACAATATATATGTAGTGTCCAGTTTGCACCAATAAAGTGTGAGGCATGCAAAGAAGGAGAAGTAGGACATACATCAGAACAAAAGCAAGCAACAGAAAAGGTGTGCAAGAGCAACCAGATGTCAAATTTAACAGGAAAATACTTCAAGGTAGCCATTATAAAGATGTTCACAGATATAAAAGAAACCATAATTTAAGAAATAAAGGAAAATATGATGACAATGTCACACCAAATATAGACTACCAATAAAGAGAGATTACATAAAAAAATGGAAGTTCTGGAATGGATAGATTAATTAACCAAAGTGAAAAATATATTAGATGGACTCAACACTAGACTTGAATTGGCAGAAGAAAGAAAGAAGCAAACTTGAGGACAGATTAATAGATATTGTCCAAGCTGAAGAACAGAGGGAAAAAAAAGAATGAAGAAAAATGAACAACTCCTCAGAGAAATGTGAGACATGCATTATATATAATAACATACATATGATGGAAGGATAAGAAGAGAGGAGAAAAAAAGGAACAAAAAATAATATTCAAAGGACTAATGGCAGGAAGCCTGGGTGGTTCAGTCAGTTAAGCTCGGGTCATGATCCCAGGGTCCTGGGATCAAGTCTTGAATAGGGCTTCCTGCTCAGTAGGGAGTCTGCTTCTCTCTCTCTCTCTCTCTCTCTCTCCCTCTGCCCCTCCCCACTGCTCATTCTCTCCCTCTCTCTCTCAAATAAATAAATAAAATCTCAAAGGACTAATGGCTGAAAATGTCCCAGTCTAATCAGAAAATACAAATGTGCATGCCCAAGAAGTTCAATGAGTTCCAAGTAGGAAAATACAAAGGGATCCACAAATGGACACATCATAGTGAAAATGTTGAAAGTCAAAGACAAGGAGAAAATCTCAAAAGCAGCAAGGGAAAAACAGCCCTTCACTTACAAGGAGACCTCAAGATTAATAACTGATTTCTCAACAGAAACAATATAGATTGAAGGCAATAGGATATCATATTCAAAATGCTCAAAAGAAAAAAAAGTGACAACCAACAATCCTCTATCAAACAAAGCTATTTTTTTCCAAAATGAAGGTGAACTAAAGACATTCCTAGATTAAAAAAAAAAAAATGAATATATTGCTAGCAGATCCATCTTACAAGAAACACTAAAGAAAGTACTTTGGGCCAAAAACAAGAGACCCCAAACAGTAATTTCAATCCACATGGGAAAATATGAGCTCCAGTAAAGGTAATTATGTAATTATAAAAGACAATATAAATGCAAACATTCTCCTTTGTTCTCTTAACTGACGAAACAATTGTATAATATAAATGTATTTAATGTATTGTTAAACCTACAAAATAGAAATGTAATTAATAGAGTTGTAATATATTTGCCGATAGCAGCATCAAGGAGGTGGAGGAAGCAGAGATGTAAAGGGAATGACTACAGAATGTGAAGTAATAAAGATAACAATGTATTATTAGGTTTGTAATATCAATACATATATATAGAATAACAAAATACAAAAAGAGGGAAAGAGAGAATAGAGGAAGGCATTAGTCAGCTCAGGCTGCTCTAATGTAATACCATAGACTGGGTGTTATAAATAGTAGACATTTATTTCTCATAGCTCTGGTGGCTGGAAGTCCAAGATCAGGGTGCCAGTATGATCAGGTTCTGGTGAGGACTGCCTTCCTGGCTTGTTGCCTTCTCTAAGTCCACAGATGGTGGAGAGAGAGCAAGCTCTGGTCTCTTCCTTTTCTTGTAAGGACTCTAATCCTATCATGAGACCGCCTCCCTTATGACATCATCTAAACCTAATTACGTCCCCAGGTTCCACTTCCTAATACTACCACATAGTGGGTTAAAACTTCGAAGTATGAATTTTGAAGGGCACACAAATAGTCCATAGCAAGTTATACAGAAGTAATATTTATCTCTGCTAAAATTAAATTAGCATAAATCTGAAACTGATTCTGGTAAGTTAAGATGTATATGGTAAAGCCTAAAGAAACTACTTTAAAGATTTTTATTTATTTATTTATTTGACAGAGAGAGACACAGCGAGAGAGGGAACACAAGCAGGGGGA
The DNA here is from genome assembly GCF_054177405.1 of Leptonychotes weddellii. Lineage (NCBI taxonomy): Eukaryota > Metazoa > Chordata > Mammalia > Carnivora > Phocidae > Leptonychotes > Leptonychotes weddellii. Next base: position 176,039,204 of record NC_138369.1, read on the forward strand.
GTGGGAGAGGGAGAAGCAGGCTTCCCGCGGTGCAGGGAGCCCGATGCGGGGCTCGATCCCAGGACCCTGGGATCATGACCTGAGCTGAAGGCAGTCGCTTAACCAACGCCCATAAAGAAACTACTTTAAAAAAAACCTCACGGGGCGCCTGGGTGGCTCAGTTGTTAAACGTCTGCCTTCAGCTCAGGTCATGATCCCAGAGT
>NC_138369.1:176039906-176097018 GCF_054177405.1 Leptonychotes weddellii
GGCTCGATCCCAGGACCCTGGGATCATGACCTGAGCTGAAGGCAGTCGCTTAACCAACGCCCATAAAGAAACTACTTTAAAAAAAACCTCACGGGGCGCCTGGGTGGCTCAGTTGTTAAACGTCTGCCTTCAGCTCAGGTCATGATCCCAGAGTCCTGGGATCGAGCCCCGCATCGGGCTCCCTGCTCCGCGGGAAGCCTGCTTCTCCCTCTCCCACTCCCCCTGCTTGTGTTCCCTCTCTCGCTGTGTCTCTCTCTGTCAAATAAATAAAAATCTAAAAAAAAAAAAAAAAACCCTCACAAGATATAGTGAAACAATTAAACTAGTTTAAACGCTTCATTAGAAAATATCTACTTAACACAAAAGATCTCAGCAAAGGAAAACAACAACAAAAAAGACAAAAGACACATAGAAAACAGACTAAAATCTCTTTGAACTTGGATGCAAAGATATTTAACAAAATGCTAGCAAACGGAATGCAACAACATATAGAAGGAATTAAAGACCATGACCAGGGGGGATTTCTTCCATGAATGCAAGATTGGTTCAACATACAAAAGCCAATCAGTGTAATATATCATATCACTAGAATTTTTTTAGGGGCACCTGGGTGGCCCAGTCAGTTAAGTGTCTGACTCTTGGTTTCAGCTCGGGTCATGATCTCATTGGTCTTGAGATCAAGCCCAGCGTGGGTTCCAGGCTCAGTGGGGAGTCTGCTTGGGACGTCTCCCTCTGCCCCATCCCCTGCACACTGTCCCTCTGCCCATGCCCCCTGCTCACATGAGAGTGAACTCTCTCTCTCCCTAAATAAATAAATAAATAAATCTTAAAAAAAAAAAATTTTTTTTAAATCACATGATTATCTCCAAAGATACAAAAAAGTGTTTGACAAAATCTGAGGGACAGAAACCAATCACAAAAGACCACATATTATATAAACGAATAGAAAAGGAATTGTGCAGAATAGGAAAATCTATTGAGGCAGTAATTAGATTATTGATTGCTTTAGGGCTCTGGATGATGGGGAGTAATAGCTAAAGAATATGAGGTTTCTTTTTGAGATAATGAAAATATTCAAAATTTGACCAGGATAGTGGTTGCCCATATCTGTGGATATACCCCAAATCATTAAATTTTATCCTTTAAATAAATGAAATGTATGGCATGTTAATTTTGTCTCAATAAAATGTTAAACACACACACACATGCAGAAAACAACAACAAAAGAAGGAGACAGAAGAGACAAAGGCAGATATGGATATGTGATGACAGAAGCAATGTCAGAGTGAGGTCATGGGAGAAGAACTCATCTTGCCCGGCTGGCTCTGAAGACAGAGGAAGGAGGGCATGTACCAAAGAACGTGGGAAACCTCCAATGTCTGGAAAAAAATCCATGAAACAGATTCTCTGCTAGAGCCTCCAGAATGAAACGCAGCCCTAACATCCCTTGTATTTAATTCAGGAAGAATGGTACTGGACTTCTGACCCACAGAATTGGAAGATACTGTATTTGTGTTGTTTAAGCCACTAAAATTGTGCTAACTTGTTAGGACAGCCAAAGAAAAGTAATGAAGATTATTGAAGATTAGATTAACTGTGATGGCCATTTTAATATGCCAACTTGGGTAAGCTACCGTCTCAAGTTTTTCAATAAAACATTAATCAAGGTGTAGCTGTGAAAATATTTTGTGGACGTGGTCATGGCTGATCATCAGTTGCCTGTAAGTACTGGAGAGTGTCCTGGATAGCCTGAGTAAGACTGATTCAATCCATCACAAAGCATTAAAATGGGGCTGAGGCTTCCCTGAAGAAGAAATGTCACCTGTGGACAACTTCAGCCTGTGCCTTGAGAGTTTCAGGCTTCCCGGCAGCCTGCCTACAGATCTTAGATTTGTCTAGCCAGCCCCTACAATCACATCAGCTGATTCCCCATGACCAACTGCTGAATGTACATCTGCTGATTCTGCTTTTCTGGCTCAACCCTAATGCATACTGGCATGAATGAAGTCTTCGATGGTGGCTATCCCAAAATCCATTTGTGTCAAATTGGTTGGATGATCATTCTTTGGAACTTTTCATAGGACAACAGCTACATAGCATTTATGACAATGACTGAGCAATGGGATTTGTCTCGTGATCACATATGGGAGCACTATAACCCAGAAAAATACTAAGAGAAAGATAATGATCAGAGCCCACAGTTTACTTCTAAGACAGCAGCCAAGAGAGTCCAAATTAAAGCAAGAGAACAAATCTCCTTTATCTGAAGGAGACCAGATTTAACTAAGTTAATTCGACTGGGGATTAAACAAATCACCCAATTTCATTTATTTGTTTCATGGATCTTTCTGTTATAGTAAAGCAACCTGAGGTATCTAAAGGATATAAACACAATCTAAAGTATATATATTACTTTCTCCTAAGATACTATATGCTCTATTCTCAAAGACCAATGATATATCTAAACTGCTTTATTTTTAACTACTGCCTGTCCAATCTCATGACAGTGTTCTAAAGTCGTAGTGATATTATTTAGTTCTTTTATTCTATGAACCATAAAATTCAGAATTTTCCTCATTTTTTTTTAAGATTTATTTATTTATCTGAGAGAGCGAGAATGAGAGAGAGAGAGAAAGTACATGAGAGGGGGGAGGGTTAGAGGGAGAAGCATGCTCCTCGCTGAGTAGGGAGCCCGATGCGGGACTCAATCCAGGGACTCCAGGATCATGACCTGAGCCGAAGGCAGTCGCTTAACCAACTGAGCCACCCAGGCGTACCAAGAATTTTCCTCACTTTGGTGGACTCTTTGAAAGCATGAAATGAACTCTGAGAAAAACAAAATTCCCTTTCAGTCATTAAAATTGTCAAACTGAAGTCCCAATCTCCTTTTCCATTTAAATTATCTAAAGATCTCTTCTGGGGAAAAAGGGAAACTGAGAGACCAATAGAGACATTGGCTGAAACCACTGGCCTGGGTAAAATTGGGCAGCCATCAGATAACAGATCTCTTGCAGGTAACACCCCATAGGCCATATATGATTCAAATCCAGTAATAATCATTAGTGCCTGTCTAGTGATTTATTTTCAGCCAAAATACCACATACTGTGGTGTCAAATATTATTTTAATGATTTCCTGCCACCCCTCAAAAGTGGACCAACATTTGGAAAAGTCATTTTTGGTACACAAAACTTCAGGTAGATCTAAAACAAAATGCCTGGAGCTAAGACTATGTAATCTAGCTCTCCTACAAAACCTGTAAAAGGAATACAGCCTCTAAATAAATATCACTTGTTTCTTATTTTTTGCCCAGGTCTATTTCCATGAACATTCAATTGAAAAGGCTAGCAGGAAAGGAAAGGAAAGGAAAGGAAAGGAAAGGAAAGGAAAGGAAAGGAGAAAGGAAAGGAAAGAAGAAAGGAAAGGAAAGGAAGATAAGAAAGGAAAGGAAAGGAAAGGAAGATAAGAAGGAAAGAAAAAAGGAAGAAGCTAGCTGTTACAAAGGTGGTCTCTCTAGATGTGATGGAATAAGGTGTTAGGGACTTTTGGTTTCTGGCCTGTTGTGCTTGCCATTCTAAAAATCTTTTGTAAGTCAAGTCCACTGATCCAAGACACTAATGTACTTATAAAAAGGAACTGCTATAAAAGGAAGCTGTCTGCCATCCAATGAAACTGATAACAAAATTGGTGGTTTGTTTATTTGTATATTTTAGCAAAATCTCAGGAAATTATAACAGGGCATATAATAAGTAGACACTCAGGATGCACAAAACAATATTAAGGGTAAGGACTTTATAGATACCATAACTATCATAATTAAGAGACAACATGTTTATTAATAATCCAGAACCTTAAACCTGCAAAGAGACAAGAAAGTACTTGGAAAGACAAAGGATAAAAGCATTCAAATTAAAGTGTGACAATCTATATCTCTGATTATCTTCTTCCTTGTGCTTTGGATCAATGACTTCCTGCAATCATCAACTTGATATAAAAATCTTAGGTTGAAGCTGTCTCTCCCTGGGGATGATTCTGGATGATTCCTAAGAATCCTCAGCTTGAAGTCTCTGGTTGGAACAGTTTTCTAGGATTTGAGGATGATTTCTCTTCCCTTGTTGTGGGATGCATATCCAAGAAACAAACATATTCCTCAAGTGTTTACTTCTGTGCTACCTAGTTACAGTACCTAACAAGAAATTTTGCACTAAATTCAATGCATTATCTGATGTCTTTTCCAAAAGACAACAACTCAACATTTAAGATCACTCAAGTGTTGTCTAGGAGGATGTTGAAGAAAGCGTAAGTGTCTGTTGATGGTAAGACTAGGTAAATACCTTGAATCCCTTGTAGTATTAAGGCAATGTCTCCTTGTAGTAGAAGATGATCTAGAATCAAAGCCAACACTCCTAGGTGCAAGAGAGAGCCCAATACTAATTCAGAAGGGAAAAGTCAGTTACTCCCTAAAAATAGCTAATTCCATTGTCATTAAAAGCAGTGCCAGTTCCATAGGAATGCCTATAATGTCTGAAAGCTTTGTTGATGTTAGTTTTAGTTTAAGAATTCATTTTTTCCTTCTACCGTTCCTGGAGACTGGGGGTCCTAGGGAGAGTGAAGTTTCTGAATAAGCAGCAAAGTATTGAAAATCTCTTTAGGGACAGTCCCAGTGACATGGATATATGTCACTAGAGAGGCTGGAATCCCCAGACTGGGAAAACAGAATCAAGTGATATTTTTTACCAGTATCAAACTCATAGCTCTGTGACAAGGAAAAGCTTTCATCCATCCCTAGAATAAGAAAGCTGTGACCAAACATACTCAGAATCTATTGTGGGGGATAGTGGCATGAAACATACTCGGAGATGTTCAGAAGGACTCTGAGATTTGCGCTCTTGCCCTTGTGTCTTCCTCACATTTTTACTGGGACTTGTGTTGACGACTGGTGAGACATTTGTCATGACCAACATCAGCACTTTTAATCAAACTTCCCAGCAATGCCGGTTGACTACAGTGGCCAATTTGTCCTTTCTAGAGCAAAAGACTTCACTAAATTTTTTTTTTGAAAGTGTCTATTTGAGATTCTCTGGTGCCAACAAGTGTTCATCCTGAAAGTGCCAGAGATTATTCTCATGGAATTTGCAAAGATTTTTTCCCCCAAATATCCCTTTCTGACACTGGAGTCAAAAACTGCATTTTATAAGACCCATTTTATACCTTTCATGAGGGCTAGGATCTTAGTGATCCTATTTTAAAAAAATGACCAGCCAGGAAATTTTTTACTTTAACCTCCATATGATCTCTTTTTGTGTGGGTTTTACCTTTATATCAGTCACCTCTTCAGAAAGTTTTATGGGACTTAAAAGTTTTTTAACCTATTGACAATTCTTACTTGTGTCCCTGTGTAAGATCAAACACACTTATTTCCAAGCATTCCAAAACCATGGACTATTTGATAAGTATACCCGCTGTCAGTATAAATATATTAACCCCCTTATCTATCTTAGTGAAAGATGAAATATGCCACCTGGGCAGGTTATTCCCTGGTAGGGAGTCATGTACTAGGAGTGAGTTGAGATACATTGAGGCATATCTTGCCTGGTAGTCTCCTTTATCAATCTTAAACCATGAGTCATCAACAAGCAAGATTAAATTTGGACCTTTTTTTATAAGTGTTTCCAATAAATCTATATAGAGTCCGGCAGTTGTTCAGACAAATGCTAGGAAGTTATGAATTTTTCTTTGTTCAGGTAATGGGAGGAGACTAGAAGGATTTAAAGTATTATAAACAGAAATTTATGAAGAGAAAATAATAAGATTTATAGAATGTAAGCCTATTTTTTTGAGAAATATTGTGTATTTCATTGAGCAAAAAAGATTGTACAACATGAGGGACCATCTAGTTGAAGGAGGACTTTATTTTTTTATTTTTATTTTTTTTCAAGATTTTATTTCTTTATTTGAGAGAGAGACAGAGACAGAGCATGAGCAGGGAAGAGGAGGCAGAGGGAAAGGGAGAAGCAGAATCCCCGCTGAGCAGGGAACCTAATGTGGGCTCAATCCTCGGACCCCAAGATCATGACCTGAGTCCAAGGCAGATGCCCAACCAACTAAGCCACCCAGGTGCCCTTGAAGGAGGACTTTAAAATAAGGTAGCATAGCATTTTGCTAGTTTAGATGCAGCTGTTACATTGAGGCAGGATGGGTAAGGTTTTACCACTGGTTCGAGTGAAAGGTAGTAAACAATTGGTCACTGATGATTCCCATAATGTTGAGTCATAATATCAAGGGCTTCTCCATATCACTGCACTACCAGTAGGTAAGTAGGTCTGTAATTATAAGGTAGACTCAAGGTTGGGAGTTGTTGAAGTGCCAATTTTAAATTGCATATTTGCTGGTCTTTTCGAGTTCCTAAGGAAGAATTTTGGTTATTAAGGACTTAGCTAAGTCAAATATAGGCATGACAATTTTAGAAAATTTGGGAACCCATTCCCAATAAGAACTAATGGAATTCAAAAATCCTCTTAATTATCCTTTCTTTTTACTGTAAATGTTTTATTTTTATTTATTTTTGTGTGTGTTCCTTTTTTTATTCAAGTATAATTAGCATACAGTGTTGTATTAGTTTTAGGGGTATAATAAAATGATTCAACAATTCTATACATTTCCAGGGCTCATCAAGATAAGTGTACTCTTAATCCCCTTTAAGTGACTGGGAATGTTCGAATTGTTTATAATCTGTCAGAAGTGAGGTGAATGTCTCCTTTGGCTAAATCATGTCCTATTGTGTAAAAATGTAAACTTTCCTTTGGAAACCCTATATCCTTTTGGAGCTCAAACGTAAAGGAAATAAATGTAATCAGTGTGCTCACCCCATGATTAGAACACAGCAATAGGGAATCCACAGAAGAATATGTAAAGTTCTTAAGAATTCTGATAATTCTTTATCTTTGATAAAGAATTGTGAATGAAAGAATGCCTTAGTAATCAAGATACACTATTGATGTTCCCAGGAAAAGGCAAACAATATTGAGTATTTACCTGAAGGACACTAAAGAAGTCAGAACGCAGATCTACAGCTAGAATGTAGCACAGAGGATAAAACGATATTTATATTCAGTATCACCAGTTAATGTAGAATGACTATTGCATATGGCCATGAGTTACTTAATACATCGATATCCTCTATAAATGGGTTTCTTGACTGGGAAGATAGAACTATTACATAGATAAATGCAAGGAATGGTGATCCCCTACTCTACAAGGCTTTCAAATACTGGTTTTAGTCTTTTTTTTTTTAATTTCTAGTTTTAGAGGGTATTGTGCAAGCTTGCATAACATTGTGGATGCATCTCTCTGAACTTTTGTGGGTTTAGCCCCAGTGATTATGCAAATGTCAGTAGAAATATGGTCTCACAAGGAATTTACCACTTTGTGGAGATCTTCAATTTGGGCTTCACTTTGAGACATGGATATTGTTAAGTCAATGTCCAAAGTAGCTATGGGCTGATTATGAATGGGGTGTATTTGGAGTTTTTCAAAATATATAAACAAACAAACAAGAGTACATCAGAGTATTTAATCTGACAATTCTATTTGCATAGGAGACCTCTTCCTCTTAAACTGGCAGATGTGATGTCACAAGGGAGGAAAGAATGTCCCTCAATTATAAAATCTGAAAATGATGGTTGTAGGATGAGAGGTGGGGGAAATCAGAGCATTATGAGAAATACCTGCTCCTTGATTAGGTTTTTGATTCTGAGGAAGTTATGTTTGGTTAAAGGGTGGAAGGTAAATACTTTGGCACCCAAATAAATCACACATTTTCAAGTTTTATTTTTAAACATTTACGTGACATTTCTCATTGTGACTTTAACTGTAAAATAGTAGTTCAGGCACTTGGTTTCCCCTCAAGCACCATCATTGATCATCAACTTTTTTTTTCTTTTTCCACTCAGTATCTTAGTATGAAAGAATTATTTTTCCCATGTCTGTTCCATTTAGCATATCTATATTTGTCTTTATCAAAAGTCTCCCTTACCCTAATGATTAATAACTGGTGTGGGAGCCTCTAATTGCTTTACTGTAAAGCCAGCAACTCATATTCTGGATTTTTGTGTGCTTTTGTCCCAAGGCTCTTTCAAAATACCCATGGAGGCATTGAAGATATGGTAATAGGGCTAATTCTCCTTGCAGTATTCTCTTGATACTATATTCACTGTTTCTGGCTTATGACTGTTTACATAAAGAAAGAAGAGCTAGGTTTTCATATGCTTCAGGATCTCCTGACTAATGCTATCTAAAGTTGTTAAAAAATATCAAAATTTCCAGTGGACTCATTCCTTCTTTGCCTATAGGAGCAAATTAGAGTTCAGTCTATTTTCATAGTAAAGATGGCGAAGATAAGCCTCCAGAATACCTTAACTAACATCTACGTACAGCTTTTCTAAACTCCTCTGGCTTTCAATGTAATGGGTGTACTGGGGTGGGGAGGAAGACTCTCACAACACCTGCAGGTAATTCCAACTCTGCCTTTTCCATCAATTGCTTGTACTTGAGGTCTTTCCTACCTTAAGAAAAAAAAATAATATACAGTTTAGAGCTCTATATCCTCCTAGAACTATTCTAAATTCTTCTGTAAATTTTGTTCTTCCATATTTAGACTTTAGAAAGCTCTTCACAAGAATGACACTAAGGCTTAAAATCAGCCATGAAGAGCTTGCTCTAATCTGAAGGAGGTTTAACAAAAATAATAATAATAAAAAAAAAGGCAATTGAGATATAAGGGTTTCTTTTTGAACAGAGGGGAAAGGAAATAGGTCAGAAGAGGGAGTGGTCAGAGCAGAGAGTAATGTAGGATTATAAATGGAGGGAAAAGGAATACTGAAATCAAGTCTGGTAGATTCAAGTTATGACTTAGGGAGATAAAAGAGAAAGATAGTTTATATTTTTCATGTGTTTAATTTAACCTGACTACAAATTTTTTTACAGAAGCAATTTTGGAATCTGAATTCCTTTTGGAAGTTTTCTCCTAGCAATCAAAACCTACTGAACATTGGATGTTTTGTTCTGAGTCCCTTCTCAAATGAATAATCTTGTTCACATTGGAAGTCCCTCAAAGTGCCCACTTAATTCTAAATTATCTTTGGAGAAATTATGTGATTTTGAAGATAAATACATAATTAGAATTATAGTGTGAACACATGAAGTAAGCTGAAGTCTGTCCCAGAGAGAACATAGACTTTGAGAGAGATAAATCCAGCCAAGTCTGGCAACAAATATCTTTTTTGTACACATTGCCATAACTTGAGCCCTCATCTAATTGATTAGATTAAGGACCTCATCCATTCCTAACACTTCTAATGTTCAGGAGTTTTCAGGAGGTTTCGTCCCAAAACCAAACTCTCACAGACAAATTTAGACAAGGTTGTGGCAAACTCTAACAAGATTTTGATAGATGATCCAATGCAAACTTTCCCTGTAGTACCTGTCTGACATGGCTTTTGGAATTCATCAGCCCTTGGGGTGAACTTAAAGGATGGATTATCAAGTCTATGTCCAGTTCCTTCTCCAAGAACTTGTTTTTATAAGCTTAGAACAGAATATGACAAAGACTAAAAAGAAAAAAAAAATTAAAGCCACAGAAATGTGTTGTGAATAAAAGGCAGGTTTCCTCCAAGGGTAAGAATTTCAAACCTGGACACACAGTCAAGTTATTCAAAAAAAAAAAAAAAACCCACTCTCCCCTCAAAACAAACAAACAAATAAACATACCTCACGTGTAGAAGTTAAAATAAGCTAAGCAAGGGGTGCCTGGGTGGCTCAGTTAGTTGAGTGACTGACTTGATTCTGGCTCAGTTCATGATCTCGGTCATGAGATTGAGCCCTGTGTCTGCGTCAGGCTTTGCACTGGGTGTTTAGCCTGTTTGGGATTCCCTTTCTTCTTCTCCCTCTGCCCCACCCCCCTCTCTCTCTAAAAAAATAAAATAAGTGTTTAGATAGGGAGAGCTATGTGCCTGAAAACAAAGTTTCAACCTCTGGGGGCCAGAAGTTCTGTGGCCTTCTGAAGACTAGGCATTCATTGTGAACTGAAAAATATCATTCAAGCAGAAAGTCTTCATCTTCTGAGGGCATAAAGAGTTAATACTGTTTACTAAAACTGGAACTTTTAGAGATAAAAGTGCATGGATACACTAAGAGTTGCCAGGATCTAGAAAAGATGTATTGGGATATTTCAGGAGCAAAGAAGAGGAGAGGAGAGCCTAGAATCTTGGTTATGTATCATGCTAAGGAGAAAAAAAAAAACCTGAGTTACTAATTTTGTACTTCCTTAAGTGCCCTGATGCTTATAGAGGAAGAATTGAAAATGAGATATGTGTTCTTACATGGTTTTGGTATGGAAGTGTGAGGAAGTAGGAAAGAGAGGTTTTAACATAAAAGGAGACTATCAAGAGGATTTATGAAATTGTATTTCCTTGTAGAGATTAGATGAAGGATCTGGGTAAACATTTGACCTAATCCTCAGTGACTGTAAATCTCGAGTTTATTTTTTTTTGTCTGGCCTTTTTTTGTCTGGTCTTGGTTTTGTGGAGACAAGAGTGACAGATGAAATAACAAATGTTCCTGAAATCCTAAATTTTATTGTTAAAATTTTCATAAAATCAGAGACGTGGGGTGATTGTAATTGGTGGAAAGAATGCAGTATTGGGTAACCACTGAAAACACAATTTATTCTTAATGGATAACTGGGAAAAAGACATTATCAGTGGGAGAAATAAATTTGATATTTTGAGAACACCAGAGCTTTATGTATAGGACTAAAGCCAACATGAATTCTTTTCCTGTGTTGAAAAAAAAAAATAAGTTCAGACATATTTTCCCATTTCAAGTTCCTTATTGGCAAAGAGATCATGGTGCATTACCTCTCCAGGACAGAGGGGGAAAGCTGAGTACTGTCATAGTACTCTCCACAACACATTCCATTTCTTAATACCCCTAATATAAATATTGTTATTGCTATTAGATGCTTGAGAAAACAGACTTACAAAGGTTAAGAAGCTGCCTTAGACCACATATCTCATGTCACACATATGGCCAGAGATTGGAAGGCTAAGCTTTGTTCATTACACTACTATTCCTTGTTTGGTGTCATCTTCCATGAACCCTTACCTTGTGTAAGGATTGTCATCATCATCATCATCAACATCATCATTTACTCTTTCATCTCTCAGAGTTATTCCCGAGGGTATTCTTTTTTTAATGAGTTGGTGCGGACTTTCTCTTCACTTCCTTATTTGAGGATCAGAATGTCATTGACTTCATAATAAAACATTATTTTGTATTTGGAGGGAGAATTAAAGGTTTAGGCTTTATTTATTTGGAAGATATGGGGGGGGGAACCATTAAGCCCAGAGCCAGCAAGTCAAATTTGGCATGTTCCAGGGAAGTAACCCTGACTTTTATTTATTTATTTATCTTTTAAATTAATAGACTTAAACTGTTTTCTTTTCCTTAAACTGCTATTGGTTAACAAAAAAACTGAGTGAAAAGTACAGAGATTTCCCATGTAACCCCCTCCCTCCCCAGTTTTCCCTATTATTAACATCTTGCCTTAGTATGGTATGATTGTTAAATTAGTGAACCAATATTGATACATTATTATTAACTAAATTCCATAATTTACATTGGGGTTCATTCTTGTGCTGTACATCCTATGGGTTTTGACAAATGTTTAATGACATGTATCTACTAATTAGAGTATCATACAGAATACTTTCACGCCCTAAAAAATCTCCTGTACCTATTCATCCTTCCTTCCTTTTGTAGGAAGTCATGGCAACCACTGATCCATGCAGTATCTCCATAGTTTTGCCTTTTCCAGAATGTCACATAGGTGGGGCAGTATGTATGTAGCCTTTTTAGATTGACTTCTTTTGCATAGCAATATGCATTAAAGTTCCCTCCATATCTTTTCATGGCCTGATAGCTCTTTGATGTTGTTGTGGCTGTTGCTTTTTTGGTTTGTTTGTTTTTTAGTTCTGAATAATATTTCATTGTCTGGTTATGCCACAGTATGTTTACCCATTCATCTATTGAAAAACATCTTGTTTCCAAGTTTTAGAAATTATGAATAAAGCAATTACAAATAAATTTGTGTGCAGGTTTTTGTGTAGACATAGGTTTTCAACTCATTTGGGTAAATAAATACCAAGGAGCACAATTGCTAGATCATACTTTATGAGTATGTTAGTTTGGTAAGAAACTGCCAAACTGTCTTCCGAAGTAGTTATGCTCTTTTTATTCCTATCAACAATAAATGGAGGTTCTTCTTGCTTCACATTCTTCTTGCCAGTATTTGGTTTTTTCAGTGCTTTGGATTTTGGCATGTAGTATTATCTCATGGCTGTTTTAATTTGCACTTCCCTAATAACATGATTTTGCAAACCTTTTCCTAGGTTTATTTGCTATCTGTTTATCTTCTTTGGTGAGGTATCTGTTCAGATCATTTGCCCATTTTTTTGGTTGGATTGTTTCCTTGTTGTTGAGTTTTAAGAGTATTTTTTTCCAAAGGATTTCTAGGATTTCAAAAGTGAATAGGCTACCTAGCTGTCAGAAGCAGATAAACACTTATAGTATAAACCCTGACAGTTGTTTTTTTCTTCTTTTTGTAATGCAAATACCTGATTTAAGCTTTTATTGCCAAGGCATCCACTTCAAAGAGACATCTTCTTCAAAGATGAGTATCTGGCATATCAACACTGTGCCAGACACACAACCAAATAAAGAGCCAGGCCATCTTCCCCCACAAACATCCTGGTTGATTTCAATAACTCAACCTTTGGGCCATTTGTTTTTTCTCTGCGTAGGCTTTAAATTCTGACTCTCATTAGTCAATATAGATTGAGCCCATGAAACCCTATGTCCCCTCCCTTGGTACCAGTAAAAGCAGAACCCCAGGTTGGTGTGTTTTCTTTCTCTCTACCTGTGATCTTTCTATGCGGCCCAAATGTGTTGTGTCATTTCTAGGTCCTATATGTAATAAAACTTTTTGTTTGTTTGTTTTCAAAATTTCCTGATGGTTATGGCTGAAGGGCATCTTGCAATAATAACAAGAAACACAAGGGCCAGTCCAGCCACAACATTGGTTATTGACAGGCTGAGACCGACACACAACAGCACATCAAGCTGTTCATGTAAATGGTTCTCAATTCTTTTTTTCACAATGACTGTTCTTTATCCCCCCCCATGGAGAAACAAATCACATATTTGTACTTAATTATAGGTTTTAAATTAAAATTAGATACATGATTAACAAAATAATTCAATTCTAACCAAAAACAAAGGAATGAATTATTTCAATACTACTTTGTGAAAGTATTTTTGAAAGATTATATTTAATACCTAGAACAATTCTGGACACTTACTATTGCCTCGAATTCCAAGGACTGGTTTGAAAAAATTGATGGAATAGTGCCTAACCCACAGCTCCTAAGAAATGTCTTGGTATTATAAATACACATTTCAATTTTTTTTTAGATAATTAGCTTTTTTTGATCCACAGATACAGTTTCTGTGGAATGATCTGAACCATTCTTTTCATCAACACAGATAATGCTCTTAGATTTCATTTTCAATATTTGATCAACAATGGTGCTAGCTAGTATTAACTGAATAACTGTTGTTTTCTTGGCAATGTGATCAGTACTTTCCATGCCCTTTGGTATTTGTTCTTCTCAACAATCTGAGAGGTAGGTATTATGATTCCTATTTTATAGATGGAAATACTAAAGCATTAATAATATCAGTATTAGAGCCCAGATCTGATTTTTACCTTGGCCCCAGTCAGTCTTTCTTCTTCCAATTAATGATGCATACTCCTGCCATAGTGATTTATATAAAACACATATGCAATCATGCCACCGTTGTTTTTAAAAACTTTGGAGGCAGTTTTCCACTTACCTGACATGTCAGACTCCCTAAACTGTAAAAGGAAGGCCCTAATAATTTACCTCAATTGGACTGTTGATTTTACTGGCCTAGATCTATTTCAGAGGTAGATAGAAAATTTTATAAGAACAGAGGAAAGAATGATTCAAGAATCTAGAGCTAGAATATATAACCTTTGATCTGGATCCTGAAAAATAGATTAGTTTTTGCCAGAAAAAAATGATAGGGAAATTATTCAAGGCAAAAAAAAAAAATTACTTATTAAAAAATTACTTTTTAACACACATAGATCAACAGATATAGACATAGATAGTGATAAAACTATTAAATATCACCATCAGAAGACCATCCCTTGTAATAAGAAAGACTATGCACAAATATTTAAACTGAATGCAAAGTAAAACAAATAAAAACCAAGTGTTGGTATACACCATGGCCTTCATTTTGTTTAGAGCATCTCAGTAATACCAAAAATCATCCTGCAGCAAATAACATTACAGGATAGTTTAAAACAAAATTCTCCCACTTATGCCTCTGAATAATTAAACAACATATCTAAAGTTAAAAAGAAAAAGTATTCCTGTATATATAATGTGTGTGTATGCATGCACACACACACGGAGATATAGATTGTGTATCTACACACACAAACATACAGACATACACAGGTACACTAGCAGTATATAATATACATAGCATACATATACTCTGGTCTGTGATCATCTGATAACTAAACCCGTAATAAATGTAAGCGGTTCCTGCTTATTGGAAATTAACAAGTGAGTGAGGGATGAATGGATAGCTTCTCCATGCTTAGCTCTCCCCTTTAAGGTCAATGAGACCTATCACCTGTCATTCTCCCTTCTATTTTTCTGATACCACAGTTATTTTGACCTGAGAAATATACTAAAATTTTTAAATGGGCCACTACAAATTAAATACATCAGTGTTCCTTCTTTTCCCTGTTCTCCATTATATCCCCAAGACAGGAATACGTAAGCGAACAGAGCGATAGGGAACACAGGACTGAGTATCACGTTTCTTTGAATTTCAAATGTATTTGGACCATACACATGAATGTAATCCGAAGAATCTGGGAAGGAACTCAGAGTAAATCACCGAGAGCAAGTTTTGGAGGATCTTCTTCTGTGCAAAATGAGCAGATGAAATTGTTATTGAACTGAACCCACGTAGTAAGCGCCAACCAAGTCAGCTGTTAGACAAATGCCTGACCCTGCTATATACTCAGTACTACTATCCTAGGTGCTGTGGGGAATACAGAAGAAGGAGACAGGCTTAAAATCTTCTTGAAGAAAAAAAGACTAAGACATGTGAAGTAACAGTTTCCTAAGTGATAAGCCCTTGAGGAAACATCTACATAAAGAGAAGTAATTAGTTCCAAAAAACACTCATCTTATATATGTAGAGATTTTATCACATGCAAAAAAACTTTCATCTTCAAAAACAGCCATCATTTTTCCATTTTTGTGTCTCTGTCACTCTTCTTAATTGATGTATTTTTCCTTCTATTGAAGACTGATAAGATGTGCTTTCATTAACATTTTTGTTAGAATGACTGTTCTGATAAAAAATTAAATGACAAATCAGAAATTTATTATTTAAAACTTGAATTTAGTCAATCCAGAATAACTAAGAATAGATTTTTATACTCGCGTTACCAAAACCTTTCCAACAATATAGAAAAGAAAGCAGCATTTTAGAAAGATTGCATTTCCTTTCTGACCTTAGCTTTTACATTAATTTACATCTTCTTTATGGGTTCATAAATCAAGTTTTATAAATACTATCTTCTCATCTATGAAAAGTTCCTATGCATAATATGGTAAATCAGCATAATTCCTTTTATGAACATAGAGTAATTGACTTTGTATGAGATTTTAAAGAATTAAGCAGAACAAAATCTATTCTTAAAGGAAGATGAATACAAATTTCCTCCTCATTGGAAATTTGGCACTAGTTTCTCAGCTATTAATTACACAATTAAAAATTACAAAAGTACCTTCTCACAATATTATTAGGATAGTTATTAAACTAAATTCTCTCAATGCTAATACTTTCAGTTCTCATCTTTCTTAGTTACTGCACAACATCTTACAAGGCTGATTTCTTTCTGCCTACTGACTCATGGAAAAGTTATGTTTGTTGGATAAATTATGCCTTGATAAAGTTGATTTTAAAAAAAAATTGTACAAAACCGTTTAAATAAGCATGTGTGCATATGCATTCCATATACTTCAACCTACAGACTAAAAATGTTAACCCTTCTTCCTCCTCCATGTTCTTTTTCTTTTTTTAAAGATTTTATTTATTTATTTATTTATTTGAGAGAGAGAAGGTGAGCATGATGGGGGAAGGGCAGAGGGAGAGAAAGAAGCAGGCTCCCCGCTGAGCAGGGAGCCTGACTAGGTGGGACTTGATCCCAGGACCCAGAGATCATGACCTGAGTCAAAGACAGATGCTTAACAAACTGAGCCACCCAGGCTCCCCTCTCTTCCATGGTCTTAATCCAGTCTGTCATCAAGTCTCGTCACCTCCTTGGAAATATCCCTCCCATGTGTCCTCTGTCTTCTTCACTCTAGTAGCTCCTTCTCACCCTGTACCTGCCAACGTTTTGCTGATCATGCTCCAGTCCATCCCACCAATACATTCTTAAAGCTACTGCCAGATAAATTTGACTAAAACATTCACTCTTTTTTTTCATTGAAGTTACTTGCTCAGAGACACGTGAGGATTGCCTATTTTCTCTCACATCATATAAAAATCCTTTTCTCCCTGAACGTTAATCTCTGCTCCAGAAAGAAGATTCCCTGTGCACGTCCTCATGCCTATCTCTATCTTTTCAGAGCTGTCACCACAACCTGAAATGTCTTCCTCCTCCAAAATCAGTAAACGTGCATCTGTGTGTACTTGTGTGTGTGTGTGTGTGTTGTGTGATACTTTCTGCATATAAAAGCTTACACATGAAAGCTACAGTTTACATCTAGATTCTGAGAGACCAAACTTTCCATGAGTTTTCATGACAAGTGTGTCTCCTTTTCTGCCACAAAGTCAAGGGATGCAGCCCTTTTTCTGCTGTGACGGTTTCCGTGGTGTCCCTGGCCCAGCCAGTCATCTGAAACTTCCAGGAGGCTGCAATTTTATTAAAGCCATTCAAATCACCAGCTCATGCCCTGGTCTGTATTGCTCACGGTAACAACCCACCAGCTCTTGACTCGATCTAATCTGTGGCAGGTTGTAAACGTCTTATATTGGAATTTGCTTAATATGTTCCTAACTGCTATTTGATTTAATCATGCCAAAAGATATAAGATTGGAAAGTTGATTATTACTTCTTTCATTTTTGAAGTCAGGAAACAGAAAATCAAGAGATTGAAAGTTCTTCAAGATCACAGGGCAGATAAGTATTAAAAAGAGATCCTGTAAACTCAGATTCACATTTGTTTTTTCTTTTCTTAAACAAACTCTGACCTCTGTTGCCTCCTAAAGAAACAAACCTGGCCTCTGTTTATTGTACTGACATTTTTCTTAGCTTCCTTTAGATAGTTATGCCAGCACTTTGCGGTACTCCAAATAGGCCAAAAATAGCTTGATTTTAAATGATCTCTATGTCAATGTCTGAGTTCAAAATTTGAGCTACTAGAATTACTACTTCACACACACAAACACACACAGAAGAAAATGATGAGCATGCTAAAACCAAATACAATTTTATTTCCCAACGGGCTGAATGAAGCATAAATATGACAAAGTGTGCATTGGAGAATAATTATCAGCCTTCCTTTCAGACAATAGCAGGTTCTGCGAAGTCAGAAGTCAGTTGGAATATAAATGCAAAATACGTTGACAAGAACACATTTAGAGAAAAGCAATAATAGTTACTAAAACAGGCTATTAAATTATCTTTTAATAACTTTATAATAGCAATGTGATTCTGTGGAAAAAGTCTAGGATTGCCAATAAAAATCATACATGTCTGATTTAGAAAAAATAAATACAATTTAAATCACATCAAATTTTATAAAGAGTACCATAAAGTGAATTTATTCTGCTACAATATCTGCTGGAAATAAGGAACCATGTCAACAACTAGTTCTTATAAATTATCAAATATAAGAATCGTAATAAACAGGAAAATACATTTGTAACATGTATGTAGAGAAGAGAGGGGCAATATTAATATATTTATGTTTTTTATATTGAGATTTGATTTAGGATGTTCATCTGATGTTATAAATTTTAAAATACGGTTTAGGGGCGCCTGGGTGGCTCAGTTGGATAAGCGACTGCCTTCGGCTCAGGTCATGATCCTGGAGTCCCTGGATCGAGTCCCGCTTCTCCCTCTGACCCTCCCCCCTCTCATGTGCTCTCTCTCTCATTCTCTCTCTCTCAAATAAATAAATAAAATCTTTTTTTTGTCTCTCTCTTTTTTTTTTTTTAAAGATTTTATTTATTTATTTGAGAGAGAGAGCACATGAGAGGGAGGAGGGTCAGAGGGAGAAGCAGACTCCCTGCCGAGCAGGGAGCCCGATGCGGGACTTGATCCCGGGACTCCAGGATCATGACCTGAGCCGAAGGCAGTCGCTTAACCGACTGAGCCACCCAGGCGCCCATAAATAAAATCTTTTAAAAAATATATGGTTTAAATTGGAAAGGGAGCATGTGTATGTGTATTTTATTACCTAGGATTTGAATGTTTATATCATTTGGTATTGTCTAGCAATATGTTTTAGGTGCTAGCAGCTCATATGTGGTGTTGATAACTCTAAATAAATTGATTGGAAATAAAAAAAGAAGGTTCTATGATGACATTTGAGCTACCCATACATGAATAATATTGTGAGTTTGCATGATTATGTGCATATGTACAATTGTTTCACTTTGGAACACATTACTCTCGAAAGGAGACTGCAGTAGATTGCAAGGATGACCCCAATTTGTCCTTCCTCTATTTCTGTCCTTAGCCATGTACTTTGTAGTATCCTCCATGGAGTGATGAGAAGTGTAATTTCTCAACCCTGGGCTTAGCCAAGCGACTTGCTTCGGGCAATGGCGTGTTAGGAGCTGTGACATAAGTAGACGTGGGAAAGAAGCTTGCAAGATCAGGTTTGCTCACTCTTACTCCTGCCATTGTCATGAGGTAGACATACTCAGCATTGCTTATTGGGCCCAGAAAGAAGATGAAGGACACACAGAGCAGAGCAAAGTTGTCCCAATGGCCCCAGCTGAAGCCAGCTTACAACAGCCAATAGCTCTCCTTCCACTGGATATATTAGTGAGCACATCTGAGATAAGCCAAACCCCAAACTCAGAACTTGAGAGCTATTATAATAAATGATTGTTGTTTTAAGCACAGAGTTTTGGCAGTGGCTTACACAGAAATAGCCAATTGACACAGTGATGATAGGACTTCCCCGATCAAAATTTCACTGTGCACAAATGAAGAGAAAATGGAGCAGCTGTCTCTACAAAACAACAGAAACAAAGCTGCTCAGAGAATGTTTTTTGGGTTTCTGCCCCTTACAAGATCACAGTGAAAATGATCATGGTGCAAATACGAAGACAAGTTTTGTCTACAGTTTTCTAAGTTACATTGCCCATTCGTATTAATTTTCTCATGTGACTGTCAAAAATACATAGCAGATGGGGCATATATTTTCATCCACTTTTAAACAGATGCCCTCCACCAGAGTCAACATTAAACCCAAGGCTTCTCAATCTTAGTTCATCCCCCCCTCCTTGGCTTGTCCGGGGAACATTTTTAAACAACAGAATGTAACTGCAAAAAGCAAAGCAGGAAGCCCAAATGACAGTGGCAGATATAAACAATGTTATCACATAGTAGCAGGAAAAAAAAATTGCATTTCTGAAGAGTGCACCAAGTAAATTCATTCAAGACTATGGCTCAGGCAAAGGGCAGGTTTCAAGAGCCACTTGGAGAGCTCATTTTGCAACATAAACCCAAAGCATCATCGTGAACTCCATCCTAAACCAGGCTTCCCAGTCACCTGCATGCCCTACACCCCCTGAGGGTAATTAGGATCACAGAAAAGCACAGTAGAAACACAGTTGGGAACAGTACACCTTTACAAAGAGGATGACATCAGTGTCTGAGTTCTAGAAGCGGGGCCATTCTCTTCCAGGATGCCAAACACATTGTATTTATAGTTTATCCATATTCTCACATCCATAGGCAGATTATTTAGATAATTCATTTCACTAAAATACCTTCTCATGATGATACTGTACAGTGTGAATTGAGAAGAAAATTAACTATACCCACTCCAAATCTTTACCTTACAGAATTATTTTCCATATAAGTAATATAATATTCTGTTTTCCAAGCACTTCTATGAAAAAGAAAATTCATGTGTGACTGCTGGCTGCCTGTATCAAATATAGCATAGGCAAGTGAAAGAAGTTTTTTTTTAAAGAAATATGTAGATAATTTGTATGTTAAGAAATAGTTCTCGAAATCTCTCCAATGTTTTATTTTGTACCAATGATTGGCACAAAATTGGTCCAAATGTGTCTGGTTTTGAAAGAAGGAAAATCCAGGAGAAATGTAGCAGGAAAACCACGCTCAGAGTACAAATGACAATATCCGGAAGTCCCAGATGGTTGAAGAAGGAAACTTTACAGAGAAGTTTGGGCTTCAGAGACTGTAAATGCCACAAGCTATTAAAACTGTAAAGATTGTTTTCGAAACTGTTTATTCCTGAAAGTGAGTGGGGAACTCTTACGGCCAAAAGGAAACAGAATAGAATGAGTTTCCAGTGTCTTGGGATTCAGGGTTTGCTTTTCACCTTATTTTCTCACAGTAGAAGATGAAAATACAAGGGTTTGGCTCAGGGATCCAGAGGGAAGAGGAGTTGCCAAGTTCAGTTGGAAATACAAGAGTCCTGTCCCAAGTTTGCTTAGTTTTCGGAGGTTTGGGTATTTATTTATTTATTTATTCATAATTTTTTATATATATTCATAATTTATATATATTCATGCATTTATTTTTTGTTTGTTTCAAGTTTTTATTTCCAAGTTTGTTTTTATGTTCACTGGAGCTGAGTTGATTGTTTTGATGTGTGAAAACTCTTTAGCCTGCATAATTGTGAGATCCTGGAGGAAGTTTCTAGTAAAAAAAAAAAAAAAAGTGCTGTGCTTTGCACAGGCTTTTGTAAAGCTAAAGGTACTATTAATGCACATTCAGTGTTATGCTGCCTCTGCACAGAAATAAAAGTATATAAAAGGTATGACTGTTCTAAACTTATTTTTAGAGGCACTTTTATGTATTACCATTGTTTTACTATTATTACATTTTTGGTGATGAGAGGTTGGAAAAAGAATCAAATAAATTATCCAGATGTGTCTAAAGGTTTTTTTTGCTTTTTTTTTTTTTTTTCTTTCTTTCTTTCTTTTCTCTTTCCTCTGGTGTCTCCTCAACACTTCTCCAGGGTATCCATTCAAGGGACATCTTCTGCCAGGGTCTTTCTTGTAGGCAAAGTTGTTTTACAGGTTAGCTGTCACAGAGTGTCTGTATGTTAAATATTGAATGGAAAATAACCCAACTGCATCTGGGAATCTAAGGGGCAGGGTTTTCTTTTAGCTTTCTCCTAATTATGTCCTATAGACAATTAATAGTACAGAATGCTCCAGATAAGAATGAGTTTCAGGGGCGCCTGGATGGTTCAGTCGGTTAAGCGTGGGACTCTTGGTTTCGACTCAGGTCATGATCTCAGGGTCCTGGGATGGAGCCCTGCAAAGGGCTCTGTGTTCAGCAGGGAGTCTGCCTGAGGTTCTCTCTCCCTCTACCT
The DNA here is from genome assembly GCF_054177405.1 of Leptonychotes weddellii. Lineage (NCBI taxonomy): Eukaryota > Metazoa > Chordata > Mammalia > Carnivora > Phocidae > Leptonychotes > Leptonychotes weddellii. The sequence continues at coordinate 176,061,673 of NC_138369.1, forward strand.
CTGCCCCTCCTGCTTGTACGCTCTCTCTCTCACTCTAAAATATATAAATAAATCTATTTTTTAAAAAAAAGAATGAGTTTCAGAAGTGGTAGCAATGGTACTGATAAGGATGGAGAGGAGAATTCAAAATGATATATTCCATAATAAAAATCATTATCACAAAACACCATCACTTAAAAAAATGTAGATTGTCTTCCCTTAACTGAGAACTTAAAGCAAACTGCCATCCCACCAACCCATTCTCCAAATGAAAATGATTTAAAGTACCTCAACCAAGGGGTGCCTGGGTGGCTCAGTCGTTAAGCCTCTGCCTTCTGCTCAGGTTATGATCCCAGGGTCCTGGGATCGAGTCCCACATCAGGTTCCCTGCTCTGCGGTGGGCCTGCTTCTCTCTCTGCCTCTCCCTCTCCCTCTGCTTGTGTTCCCTCTCTCACTGTGTTTCTCTCTGTCAAATAAATAAATAAAATCTTAAAAAAAATAAAGTACCTCAACTGAGACATGATCTGTTTCTAGTTCTCCTGTTTATTTGTGATAGCACGTTCTCTTAGAAATCATATAATTTATTCCAAGCGTGGTCATCCTCCAAGCCTGAATATTAGGTATTTTGCTCTTGTTTCTCTCCTTTCCTTGAAAAGGAGATCATTTCTGCCCTACTGACTCTAAAATGTACATCTCTGCCCCAATTTCTTCTTTCTTTGTTCATTTAGATTTGTTTTAATTCAAATTCTACTTTATGCTGTTTCCCCTTTTACAGAACCATCACATAAATAAAGATTATCAATATGTCTTACTCTAAACCATAACCTCTGCCTACCTTGTCCCACCCTATAAATGGCAGCACAAGTAACCCTTCAACCAGTTTTCAAAGTTTACTGTAGAAAGGGAAACTGATTCATTACTTCCAATTTTCCAGCTGGTAATGATATAGCAAATGTTATAGTCAAGGTCCACAATTTCAGTACATCACACAAGCAGTAACCCTTGTTTATTTACTTTAAAAATCTCTGCTCTTCATTCACTGGTCACACATCACCACTTGTCCTTTACAAAGGCCATAGTTGATCTAATTCAAATATTAACCATGAGCTACATGAGTCTTCAATTCATTCCTTCACCTACCAGCATTTATTATCTGCCATTCCTGACTTTTTTGATCTGAATTTTACTATTACACAACTTGCCTTTCATTTTTTTTCCCTGTTGTCTCAAAATGCTATTTAAGTCTTACACTCTTCATCAAGTATTGCATAAAAATATTCTACTTGATTCTGGTCACTTTAACACCTTATCATCTCACATAATCTTTAAAGAGAAGTTTGGCTCAGTATGTGACTTTGTGTTTTCTATGTAAGCTACGTAACTGTATTCTTTAAAAATATCCTTTCTTCCTGAAAGACATTTTTAAACTTTCCTAGATAAATTGTGTATGGTAATTCGAATGATAATATTTTCAAAATAAAATAAATCAATTTTAATTTTTGACATCAAACAATTTTTCAAAGATTTGAGAAAGTAACTTTTCTCTATCTCCCATCTCTATGGACTCTCCGTATAAAATATGAATGTATCTGTTCCAGTGAAGAGTTTCCTACTCAGCATTAGAGATCAACATTTATTCACAATTCATTTAGGTATCCAATGAATATTTACTGTCCACCTGCTGTAGCCAGCGATGACCTTGAGCTGTCTCACACACTGAGAACAATGAAGTCAGACATCTCCCTGCCCTCAAAGAACTCTTGTTACAGTGGGAGAAAGCGAAAGTAAATCTGTTAAGAGCTGAAATGTATCCCCCCAGAATTCATATGTTGAATTCCCAAATCCTAGAACATCAGAATGTGACTATATTTGGAGACAAGACTCTTAAGACCTGATTAATTTAAAATGAGGCCATAAGGGTAGGTCCTACCTCAATCTGTCTGGTGTCTTTGCAAGAGGAGGAGATTAGAACATATTGAGAGATACCAGGGACGTGTGTACACAGAGAAAAGGTGATGTGCAAGCCAAGAAAAGAGGCCTCAGAAGAAACCAACCCTGCAGACACCTTCAGTCTCAGACTTCTAGCCTTCAGAACTGTGACAAAATAAATATCCAAAGATTAAGACATCCAGCCTGCGGAATTTTGTTACTCGTCTATAAAGATCTACTTGGAAGCCCATAGGTGGTATGAAGATTTGAGATCTTCAGTGAGGTCTTCACAGAGCTTCCCTTGTCTGACCAAGAGCAACAACATCTGGGAAAAGAAGCCATCATAAATTCCCTCCCAGGAAAGCAATGACGAGTAAACCCACCATAAATTCCCTCTCCGGGGGAGTTTCATGTCCATGAATAACAGGGAAAAACCACACACACCTGCATAAATGAATATATCTCAAACTTCCCTATCTCCCATCTGTTTTAAAAACCCATTTTTCCTTGTGAAGAAAATGATTTGTTCTTCCCATAGAAGCCTTTTCTCTCCCTCCCTTTCCCCTACTAAATAAGGTAAAGTATGCCTCTAACTTTAGCCACTTAGCAAGCTAACTATTTCTTTTGTTGGTTCCCATACACACACATACAAACAAACCTGTTTTCTCCAGTTAATCTATTGTTTATCAGTTTAATTCGACCCCCCTCCCACAGGAATAGACACTAAGAGGGTGGAGCAAAAATTTTCCCTCTGCAACAAAGCCCTAGCAATCAAATATAACATCCAATAGTGATGCATACTACAAAGAGAAGGAAACAAGGGGATGGATGCTATCCAGGAGTTTAAAGGCCATCGGAAATGCCTTTGAAGAGGTGACATTTGAGCTGAGATGTGAATTAAAAGATGATTTGAGGGAGATGACATTTGAGCTGCTAACCCAATTACAAGATGATTTGGGGAAAGATGAACTATAAAGTGCAAAGCCCCTAAGGCAGAGCAAGCTTGATGTGCTCTGGGGTCATAAAGGCCAGAGTGAGTGGAGCAAACTACCTTCTGGGATGAGTGAGGGGGCTGCTGTCTTTGGGCTTTGTAGGCAGGGTAAGGAGTTCAGTGTTCATCATCACTCTGAGGCAAGCTAATGGAAGATATAAAGCAATACAGTAAAGCCAAGTTTAAATTTGTGAAAATATTTAAAAAGGCACACTGAGAGGATTTCTTTTTCTAAATACTCCCCAAGTATAATGTTGTAGTCATCTTGTTCGAAAGGGAGTAGCCATCTTTTTTCAAGATCCTATTTGAATTTTCAATCATTGCCCACACCTTTCAAATAAAAATGGCATTATTATACTTTACTCTATTTTACAGAGAGGAAATTCATTTCTAAACCATCTTTTCAAAATAAGCAGCATTCCCAGAGATAGGCTGTATTATATCTCTCATCTTTTATCCCATTTACATCAAATTGGTTTTGTATTTGGTAGCCATTAAAAGCCCACGACTGGGCGCCTGGGTGGCTCAGTTGGTTAAGCGACTGCCTTCGGCTCAGGTCATGATCCTGGAGTCCCTGGATCGAGTCCCGCATCGGGCTCCCTGCTCAGCAGGGAGTCTGCTTCGTCCTCTGACCCTATCCCCTCTCATGTGTTCTTTCTCTCTCATTCTCTCTCTCTCAAATAAATAAATAAAATCTTTAAAAATAAATAAATAAATAAAAAATAAAAGCCCACGACTGTTTGGCTAATTGGACTAGAGAATAAGCATAATGGATGCTTTCAACTGATAATTTGTGAGTTTTTGCTTACATAGCTTTTCTTAATATGGCAACATAATATGGAAAACACTAGTCCAAGGATCTAACAGAGAATATTAATTTAAAAATTGCTTGTTATTAGTAAAGTATAATAAATGAAGTATATTTGGAAGGAAATTATTCAGAAGGAAAATATCAGGCCCCTAATACAGAATCCTTAGCATGAGAACCGAGCATCTGACGATGTTACATTTTAGATATCTCTAAGTAGGAGCTGTAAATTTGATTATCAATTGGATATATTATAATCTAACATGAATACTAACTACATTATCTCTGATTTATTATGGTAAACAGATTTAAAGGTCCCTCACAATGGTCGGTTGGTGAGTAGATATTCGCTAACACCTCTGCAGAAGCCTTTATGCAATGATGGGCTATAATACTTTAGTTTAGTAAATACGTTCTTCATAGAAATCCAGTTGGTGTTTGGGATTCAGTAGTGTGTCTATGCAGTATGTATTAATTCTTATCATAATACGGACATCCCAAGGCTCAAAGTAGCTGTGACTCTTTAGAGTAATTGGTTTCCTGGGCTATTCTGCCTCGTAATAGGTTGTTAGTTATAATAATAGACTTAATATCTGCATTCGTCATCATATTTATTGCACTTAAATTTTTCCTCTGACCTAGGTCTTTTATATCAGGCTGTCGTTTTTCCAACTTAATTGCCTTGCAAAATGTGCAATTATAGGACTGATCAAAGCTGTCAGGTACTGAAATTCTTGGACTTAAACACATTTTGTCCCCAAACTAACAAGATTCTTTGCATAATGAGAACTGCAAGCTCATTGTTAACTTGGAACACAGAGAGGAGAAACAGAACAGGCAGAAATTTATAGTGATCTCAACTTTGTGCCAGGCACTGTGCCGCTTGTTCCAAGTCCTGGAATCTTCACAGCTCTTTCTTGAATTGGTTATTATAACATAATATAATTCACAGTACCAGCCTTTTAGAAAGCAAATTGATATGTGATATGTAAATTGCTATACACAAGGAAGTCAAATTTGTGGACCCAAAGTCAGTAGAATGAGAACACATTTAGCTATTTTTCCAGCAATAATAATAGAAAACAATAAAATAGTCATAATAAATGAAAAAGTAGCAGTTATAGTTGTTAGTTTTCTCACATTTTTCAAAGCTTCTTGTAAACCTTCTCACTGAATCTACCATTCTATATGGTGGGCATTAACCTGATTTTTATTTTATAAGTAAAAAAATATATATATTTTTTTAAGATTTTATTATTTATTTGAGAGAGAGAGAGGGATAGAGCACAAGCAGGGGGAGCAGCAGAGAGAGAGGGAGAAGCAGGCTCCCCGCCGAGCAGGGAGCCCGACGCGGGGCTCGATCCCAGGACCCCGGGATCATGACCTGAGCCGAAGGCAGACGCTTAACCGACTGAGCCACCCAGGCGCCCCGAAAAATATATTTTTTTAAAGATTTTATTTATTCACTTGAGAGAGAGCAAGACAGAGAAAGAGTGCGAGCACACAGAGGCAGAAGAAGAAGGAGAAGCAGACTCCCCACGGGGCTCGATTCCAGCACCCCGGAATCATGACCTGAGCGGAAGGCAGATGTTTAACCGACTAAACCACCCAGGCGCCCCTATAAGTAAAAATATTACTATGCAAGTGCTTTTTCAAAACCACAAAATCACTTGCAAAGTGAGGGCTTAAGCCTAGGACTTTGATATATAAATATTACCTTTCTTATTATATAATAACATTTTGGGAAAATTATGGGTCTTTACTGAGACATCCGACAACATACTTTGGTGAAAACTTTCTAGTTGGAATCAGAAGGCAGGTCCAAAGAAATAGCTTCTCCATGCAGGGTTAGCTCACATTTTTAGCACCTTTATCTTGGCTCTGTTCACACTGCACTCTCCCTGACGAGGTCAACTTGCTCAGACCTCCAGAACCAAGCACCTAGCACCTGAGAGTTGCTTGGGATGCTTTTGTACTATGTGCCTATTCTGTAATCAACATCAACACACTAAGATGTTCCCTGTAATTTTATTGTTTAAGTAATGATGAAGATGTAGAGTATTTGTATGCAAGAACATTTTACCTGATATTCAAAACATAGATCTTTAAAGTAACAAAACATTCCAAAAGTGATTTATAATTATCACATTCAAATATTTCCATCCCCAAAGAACATAGAAACACAAATCATTTACTCAGTTAAATAACCTACACTTCATTCTCCCTAATTACTATCTAGATATTTTTTCTATAGTGTTCCTATAAAATAGTAATGCTTTATTGCTAGAATCAGAAAATTAAAATACTTAGGCAAAAAGAAGTGGAGAAACTAGAATGAACTAAAATACAATTCAGAGTAAGAGCAGGTTTTATGAGGTTTTGCTTTGTTTTGGTTTGGTGTTGAGCATGTGAAAACAAGAACTCTTTGGGATGGGAGATTTCAACTTAGATTTTCAGTGAACTCACAATAGGGAAAAGGGATAGAAAAACAGATAAACATGAAAAGTATATTATTAGTTAACTATTGGAAAACACTAAAGAAGGATACACTACTCACTTCCATAAGATGTGTTATATAAGTAAAATACATTTTGTCAATGATGAAAAATGCTTCATAATTATCTAGGTAGTATTAAGTTTTCCAAAGATTTTAGAACACATATTTTAGTATCTTTAGTATCTTTAGCCGGAGTCAAATTCCCCTAGAGATTGGTATCACTTGAAATTTCAATCCCTGCAACATCTCAAATCTGTGTTTCAGTCTCATAGATGACAGATTGCTTGAGTCTCTATCAGATCCAGTATTTTTCTCTCTCATAGTTTAAATAATAGGTTGCTGCTTCAGATCAATATAGCAAGCAGATTAAGCCGTGAAGCTCAGAAAGATAAAAGTATTCTGGTGCTATCCATCTCATCACATAGTCTTCCCACTATTGCTTCAAAAATTAAATGCATGCCTTCATGAATATCAGATACATTCAATCATAAATTACGAGAGTAATAGGCAATATATTTACAAATATTAACTATTTGCTTTTTGGTACATTTGTTCACTTATATTTCACTTCATTCCTGTGACTTACATATTCCATAATGAATTACTGAATGTTTTATTTTGACAAATATTACTAAGTGTATATTATACAGCAGCCATCATGTAAGTGTTGGGATATAAAGATGAGCAAAAATAGTAAAAATCCTTACACTGAGAGAAATTAGAATCAAACAGGGGCCAGGGAGCAAACATTAAATGAAAAATCACACAAATAAAGGCAAAACAACAACTCTGGTAAGTGTTAAAAGGACAATATAAGGTTCTATAAATGCTCCTAACAGGGGGATCAGAACGAGTCATGTAGCCAAGGGGCAAGTGTCCTGTGTTGTTTGAATCCAGGGTTAAAAAGGGGGGTTAAATGGTACATTAGTGTCCTTGGGCTACTACAACAAAGTGAGTGACTTAAAACAATAGAAATGTATTCTCTCACAGCTGCAGATGCTTAAAGCCTAAAATAAATGTGTTGGCAAGGTCATGCTCCCACTGAAACCTCCTCCCTTGCCTCTTGCAGTTTCCAGTGTTCCTTGAATTGTGACAGTTTAACTCCAATCTCTGCCTTCCTCATTGCATGGCATTCCCCTGGGTGTCTCTATACTCTCTTTTCTCTGTGCATGTTGTCTCTGTATCTGAATTTCCCCTTGTAAGGACATCAGTAGTATTGGATAAGGGCCCATCCTAATGATCTCATCTTAACTTGATTACCCCTGCAAAGACCTTATTTCCAAAAAATGATCACATTCACAGGTACTGGAGCTTAAGACTTGACCATATCCTTTTGGAGGATATAATTCAACCCATAACAAATGGGGTGGACAGTATTTTAGGTAAAGGATTCTGTCGCTGGAAAGAACCAGATGCATTTGGGGAACTGAAGAAAAAGACTGTATGCTTAGAACAAGGAGAAACATGACATGGTATAAATTTGCCAATGAAGTCAGGGGTCTGGAGGCCAAGAAAAATCGAATAAAGCATTTGAAAGGTTTGGAGAGCAGATGGCTTAATTTTTATATTACCAAGATAAGTTTGTCTCCAGTGCTTAAAATAGATATATGACTATGTGTCAGGCTGTCTAGGAGTATTTGATGTGGGAAGTGTCAATTTGAGGAGACCAGTTAGGAAATCATTGGAGTCATCCAGATGAGCAACAAGTGGATTGGGATCAATATACAACTAGGAAGTAAATTTGTAGATTTTGAGAAAGACTGTTAAACTACATAAGGAAGATGGAGGGGTTAAAGTTGACTCTCATATTTCTAAATTATGAAATTAGAAAGATGATGGTATTGTTTTGGGGTTAGAGATTAAGGTTTGAGGAACCAGATTAAAGAGAAGATCATGAGTTCAAGTTTGGGTATGTTGAGTACAGAGTTTCTTGGCGAAAACCAAGAAGACATATCTTGTAGGCAGTTAACCAAATATGTGGAACTCAAAAGAGATATCTGGAGTTTAAAAATTTTTCAGGCCATCAGAATAATAAAGTAATTGAAGCTTTGTCTTCTATAGGCAAGCCTATGTTTGTAATTTGGTATTTAAGATTATTAACAATGGGGGTGTCTGCGTGGCTCACTTGGTTAAGCATCTGCCTTCAGCTCAGGTCATGATCTCGGGGTCCTGGGATTGAGCCCCAGGTCATGTTCCGTGCTCAACGGGGAGCCTGCTTCTCCCTCTCCCTCTCAAATAAATAGATAAAATCTTTAAAAAAAATAGATTAGTAACAGTGGTATGAAAAACAATTAAAACATTGTTAATTCATTTTTTATTGAGAAAAATTCATATACTATCAAATTACTCATTTTAAAGTGTATAATTCAGTAGCATTTATTATGTTCACCATGTTGCATAGCAACTACTTCTATCTAGTCCCAAAATATTTTCATTATTCCCAGAGAAAACCCTGGACCCATTCAGCAATTCTATTCTCCTCTCTCCCCAGCCCCTGGAAAACACCAATCCACTTTCTATATCTATGGACTTACTTATCCTGGATATTTCACAAAAAGATCACGTATCATATGTTAATCTATATTTTGTGGTGTTTATTTTAAACACTAAGTAACACTATCACAACTTGGAGAATAAAATTAACTTACAGCTTTTACAATCCCTAGAGGCTTGGTTTCATGTGAACTTAGATCAAATAAATCTAGTAAAAATAGTGTTCCTTTATTTACAGCTAAGAACATACAGTTGAAAAGCATCTCCTAGGGTGGAATTAGAAAGTGTCACTAAAATAAATCAGTTTAATTAATTTTGCAATATCCATATATTTCACACTTAAATAGTACTTACTATGACCCAGTATTATTTTAAGTTCCTTACAAATATTAATTCTCTTCACTCCTCATTTCTATTTTCTGAGAAAAGTACTATTATTTCTTATCTTATAGATGAGGAATCTCAAGCATGAGGAGATTAAATAAATCACCCAATTTAACAAAGCTATTCAGTGGAAAATCCAGTCAATTTGGCTCCAGAATCTATTGTCTTAGGGTGGCATAACTGTTCTTATTTGCTGACTTCCCACTTTGTAAAAGGACAATCTATTACCAACCATTGCCATGGGACCTTTGGTGCCAGGGAAGGGATGAGTATACTTCCCTGTCCCAGTGACTTTTGGTTTGGCCTCATGACATGTTTTGGTCAATGAAATGAGCAGATGTGTTATGTACATGGTTCTGAGCAAAGACTTTAAGAGCCCTCCCTATGTGTTTCCAACAGTTCTCTTTTTCTTGGCACAAAATGGCATATTCGAGATAGGGGATGATCTTTCAGCATAGGGTTAATAACAACAACAACAACAAAACACACATGGAGGGAAAAAAAAAAAAAAAAAACCCTACATCCCCTAACATGCAATGTGAGAAATAAACAAAATGTTGTAATCTACTGTGGTTCATGGGCTTATTGTTCCCACTTAGCTAAAACTGACCATTATAATTCTTAACCACTGTACTATACTTCCTTTCAAGTGTCCTGCTCATTTATCAAAGATCAAAGTTATACTTACTTTTTTTTAAAGTTTACTTAGTTATTTGAGAAAGAGAGAGAGCATGAGCAGGGAAAGAGGCAGAGGAAGAGAATCCCAAGCAGGTCCGAGCTGAGCACAGAGCCCTAGGCAAGGTTTGATCCCAGGCCTTGAAATCATGACCTGAGCTGGAAAACAAGAGTCAATGCTTAATGGACTGAGCCAGCCAGGCATCCTTCAAAGTTATACTGAATGATGCCTTAGTTCCACAGCATCACAACACCATTCCTTCTTGACAGTGGACATTGTTTCAGCAATTGCATTTTTGCATTAAAAAATGTGTATTTTCAATGACCACTGGACAACTGGGGTATCCTCTGACAATTTTAATGAAACTTCTTCCTACAAAAGTCAGTCTACCTTCAAAACTTCAGTGTATTTCAAATTTAATGGTGTTATATTTATTCTTGGATGACTTCTTTGATACTTACCATATGATTTTATTAACAAAACCCAAATGTTCAAGCAAAACCTTTCATTTTGCCTTGTTAATGGCAGGCACAAGCACCTATTTATTAGGAATAGCTTATATTTTTCTGCTTTTTTTTTTTGTTTCTTTTTCTTTCCCTTCAGAATTCTCTTTACTTTTTTCTCAACAGTGGCAACCACGGCAAGAACACTGTCTAAGACACAGCACAGATCCTGGCACATTACAAGAATTTAATTGAGGTGTAAAGCATCCATTATTGAATTCTTGATTAAATAAATGAATATATGTATCAACTTATAAAAATGGGCAGGCACTGGGATGCCTGGGGACTCAGTCAGTTATGCTGCTGACTTTTGATTTCAGCTCAGGTCATGATCTCAGGGTCATGAGATTGAGCCCCATGTCGGGCTCCATGCTGGGTGTGGAGGCTGCTTAACGATTCTCTCTCTCCCTCTCCCTCTGCCCATTCTCCCCGCTGGCCCCATGTTCTCTTGCTCTCTCTTAAAAAAAAAAAAAAAATGTAACACCAACATTCAAGGAAAATGGGGTAGAATGAGAAAGGAAATAAAGAAATCTGATTTACTATACTTTCTTGATTATTTTCTTCTGCATTTATTTCCTATAAGAAATCCATTCATTTTTTTCCTGTTGATAAGATCACTTGAATTCCCAGACTTCCTCCAATAAAATTTTTTTAATGATAGAATCTGCCAGGTTTTTCTCCATTTCTAAAATTATTGGCATTCTATTGCTAAGGAAAGTCAAGGAAGTCATTAATTATCATCAACAGAGGGTTACACTGAGAATCAACAAGCTCCCAATATGCAATCAAAGCCAGCCATCTATGTAGAATACATCCTATCATCTGGACAGAGTCATTGTATATAGCAGGTCAGAGATAAGTATAGCAGACATCTATCAGGTTACAAAATCTAAGATTGTTCAGCATTAACTATTTTTTACCAAGGCCATTCCACTTACAGAAACAAAAATAAATCTACTTTACCATATCATTTAAGTGATGACCCAGCTGTAGAGCAGGGTATCTACAAACCACTCAACCATTTCCAAAGACATCAGTGAGTCCTGAGGATATATATGCTCTGGGGGTGTCATTGCAGCGGAGGAACTATTTGAGAATTGGTTTATCCTCTTGATTTTCAGCCCTCACGTTTATGAAGTACCACTTCAAACTGTAAGTTTCTCCTCTCAACTTATTGTCTGTTATATTTTCTTTCCTCAATTTGATTTTATCTGCATGGTAGATTTGATTTATATTGAAAAACATCCACAAAATTATAGAGGACCAAAAGTGTTTGGTTTATGAACTATCTTGCAGGAACTCCCTCTTGCTTCTTTTGAATAATAATGATAACACAAAAGACAGATGGATTGTATAGTTCAGTGCTTTTGTTGTGTTATATTTTATACTCTGTACTGTACTGTACTATACCATATAATGCTAGTAAATAATATTAACCCTCTATTTATGTTCTTTATATTTAGCTTAAATAGAGCTAGACAGCTGCTTTCTTCATTTATGTAATAACTATATTATTGTTTCATAATTTTAGCCATGGAAATCAGCAAAGTGCAAAATAACCCTTAGTTTGAAAAAAAAAAAAATCCATACTACTTAAATATTAAAGGACTCTTAGATAAGCTCTTTAATGAAGTATAGGATGAAAAGTCAAAGAGGCAAATTTTCATAGCCCAATGAGAACAAATACAGTTATAATGTCCACAAAATCTTGCATTAAATATATGAGCACTTACTTCAACAAAATACTAGGAGTAAAATAAAATAACATTGTAAGAGTTTTCTGTACCTCCACTTAGGTGTTAACGATTCTTTGTCCTATTGCGATTTTGGTTACCATGGCCATCAGCACCAGCTTTGTGGTTGGTGATCCCTTTATTCTGCTTATTGTAGCAAACTAACATCCATCTCTCTTATATTTTGAAGAGCCAACCATGGGAATATGCAGTGATATTTTCAATAACTACAGTTATTTCCCATCCCCTTCATACTTATGAACCTGAAAAAGAATTATCCTGACACTTTACTAAAACTATTTTTTTAAAAGATTTTGTTTATTTATTTGAGACAGCAAGGGAGAGAGAGCACAAGCAAGGGGAGTGGGAGAGGGAGAAGCAGACTCCCCGCTAAACATAGAGCCCAGTGCGGGACTCGATCCCAGGACCCTGAGATCATGACCTGAGCTGAAGGCAGACGCTTAACTGACTGAGCCACCCAGGCATCCCTACTAAAACTATTTTTTCAAAGGCCAATAGTCACTTCCTTACTAACAAATCCACTGGTCTGGTGACCCATTGTACAGATATGGTTCAGAGATGGGAGCACAGAGGCCTTGCTGATCTATGGAGACAGAAATGGGAGTTTGAAGCTACCAAGGAGACCTGACTTGTCAGACAAGATACCAGAAAGACAGAGGATATCCAGAGAAGGAGATCCAGAAATCTGTACGGAAACTGTATAGAGCTCTGGCTAATCTTTAACTGATTATAAGTACAGATACACAGAATAAAACTTCATGAAACCAAGCAAAAAAAATTAAGTTAAAAAAAAGGAAAGAACATCTACTGAAATAGAGCTGGATAACTGTTAGGGCTCCCAAAGCGGTAAAAAATATTTGTGTGCAAACCAGCTAGTGTGGAGAGAACACCTACGCCATGGATATGGAGTAATAACCCCCAAGTATTACACTATTAGAGAATAGGAACTCTAGATCTAGAATAAAAGCAATTCTAGAACTGCCCTAACACCACTGAAAAACAGGATTTTAATAAGTATGCTGATTGTTTGTTAATTAGTAAATGAACTGCCCATAAGAACCATATTCATCACTTTATTAGGTAAGGTAATAAAATAGAGATATTCCACATTAGGCATTCTTCATATCTAACATGCAAAAATAAAAATTTTAGACATGTAGAAAATCAGGAAAATGTGACTAATAAATACGAACTGGGGATAAATAGGGAACCTTAGTAAAGACATGGAAACTATAAAAATTAACCAAATGGAAGTTCTACTGTTAAAACATACATCATCTAAAGTGAAAAATTTTTTGGCTGGATATAACAGAAGACTAAACTTGTTAGAAGTAAACTTGAAGTGACTTTGAAGATAGATCTTGAAAATATGAAACAGAAGCAAACAATGAAATAAAAATTGGAAAATAATTGAACAACACCCCATTGATCTATGGGATATTATTAAGTGGCCTATGTGTGATTAGAATGCCACAATAAGAGAGAAAAGAGAGAGAAAAATCACTGAAGAAACAGTGGTCCAAAGTTTTCAAAGAATTGCAATAAACGGGGCATCTGCATGGCTCAGTTAAGTGGCTGCCTTCGACTCAGATCATGATCCCAGGGCCCAGGATTGAGCCCCGCATTGGGCTCCCTGCTTGATGGGAGCCTGCTTCTCCCTCTGCTTCCCTCCACCCCCGCTTGTGCTCTCTCTCTCTCTCAAATAAATAAATAAAATCCTAAAAAAAAAAAAAAAGAATTGCAATAAACTCCAGGCAACATAAAAACACAAAGCCATCTCAAGGCCAATCATAATTAAACTGCTGAGAACTAATGACTGAGAAAAAATATTGAAAGTAGCCAAAGGAAAAATCTAGATCAGATACAGGGTTCTTGTCAGGAAGAATGGAAGCAAAACAAATAAACAAACAAACAAACATTAGTAACAGCATCAGGTCCTGAGGGTGGTGGTGGGGAGGAAATGACTTAGAATTCTGTACCCATTCAAAATTGAAAAATCTCAACCTAGAATTCTGAATTCTAAAAAAACAAAGACCAAAAAAATATTTTCAAATAACAAACCATGAGAGAATTTGGCACCAACAGACCTATCTTACAAAAAGTGTTTAGGAAAGTTGCTCAGACTGAAAAGAAATTATATCAGATGGAAACACAAGACCTGGAGTGTACCAAAAATGATAAATATGTTAAACAACATATTTTTCTCATTTAAAAAATTAATTTTAAATGACTCCTTAAAACAACTAATAATGGTAAGTTTGGTGTTATAGAATACAAAAAAGAAAAATAAGTCAGAGAATACCAGGACTAAAAGGGGGAATGACAATATACTGCTGTTAAGAATCCTACGTTGTATATGAAGTGATATAGGATTTCAGTGGAGGCTGTGATAAGTTAAAGATATATATATTGAAAATTGTGCAGGAACCAATAAAAAAACTAAGGTGAAGATATATACTAATAAGACAATAAACACATCAAATGTACTGCTTAGAAGACCAACAGTTCTTTGACTTTAGGACCTCAGAGGCATTCTATACTCCAGCTTACTACTAGTTGGTGAATAAAACAAGTTTACCGAAGGCAACTATTGGGCTTAACAAAGTTTTAAGAAGGGTTTTGAGGACACAAAACAAGTGGGAACACAGAGAAACTAGAGTCCTGGAATCAACAGCCTCGAAGCATTAAGTAGGATGTTTGGACCAGTGCAACCGGAAGCCTTGGGGTTGTACTGCCTGACACCAAAGAGGAAGGTCTCTGCCCCATACAGGCAGCAAGAATTCAGAGTAATAGACTACAGGTTTCACAGCTAATGAGTGAGGAGTGGAAAACCAGCAAGTTTGGGGATGGACTGGCTGGGCTGAGAATAAAATGTTGGGAGATAAGACCAAGAGATAGAAACCTAGAAAGGACTGAGGGTTATGGGATGCCATCATTTCAGGAAACCATGTTGTCTCTCAAACCAGAAATTTGACTGGAGAGCCAGATTATCTTCAGTTATCATTTTCAAAAAACGGATGCTGTCTTTCTCAACCCTTCATACTGAAGTAGGCTACACAGTGTTCTTTATATACAAAGAGCTACAAAATATGAGCTCAGTAGAATTTTTTTTTAATAACTGATATGATTGGTGAGATATGTTCTATTTTCCAAGATCATGTTTCCAAACTGTGGCTGAGAGTTTTCTAAGACTTTCTGCATTTGTCAATATGTGTGGGAAGGAATTGCACCTGGATTTTTTTTTTAATGATTTTGAAGTCCTCAGTAAACTGCTGAAGGAACTGGTACCAGAGATGGACATCTTTTCTTCCAGCTGAAGAAATAGAAAGCACACTTTAGAAAGGAAGAAATATTTAGGAACTGAACGTCAGCTGTACATGTCTTATAACAGAATGTAGAATTCATAATACTTCTTTCATTCCAGAAAAAAAAAAATGGCCTCTTTGTAAAAGAATGCATCTTGCAATCCCTAGAAAGGAGTTTGGCATGAGATACAATTCAGCCACTATTTGAAAAAAAAACAACAACAACACCTCATTGAATATTGTGAAGTGATGAGAATATTAAGGTAAACCAATAATAATACCACTTGTCTTTTCTAATACCAGCGATCCTTGTGAAAATCAGAAGTATAACCTAACTTTGATCAAATGAGATTTAAGAGCTCTGTTCTATTTTCTAAGATAAGTAGTGAGTACACAGATAATCATTATGTTTTGTTTTTATTAATCTTCAAATTTTATATGTATGTTTTATATGCTATCTTACATGTATGACATTTTAAAATAAAACATTAAAAAATTAATATGTCAGGGAGGCACTTGGGTGGCTCAGTCAGTTAAGTGTCTGCCTTCAGCTCAGGTCATGATCCTGGGGTCCAGATCCAGTATCCAGGTGTGCAGGATGATGAGAAAGGGGCAGTTTCTGTGATGCAGGGAGATGAGATTGGCAACAACCAGTGGACTTCTGGCATATGAGGGTAGATCCTAAGCCCTATCTCCCTCAGCAAGGACTCACACACCTTCTACACATTGTAACCCTCACTGATGTTTCACTTAAGACTTTTCTAAGTAGGCTTCCCTGACCACTCCTTCCCCAGGTAGAATTAACAGCTCCATTTTGTGTCCTCTTGTCTTACTTTATATTTCTTCTGAACTCAGAACTTATCAAGTATACTATAGTTTGTATGTGTGCATGCATGTAAAATTTCTCTTTGGATATATTTTGAGTACTTAAAGGAATTTAGGTACTTAAAGATGAGTATCTATGTAATTTTTCTCTATCCCCAGTGCCTGACCTAAGGTGATCACAATGTGTAAATGTATAGAAAGAAATTATCAGTGTAGCTCCTCATTATTCTTACCTTTTTTTTATTTCTTCTTCATGCCTGTCTTCTTTTCCTGGCAAGTTTTTCTTTTTTTCACTTTATTTATCAAATTCATCCTCCATGATGGCCTCTCTCACAATTCCAATCCACAATGGCCACCCCTCTTCTGAAAAACCATAGTGCTAAGACCATGTGTCTTAGCTCGGGCTGCTATAACAAAATAACATAGCCTGGGTCACTTAAACAACACAAGCTTATTTATCTATCATAGTTCTAGAGGCTTGGAAGTCCTAGATCAAGGTGTCAACAAATTAGGCTTCTGGTGACAGCCTCTTCTTGATTTGCAGACAATCACCTTCTTACTGTGTCCTCATGTGGTAGCTCTTCCTCTCCTTCTAAGAACACTAATTCCATGATGGGGGCTCCACCCTCATAACCTTATCTAAACCTAATTGCTTATAAAAGGCCCCATCTCCAAACACAATCACATTGGGGGGGTTCATCCTTCAACACACAAATTTCACAGAGATAGAAATATTCAATCCATAACACCATGTGACACGCCACATGACACACAGTAGAAATATAGCTGATGGTTAGCAGTTAGAAGACATCTGTCCTCCCTTCACATGGGACACTGGTAGGTAAGTTGAGAGCACTCCAGTCATAGGCTCTCAAGCTTTTTGCTAATCCCAAGTCATGGTCTACAGCAGAAACAGATATCATGCAGCAAATTGTTTGGGTTTTTTCTAATCATGTATGCATTAATAGTCTTGGCTCAAAATTTTCTCTTATTCTCAATGAATGGATTTCTCTTAAGAAATGTTTCACTGTAAAATTATTTCTTGCAAGTTCACCCTAAAGAGATTTGTTTCCAATAGTTCTCTCCTTCTCCTCATCCGTCCCACCCAATAAGCAAAAACAGCTTAGATAGATGATCGATAGATGATAGATAGATGGATAGATGATAGATAGATAGATGATAGATGATAGATAGATAGATAGATAGATAGATAGATAGATAGATAGATGATAGATGATAGATAGAGAAAGAGAGATGATAGATGATATAGATAGATGATAGATAGATGATAGATGATAGATGCTGATGACAGATGATAGATAGATGATAGATGATAGATGCTGATGACAGATGATAGATAGATGATAGATGATAGATAGATAGATGATAGATAGATGATAGATGATAGATAGATGATAGATAGATGATAGATAGATAGATAGATAGATAGATAGATAGATAGATGATAGATGATGATAGATAGATAGATGATAGATGATAGATAGATGATAGATGATAGATCGATCGATCGATAGATAATAGATAAATAGATAATAGATGATAGATAGATAGATAGATAGTCAGGACAAGTGTATGTATGAACTTATGTTGTTCTACACCGGTAGTTACAGGCATATATGATTCCAGTAGAGATATGAAAGAGCACTTTATGAAAATTATTAAAACATTCTGAAGAACTCAGATGTTTATAGGAGAAGGAGCAATCTAAAGAGATGTTCTTTTTCAGAATTCTAAAATAGCACAAAGCAGAAAATCATGACCATTTCATCTCAATAATATTGTAGTAATTTGTAGTTGAAAAATCAGCCTTTCAGTCCCCACTGGCTTATCCCCTGACTCCAGCTCTTGGCTAATACCAAAGGCACAATGGAGAATGCAACCCTCTGACCATTTCAGGACTCCATAATCACTTGGAAAAGAGCTAATCCCTGAACTCAGCTTTTAGCAGGTAAACAGAAAAAGCAATCTGTTTTAAAGGCTAAAAAACAATTATAATCTTTATGTACTTTTCTCAACTTCAGTACAATTTCATTTATAATATGCTGGAAATTTCAGTGCAAAGCGTACACTTTACAAAGTAGAAAATTGTATTTTTTATTTTCCTAGAATGCTCCTTCTATTACTAACCTCTGATTCTGTTAAACCACACTGTGATATTTTTCCTGCAATCGAGCCTATGAAAAGTATAATTCTTTAGGAATTTCATTAAGACCAGCCCATGAACTGCTTCCTGACTTTTTTCCTGCGTGGACAGTGTTCCTCTCATCTTCTCTCCTCCTGGTGCTCACATTCTGTAATGTCTGAGGAGAGAAATCAGATTTGCAATTTTCTGGGCAGTGAAGAGGGAATTTTTTTTTTTCAAATTTCTCTTTTACACATTTGTGAATTATGCTAAGTTACCCCCAGACGAGGTTTTAAAGACTTTTTTAAATTGGGACTGTAGCTATATATAAACAATTTTTGTACAGAAAAGGAAAAGAATGGTGATGGCCACTGCATTCCAATATGAAATCGAGAAACGAGGAATATATTCACTTTCTGTACTCTTGGAATAAAAATTGTGTTGCCATAGATTGTGATGATTTCGCTCATGTGTACTTTCTCCAATCTCATCAAGTTGTATATATTAAGTACGTGCAGTTTTTTGTATGTCAGTCACACCTCAATAAAGCAGTTAAAAAAAAAAAAGAATTGGACTGGCAAACTATTCATGTAATTAATCTATGCAGCACTTAAAGAGATACCATATTTCTAAAATAAACTTGTCAAAGATTTATTTAGATTTACTTTTAAATTCAAAATATTCTTAAAGCATTGTGGACTCACAATACTTTAACACGAGTCCACATTTTTGGAAATCCCCATCCCCAATTTATCTGCAATGATCCAGAGTCAAAGCCTCCCTACCTCTAAGCCAAGGCCACCTCAATGTCCTGCTCACCTCATTAAATGACAGTTTTCTCCCATGTGCCCTATTGGTTATGGTGTGTTTTCTGAGAGAAATTTAGTGACTACTCCCATACCCCACCTTCTCTGGCTACCAGCTCACAGGCTCCTCCACCCATTTAGATGGCACAAGACCTCAGAGAGGCCTCCCTCTAACAGTGTGACACCCCTATACAGCCCCTCCCTGGGTTGCTGGGGGTCTGTATGCATGTTTGCTGAGAGTTTGTACAGTCATGCTGCCTAAACCATAAGCTCAGGAACCCAGTCCTTCCAGAAACCACCCAGACACCACCGGCATCCAGCTCTTAGAGCCCTAGGAAGACTGACCCTGTGGGATGTCAGATAATCCCTCAGTGGACTGTATCCTCTCTTACATGCAAGACTACCACCTAATGCCACAAACACTGTGTCCTCTTTTGGGTTGCTGGTTGTTGCCCTGCAGCCTGGCCAGGTCATGGAAGGTGATGAGACTCTAGAGCAGGAAAGATTCCTGTCCGGTTCCCACCATCCATGTGCCATCAAAAATCTTGCTATTGCTTCTTCTTGTCAACTCAGCTCCTCTTGGCTAAATATAACTTCTCCAGTTTCCTCCTGTCTGAACTGTTTAAATGCCATACCCATTTGGGACTCAGGCCCCTTAAATCTTGACTCTACCTAATTCCCAAGCCTCATTTCTCACTACCTACCTCATCACTCTATGCTCTCATGCTCTCCTGTGGCCCCTCCTAGGTCCTCCTGTCTGCCAGATTTTTCTGCTTTCCCATACTCTCTGAGGGATTCTGTCCCTGCCCCCCTGGGGTAGCTTCATCTCATTCCTCTGTATGCATTACTTGAATCTTCACTTGACTTGGAATGTCTTTCAGGAACCCTGAGATTTGCATGGGCTCCCATGCTATAAAATTTAAAAAATCTTACATTTCCATTATAAAACTCATTTTATTAACTCAATTTCCTATTTTTTGTGTTATACTATAAACTCCATAAGAGATAGGACCAGATTTTCCTTTACTGTACTTTGATACTTAATTTAGTGCAATTATATAGTACGCCCTTCAATGTATACTTGCCAAATGAACTGAAAGTGGCAAGGATTTTATTTGTGTACCATACTGCAGGAAATCAGCTAAGATGCAAACAAAAATATCTAATATGTACCTTCATTCCTGTGGTATTTGTTATCATAGTCCTCATTTATATTCTAAGGTAGTTCTTCACACAAGAATGTTCTTCACACAAGCTGAGATATTGTTTGATGAGTTTACTCATCACATACCTCTCTGCTACCAGTACACCATGGAATACTACAAAAATTACAAATCTTTTAATATATGAAGTATGGATGTCAGGGAGCCAGAAACTCCATTATTCCCACAATCGGGATTCAAACAGGGAAGTTCTGAAAATCGTGAAATGGGGAATGAGAGAAGTCACCAACCAATCAATCTGAGAAACCATAATACAGTCAGCCACTGATAAGGAGCCATGAAGGGTAATGCAAAAATCTACAGAGAATTCCTTGGGTCTGCAGGCAGAAACTTGGGATAGGCCTGGTTGTTCAGCAGCAGGAAAGATGAGCTGGATACAGAGCACTGGGAGCTGAGGGTATGCTGGAATCTTCTGGTCTGTGAGTCTGTCACAATCATGTGACACCTTCGGAGATCAGTGGACAATACCTCACTTTGCTCTCCAGATCGCACACAAGTATTTCTTTTAATCAACTCTGCCAAAACCACTTCAAAAAGGATATTCAGGGCAACATAGTTCCAAGTTGAAAGTATAATCGTATAGCCTACCCCCTTTTATTACAGGTAAATTTCAAGGTACACACACAAAAATTAGCTTGATAATTCTAAATGAAACAAAATTACAAACTTAGGAAAACTTTAAAGAAGAGTTAACATAATAATCTTCACTGTTTAACATTGTTATAATAGACATTTAATAAAATATTTTAAGCTGTTTATCTGTGTTATCTGCTATTTCATATCAAACTACCCCAAAACTTAGTGACTTAAAACAACAGCAATAATGTACTTGCTCACAATTCTGCAGTTTGGGCAGGGCTTGGTGGAAATGTTCCAAGTGGGAAGCATGATGCTGAGAAGCTCTACTGGGGCCAGAAAATCTACTTCCAAGATGATTTACTCACAGTATTGGCTCTCAGATGGAACTCAGCCCAACGGGTGGTATTAGCCAGGACCTCAATTCTCTCACTATTTGGGCTTCCTCACAGCATGGCTGATGGGTTCCCTTAAAGGGAGAATCTGAAGTGCCAGTCCTCTGAAAAGTTTAAGCCTGCCGCTGACACAAGTGAAATCTACTACATTCTATTGATTAAAGTAGTCACAGTTCCAGCAAAGATTCAAGAGGCTGAAGAAATAGATTCTAGCCACAAATGGATTTTAGAGACAACCAGTAAACAATTGTGTAGGTACAAGTTTCCAAATCATAGTATATTGTCAACTTTACTAGGTAAGGATTAAACATATATATTATAGATATGTGGTAATTAATAGTTCTCACTTAATAATTGCTAGAAAAATTCATATGTACATTGGCCTTACAATTTCTATGCAGTTTTAAATTACTTCTTTCTGATTTTTGCTATAGTGAGAGGCAGAAATGTGAAAAGGGTAAAAGCATGGACTCTGGACAAGTCACCCAAGATTTGAAATCCAGATTTGACTTTAAACAAGTTATATGGCCTATCTGTGCCTCAGTTTCCTACTTGTAAAATGATGTTAATAGTAGTACCTATCTCATAGGCTTACTGTCAGGATTAAATAAACTATATATAAATATTTGTAAGTAAATAAGTAATATGTAAGTCATTAATAAGAATGCCTACCATACTACCAGCAGTATTTAAGCATTTGCTATCATTATTAATACTTCTTTCTATAAACCTTTCTTGAATTTGAGATAAATAATAGTATAGCATGTTTTATTAGTGAAATGCAAAGGAAAAACAATACGACAAATTTTTTTAATTGAATTAAATATCACTACATAGAGAAATATAAAAACCTCTAAGGACTGAGTTTTCTTTTCTGAGTCAAAACAGAAGTGACATGAACATACACGTATAGATGTCTACATAACATATACAGAAAGAGATAAATCTACTTAGAGTAGTGTCAATGAAATATAGAGATGTTTCATTATTTTTGGAAATCCTTGAGGTTTCCATAGTAAGACAGTGTGTTATATTATCAAATGCATTGAATCTAGTAACATACTGCCCTGGTTCAACCCAAGCTTTCACATATCCTCCTTTCTTGACTTTGACTTCAGGCCTATGATGTATGACTACTGAGTTTCCATTTCCTCACCTGTAAAGTAGGTAAAGTAATAAATCCTATTTCAGAAGTTATGAAAACAGTATAAGTTAGCAAATGTAGAGTACATAGAACACTGTCTATCAAATAGTAAACATACCAAAGCTGCTGCTGCTATTATTATTATTATTATCTTTAAGCAGCATTTGATTTATAAGAATGTAATGCAATTCAGTATTAAAACTTTCACAACAATCATGTAAAATGTGAATTCATGTAAAATTCATATTCTACTTTACTTTTTTTTTCATTTCATCCACTGCTCACATACACACACTATCAGCACATAGCAAGAAATATTTTAGCTCCATCCTTTCCTTTAAAAGGTCAAAAGCTTTAAATTTAAAAAAAGGAAATATTTTGTAAATCCAGAATATTCCAACAGTATTCATGGTTTACGATGGCACTCCACCTTTGCATGATGCTGTTTCAAAATAAAATAAGATCACTTAAAAAATGAATTTGTCAAAATGAATGTAACTCACAGTTTCATGAAGGGGGAGGAATATTCTGTGCACTGACATAAGATTAGGGCTGCAGATTTTCCTGGTTGGTGGGACAACTGTTTAGGAAATCAGGCTACAATTTCCACCTTACTGTTCTTGGAAAGTTAGAGAAAACCATACCCTATCTAAATACAGGGCAGAAATACAAAATGCTTCTAAATTATTAAATTTGGAACTTCCAAACCCTAAAGAGAAACTAATAATGGAGTTGCTAATTAAGTTGAGAAATATTGGGGCACCTGGGTGGCTCAGTCGTTAAGCGTCTGCCTTCGGCTCAGGTCATGATCCCAGGATCCCGGGATCGAGCCCTGCGTAGGGCTTCCTGCTCTGCGGGAAACCTGCTTCTCCCTCTCCCACTCCCCCTGCTTGTGTTCCCTCTCTGGTTGTCTCTGTCAAATAAATAAATAAAATCTTAAAAAAAAAAATTTTTTAAGTTGAGAAATATTTTCTACAATTGCTGGAAGTGAAATATAAGAATAGTATTGGTGACCCTAGGAAAAAAAAATCCAACAAAGCTTTGTGTATTAGTTTGCTAGGGCTGCCATAATAAAACACTGCAGACTGAGTGATTTAACAAAAATTTCTTTTCTCATATTTCTGAAGGCTTGATGTCTATGATCAAGGTGTCATCAGGTTTGGTTTCTCTTGAGGCTTCCTCTCTCCTTGGCTTGAAGATGGCTTCCTTCTCACGGTGTCCTTACATGGCCTTCCCTCAGCACATGGGCATCCCTAGTGTCTCTGTATGTCCAAATTTCCCCTTCTTAAAAGGATACCAATCATATTGGTTTAGGGCTCATCTTAACAGCCTCATTTTAATCACTTTTTTTAAGACCTTATCTGTAAATATTGTTATATTCTGAGGTATCATGGATTGGAACTTCAACATACGAATTTTGAAGGGGCACAATTCAGCCTAAAACATTATGCATTTAGATACCAAAACAATATTGTATTCCTGGAGGGATTGCAGAGATTATTGCCACCATCAAGGACTTGCAAGAAGCAGGGGTGGTGATTTCCATCACTTCTCCATTCAACCAGTCTATCTGGTCTGGGAAGAAGACAGATGGAACTAGGAGAATGACAGTGGATTATCATTAATTTAACCAAGTGGCACCTCAAATTGCAATTGCTTTAACAGATGCGGTTTCATTGCTCAAAAAATTAACACATCCCCTGGTACCTGCTATGTAGCTGTTAATCTGACAAATGTTTTTCCTCCAACACTTTTCATAAGAGTATGTCTGGAATACAGGAGATCCCTTAGGGTGTTTGTTGATATTACCATTCCCTGGGATTAAAGTCAGTGGAAAACTACAACAGCCTAATCCATACAAGACTAATAATGGACTAGACCCTTCGGGAACAAAGGTTTGGGTCACCTCACCAGGTAAAGAACCATGACCAACTGAGAAGCTTGCTGAGGACAAAAGGAATACAGAATGACTATTGGAAGAAGGTGGTTATAAATACCAGATATGACCACATAACCAATGACAGAAATGAGGACTATAATTATCACAAGTATTTCTTCCACATTTTGTTGTTTGTGTTTGAATATGTATTTGGTAATGACTAGGTTTGTGTGTGTGTATCTATATCTATATCCTATATCTATATTTATATCTTTGCTTTTTTCTCCTATCCTCTTACCATGTAGCATAAAATGTATTGACTATATCATAGTATTTATGTATCATTAACTTTATATCATAGTGTTTAAGTTACAGGATACCAAAGAGAAGAACAAACATCACCCAAAGACTTTCTGTCTTCTCTGGGGAAAGGGTTAGTTCATTTTCAGTTGTACACTGCACAGTTGTATCATGTTAGGTTGAAGTATGACCTTGTTATTGTCTTATAAGTATGGCTTAAAGAGACGCATATGGGTGCCAAATTGGCAAAGGACGAATTTGTGATGGTCCAATTTTATGTATCAATTTGGCTGGGCCACGATACCAAGATATTTAGTCAAATATACTCTGGATGTTTCTGAGGCTGTCTTTTGGATGAGATTAACATTTAAATCTGTGGATTTTGAGTAAAACAGATTGCCCTCCATAATGTATGTGGACAGCATCCAATCAGTTGAAAGCATCAATAGATCAAAGACTGGTCTCCCCTGAACAAGGAAGAATTCAGTCAGTAGGCAACCTTTAGATTTGAACCACATCCCCTCTTTCCTTGGTCTCCAGCCTACCAGCCTACCCTGAAGATTTTCAACTTATATAAAAATATATATGTATTTACACATCCTATTCATTCTGTTTCTCTGGAGAACCCTGACTAATGCAATGGTGTATGATTCCGTTTGTGAAGTTCTAGGACAGCAAAACTACTTATGATGACAAAAATGAGGACAGGTGTTGTTTTTAAAGTGGTGGGATTTGTTGAGGAAAGGGCACAGAAGGAATTTTTTTAGATGATGGAAATGATCTATGTGTTAATAGGAAGTGATTTACATAACTGTGTGTATCTGTCAAAACTGATCAAGCTGAATACTTAAGATGTGGGCATTTTATCATACATAAATTAAACCTCACTTTTTAAAAAATGAGAGAAAAAAGGTTTTGCCATTGTAGACTGCAGAAAAATATCACAGTCAGTAAAAAAAAAAACAAAAAAAAAAAACAGGTTTTTAAAGCCTTTTTAATAACATGGGAGAATGTTCATGATATAATGTTACTTATTAAAAGGCTGTACAATTATGACATGATATTACTTTTACCAAGAAAAAACTGCATGCTTCCCTATAAACATAGGAAAAAATTATCAGTAATGATCTTTGGTTGGTGGGATTATTAATTTTTATTTATAATTATCCATGTAATCCTGTTTTCCAAAAGTGAATATATATTACTTTTTTTTTAAAGATTTTATTTATTTATTTGACAGAGAGATAGAGAGAGCACAAGTAGGCAGATCAGCAGGCAGAGGGAGAGGGAGAAGCAGGCTCTCTGCAGAGCAGGGAACCCAATGTGGGGCTTGATCCCAGGACTCTGGGATCATGACCTGAGCTGAAGGCAGATGCTTAACCTACTGAGCCACCCAGGTGCCCCTATATATTACTTTTGTAATCAGAAATAAACAATGAATTTTTTAAGAGTAATATTTTACAGCATATATCCTGTTCTCACTAAAATTGCGTTGTATTAGTTTTTGATTGCTCCCATAACAAATTGCCAGAAAGTTAGGGGATTAAACCAACACTCATTTATCATCTCACACTTCTATATGTCAGAAGTCTGGGTCATCTCAGCTGGTTCTTCTGCTTTGGGTTTTACAAGGCAAAAATTAAGATGTTGACCAGCTGGGCTTTTATTGGAGGCTCTGGGAAAAAATCTACTGCCAAATTCATTCAGGTTAGCAGAATCCAGTTCTCTTTAGCTGTAAGGCTGAAGTCCTTATTTCCATGCTGGCTGCCAATTGAGAGGTGCCTTGACTCCTAGAGATGCTCTCTCATCTTTGCACATGGTCCGTGCATCTCAGAGCCAAAGACAGCACGTAGACTCCTTCTCATTCTTGGAATCTCTAGGATTTCTGTAGCTGCATCTTTTTCTTGCTTTTAAAGGTTCACATGATGAGAATGAGCCTCCACCCAGATCATCCAAGATAATTTCTGAATTTTAAAGTCCTTAACCCTAAATACGTCTGTGAAGTTTATTTTGCTAAGTAATAGAACATGTTCTCAGGTGCTAGAGTTTAGGACATGGATGTCTTTGGGGACATCCTGTCTCCCACATGCACTGTGTACTACGCTAACGACAAGTTACATTGATTGCACAACCCAGCACAAGGCTCTCCACCTAAGGGAGGTACTCAGTTGACTGGATTATGATTCTTGGATTAAAAAGAAAATTAGGTTTATTCTTACAATAATGAAAACTGCATTATACTAAAACCTTGGCAGAATTAGTCAGAAGTAAATAACTTTTATGTATATTATCTTCATGTTATTATTCTGTCAGCTTCAGTTATGGAAATCACCAAGGTACTCATTTATACTTTTTGGCATTCCTGTATTTCATTTGTACTTTCTGGTATATGGCATTTGGTATTATAGGGTACCTCTAAATTGTTAGTAAACTGCCATAATTTATTCACTTCCTTGGAAAGATACTTATTAAATGCTAAATATTTACCATGTTGATTTGCTTTTGAAGTAAGTGACAAAGATCGTGCAACCAATCAAGGAAATGGCTAACACGGGAAATAGATTCTTTTGAAGAATGTTAATATACAAAGGGACTATTTATGAAAGTGTGGGTTTAGGAGAACTTCAATGCATAAGGAATTGTGTGGTAGGCTAACGAAAGTCTCCCCCCAAAATGTCCCCGTTCTAATCCCTGGAACCTGTGAATATATTACCTTCCATGGCAGAAGGGACTTTGCAGATGTGAGTAAATTAGGAATCTTGAGATGGGGAGATTTTCTTGAATTATCCAGGTGGTTCCCATATAATCACAAGAATCTTTATAAAGCAAAGAGGGAGGCAAGGGGGTCAGAGAAGGAGACTTGATAAAAGAATCAGAGATCAGAGAGAAGATGCTGTGTTGATGGCCTTGAAGATGGAGGAAGGGACCACCATCCAAGCAAGGCAGGCAGCCTCTAGAAGCTAAAAAAGACAGGAGAATCCAGAAGGAACCAGCCCTGTCGACGCTTTGACGTTAGCCCAGTAAGACTGAGTTCTCACTTTTTTTCCTCCAGAACTTTAAAATAGTTTGTGGGGGGTTTTTTTATTGAAATATAGTTGAAATGCAATATTATATTAGTTTCAGGTGTACAACATAGTGATTCAGTATTGATACTCATTATTAAATGATCACCATGAGAAGTCTAGTTATCATTTGTCACCATACATAGTTTCACAATATTACTTATATTCCCTTTGCTGTACATCCTGTGGCTTCTTTTTTAACAATTGGATGACTGTCCTCTTAATCCCCTTCACCTATCTCAGCAATCTGCCCCCTGCCCCCCACCAGCAAGCATCAGTTTGTTCTCTGTATCTATGAGACTGTTCCTGTTATGCTTTGTTTGTTTTGCTTTTTAGATTGGTGTTTTTGGGTTTTTTTAAGCCAAAAAGTTTGTAGTAATTCCTCACAAAAAACCAGTAGGAAACCCATATGAGCAGTAACCTGGGGTAGTTAAAGTCCAACTGTAACTCTGTTTAGTAGAAAATCAAGATTTTACTGGGTGTAACCCTATACCCTGTTGACTTTTTTTCAGGGTTTTCCTGCAGAGATTTAAATAAGGCTTATTTAAAGTAGTGCCAAACAATATTCAGGGTAGTTAGAAAACATCCAAGAGTTGTCTTTGCCCCTGACAACCCCCTAAACAAAGCCCTAATCTGTCCTCACTTCTCCATTTTCATGATGAGCACCCCAGTGTCAGCCCCCAGTGCTCTTTTGCAGATAGCTTTATGTCCCCTCATCAAAATCCTACCCCTCCCTAAATTCCATTTTTTGCACAACCAAAGAGACCTATGCAGAATACACATCACATCATGTCCTGCTCCCCCTAATCCGCCATAAGGGCTAAAATTCTCCCTGGTGTTATACACTCCACCAAACATACTAACTGTGCAATTGGTCCTATTCACCCTCCACCACTCTCCTCTACCCTGTCATCTTGGCTCCTTTCCCCTGGCCCCAGAAGCCAAGGGCTCAGATCCTTTATGCTACCGCCTGTTCTTTCTGCCTGGAATATTCTGCTCTCTGACATTCCTGGGCTGTCTTCTTATCCAGTAGATCACAATTTAAATGTCACCTCTTCAGTGTTATCCTATAACTCCCATTATTCCATCACCTTATTGTAATTGTCTGCCTAGCACTTAACACCATCTGTTTGCTTATTTGTTCATTATTATCTGACCTTGTCCCTTACTAGGATGTAAGCTCAGTGGGTCCACAGGTCTTATTGGGTTGTTTTTTTATCAC
Organism: Leptonychotes weddellii; assembly: GCF_054177405.1. NCBI lineage: Eukaryota > Metazoa > Chordata > Mammalia > Carnivora > Phocidae > Leptonychotes > Leptonychotes weddellii. The sequence goes on from NC_138369.1 coordinate 176,090,567, forward strand.
TGCATTCCAAGCATCTAGAGTAGTGCTGAAGACATTGTGGAAGCTCAATAGATATTCATTAAACAAATAGTTATTAATGAATGCAATAACACACACACACACACACACACAGTTTCAATCAAATCTAGCCAAGTGTGCTGGTCATTCTCCAAATCCATTCTGCACCCACTCCCTTCTGGCCTGCTCTGTCAAAGAGGCAGGTGAGCCAGGATCCCTGAGCTTTTGCAGCATGACCTGCTTCTTTCCTAGAAGACCCGATGACCCAGGTGATCTCTGGACACTTCTGGACTTCTGTGGGCTGCTGGTGGAGCAGCACAAGCAAAGGGCCACTTGAGAAAAGCCAGAAGTTGGACTCAGTTTTAGCCTACATTTACCTGTTATAAATCATCTTGGTCTTTCTCTCAGCTGACAGATGTATTTTCTCATAGCAGAGAATCTCCTTTTGATAGGAGAGAGTGGTTCTCTCCAATTCTCTGTTCATGTCTTTTGCCAATTTCTTGTAAAAATTACATCTCTGATACAAGACTTCATGTTTCTATACATGTTGGGAAATTTCTTCCCTATTTCTAAACAGTATATTTCCTCCTCAGCCAATTTTCTCTGAAGTTACGTTACATGTTTTTGATGCAGGCAGTATTTGAAGTTTTGGCAGAAGATTCTGGATCTCACTTTCAAACTGGGACATTTTCAGACTGCGGACACTTGCTTGGTTTGAACTTTTTATTTTTCCTGTAAGATCTTCATTCATTTGATGTTCTTCACACAATTTTCTGGATATTTCTTGTTTTTTCTCTTTCACACCTTTTTTTTTTTTTGAAGATTTTATTTATTCATTACACAGAGAGAGACACAGCGAGAGAGAACACAAGCAGGGGGAGTGGGAGAGGGAGAAGCAGGCTTCCCGTTGAGCAGGGAGCCCAATGTGGGGCTTGATCCCAGGACCCCGGGATCATGACCTGAGCCAAAGGCAGATGCTTAACAACTGAGCCACCCAGGAGCCCCTCTCTTTCAGGCCTTTTAAAGGACATATTTAAGTTAACATCATGAAGGAGACTCTTCAGATCTACTTCTGGCCAACAGACTGGATGGTAGCCATGTTCTGCTTTCCTCCATTTCTCTGCTTCCAGTTCCTGTCATCCATGTGATCTCTCACAGTATCAGGAAACATCTGGTCTTCAGCATGGTTTCAGCCAAGGATTTTAATTGTCTCACTTTATCATTCATGACCGTTTCACTTGTGCATTTGAATGTTCCTTCTTTTCTTCCCATGTTCTTTCTTTTCCTACACTTTTTCTTCCCTCCTGCCATTTTTTGGTTGAACAGTTCTGGACCTTGCCAAAGATGAGCATTTTCATTCAAATCTTTCTTTATTTTCTTCTGAAATTGTTCTCCATTGTTCTGTAATGCTTTGACGACGTCATTAACATCAGTCACTTGGGAAAGTTTTATGGGACTTGCTTTTCTGTCCTTTGTCAAGAAAAACTATTGTGTCTTCAGATGAAGCCTTGTTCAGAATTTTCAGTGCCACCAAACACGGAACTTGCAATATTGAAGGACTCGCCTCCACCACAGGGAACTTGAGGGCTTCAACGACTTCTCCTTCTTAAGGGGACCTGGGACTTGTCTCAAGCATTCACGCCATTATCAGTAGAGCACTTGAAAGCTGCTCCAGGACTGGCTGAAAAGACGTCTCAGTGGCAGGCAACACATCCTTCATGGCTCCAAAGGGGTCAGTTCTGCCTCCAATTGCCAGCGTCCTATAGGCCCCAAGTGACTACATGGAAACTTGTGGAGCTTTCAGTCTCTAATGTGTACAGGTGCCCCAAAACCAGGGCAATCAGTAGTTGGGCTGGGGGAGGAGGAGGCCAACCAGGTTCTAGAAAAGTGTTTCCTAACTTTGTTTGGCTCACTGTATGAATAGAAAATTATACTACCTATACAATACATCAAAGGAAGTGGAAGGGGCTGATTGCAGCCTGGAGCTCTGCCATTCTAGGTCCCACCTGGCCCTATAGCAAATAGCAAACCTAGAAGACATGAAAGCAATCCCATGCCATACCCCCTTCTGTGCACACAAAGCATAGTGGTGGGGTCACTTTCATGAGTGAGGCCCATTCTCTTGATTTCAAGTTTCCTCTGATTTTGCCTACGAAGTTCCCAAGTATCTCCCTCCTCTGAAGTCTCCTTCTCTCTTTTGTGTTTAGTCAAGGCAGTCAGGCAGGGCAGAGGATAAAGGGTGTTCCCATAGCTATCAACTAAGAAATCTGCATTGTGCCTGGGTGGTTCAGTCATTAAGCATCTGTCTCCGGTTCAGGTTATGATCCCAGGGTCTTGGGAACAAGCCCCACATCGGGCTCCCTTCTCCTGGCGGGGGCTGCTTCTCCCTCTCCCACTCCCCCTGCTTGTGTTCCCTCTCTAGCTATGTCTCTCTCTGCCAAATAAATAAATAAAATCTTTAAAAAAAAAAACAAAAAACTAAGAAACCTGGATTTTGATCATAAGAACTCAGGAGAAGTCAATTGGAAATGGCAGGGTCTTATAATCCCATGAATTTTCTGTGGAGCCAGCATGTCCCTGTTTGATCCAAGTGTTCCTGGAAGGGGGTGACTCTTCTCCTGGGGTGACACAGTGACCCAGGCTCTTGCTGTCATGTAGCCCTGCCATTTTTAGCACATGCCTCCCAAGGAAGTTCTGGGGACCATCTCCAATCCACCAATTCATCTTCAGAAGTGTACCTCCAGGGATGCCTGGGTGGCTCAGTTGGTTAAGTGTCCTACGCTTGATTTCAGTTCAGGTCATGGTCTCAGGGTCATGGGATTAAGCTCCACAAGGGGTTCCACGCTCAGTAGGGAGTCTGCTTGAGATTCTCCCTCTCCCTCTGCCCCTCCCCCTGCTCTCTCTCTCTCTCAAATAAACAAATAAATCTTAAAAAAAAAGAAGTGTACCTCCACCCTCAATTGTATTTTTTTATTCTTTATAATATGTTCCTAAAATAATGGTGTGCTCTCAATATTCCCATTTTCTTGACTCTAGGTTTATGTCTCCAAATCTGAGAAGCAGTTGCTTCTGCTGTTGGATGCCTAATATTAACTATGGAAACACTATAAATTTCCTTTAAAAGACCATGACAAAACCATGATGATTGAGCAAAGCTAAATCCATTACTTGTGAAAGAGATTTCCACTTTCAGATGTGCCAATAGTGTCTCAAAAGGGGAAATTTAAGGGGTACCTGGGTTGCTCAGTTGGTTAAGCATCAGCCTTCAGCTCAGGTCATGATCTCAGCATCCTGGGATCGAGTCCCGCCCTGCTCAGCTGGGAGTCTGTTTTTCCCACTCCCTCTGACCCTCCTCCCCCACCCGCTCCTGCAGGCCTGCTCTCTCTCTCTTGAATAAATAAAAAATCTTTTTTATAAAAAGGGTGGGGGTGGAATTTAAGATAGAACATTTGTAATGTTTGGGGTCATGGTTTTGAGTCATTTAAGGCAAGTTTTTCAGTAGAGAACCAGGATTTGGATTTGGGAAAGTTCACAGGATAGTAGTTTAAGACTTGGAGAACATAGTCAAGTGTCCTGGGTGAGTTTTGATGAGAAAACTATCACCCTCAAAAGACCACTCTTTTCCCAGATAAGCAAACTATTTGCTTGAATCATTTGGTTAACAAAAATTTTTTAAAGTAGTGATATTATTTACTGGTTTTCAGTCTGGTATTCCAACATAAGAATTTCCTGGAGCAAACCATTGCTAGGTTTACGGGTGGTCTTAGTTCTCCATTTTCATCCAAGTTAGATGTTTGAGTAGCTTCAGTCCAAACCGCTTCTCTCAAACCTCAGCTGTCCTTTCATCCATAACAATTTGTCCAATTCTCAGAGATTTCCAATTTCCTGAGTCAACTTTTCCATTGTGTATTAGATATCTCCTTTCGATAAACACCTCAGAAAAAACAAATGTGGTTCTGTAGAACAGTGACCCATACATTTCTTCTAAACAAAGGTTTGGGATTTTTTAAATGGTTCACAATTTGTTTCTTGATGATATTACTGTTACTAGAAGTCTATAATGAACCATCTTTCACAGAGAGAAAGACTTCTAATACACATATATATATACACATGTGTGTGTGTTTGTGTGCATATATTTCTAGTTTATATTGAAAGGTTGCATTTTTAAACTTACTCACTGGAGAAAATATATACAACCCCATAATATGAAATTTTATAATTGACTATTTGATTTGTTTGGAATAATTTGTGTCAGAAAAAAAAAAAAGGTGCTTTGGCTTTCTCACGAGAAAGTCCATGTGCTTTCTAGATTCCAACAGGGGTGAGATAAATCATATACACTTATCTAGCTTCGGATGTGCTGCTTCAGAAAAAAAAAATGTTAAATGTATCTTTCCCTTCAATTCAAGTAATTTTCTTTTTGGATGCATGCCATTAAAAAAAAAGGTGAGTAAAAACAGAACGTACTTGATGAAGGCAGAATATGATGCAAGCTACCAATTTTGAGTGAAATCTAATTTGAAAATGTAAAATCAGAGTAAGAGCCAAGAAAAAATCTTTTTCATTTCTTTATTTGCCCAGCAAGTTCATGATTGTGACTTTATTGAATATTTAATGCATCAACTTCACCATTTACCATAGAATACTTTGAGAGCAGTTACAGCATTTAAAGATACAAAGCATCAAGTAAGGCTATGTCGAGAAACCTTAGACGCCATGATGAGCATAAAGCAGAGATTTACCATGGATATTCTTCACCCTGACTAACCCTTTTTGAAACACTGAAAGCATCTTGTGTTTAATTATAGATTTCTAAGATTTATTTGTAACATATAGGCAAATTAATATTCTTATAGATTAAAAAAAAAAAGATACTTAGCACAGGAAAGCTTTGTGAAGTCTTCTCAGATTACATTTACTTCCAGGTAATAAGCCTTTAACTTTAGATTATTTTAGCATTTATGTATTTGGGCCAAAGCCTCTATAATATACTTACCGATGAATTGTCTTAGGGTTATTTTTCCATCATTCCTCACACATATGTTTTCTTTCTCTAGAGAGGTTGAAAATTCCTCCAGAACCGAAAGAATGTCTTCTGTGGCCCATTTTTCCTCTACACTATTATATCCCTACTTTATGAGTCATTCCTAAAGGACCAACTTTTCCCTTAAAAATCCTGAGAGAGTGAGTTCATAGATTGACATTTTACACTTTTCAAGAAGATTCTAAACACCTCACCGCCTTGTTATAGAGCAACTCTAGGGGTTCCTGCCACAGAAAAATTATCATAAATCAACACTGCAAATGCTGGTCTGTGGACGCATATAGGTGTCCATCAAAATCTTATGCAGCCTGGCAAATGGAGAAAAATAGGGAAAGAGTAGTAGATTTTCATGACTCTAAGGTCTGAAACATAAAGGGTTCTGCTTTATTCGAGGATTATGTTCATTAAGTACTGATCTTAAGCGTCACTCTCCAGTAGAGTTTAGCAACTAAGGTCTGTTCTGACTGGTCAATTAGTACGAGCACCACACCAGTCGCTTAATATTTTGAATATAACCCAGGGAATGAATTATGCTTTTATCTATGAAAAGTTCTTTCTTCCATGAAGCAGTGGCAATATTAGAGTTTAGTTATTTTCTATTTTTTTTTTTCTTTAATACGGACTTAGTCGGAAAACAACATTGACAACCCTTTCTTGGTCCTCTCTCTCAGTAGTACAAAAATAATTTTATCAACGTAAAAAGTCCAAAAGCCTGGAAGCCACACGAAATTCCTTCTTTCACCTGTTTAGGACTCTTTCTTTACAAAAGTAATGTGTTTATTGCCTAGCTTCCAAAATTTTATCACATTGTTCAGTTTTCATGCTTGCATAGAGTGTCCTAGAAACTGAATGGAAACAAAAGGTTTCAAACTCAATTTTTTTGCAAAATCCTAGATGTCTAGAATTTGACATAGGAGTCATGCCATAAAACACGATGAAACTAAGCACAGCTACTAAAAATAAAACTCCATCTATAGCTTTACACTTTATGCACCTTCTATGCATAGTACTTTAAATCTGTTATCAAAAATTCTAGCTAGTGAGATTATGTTGACACATATGCTAATTTCTGCCTTCAGATATTCATAAGCATAGCTGTGCTGGTATATTTAAGACAAAATATACTTTATTATCAGGGCATAGATTATCAGGGAATCATAAAATCTTAAAGTCATCTAGACTAACCATGTGAAGTCACAATGCCAGTATTTACTTCTCTGTCCATCTTATTTCTGCACTCATAATACTAAAATACCCACCACCTCGAATGCAAGCTGGTGCAGCCACTCTGGAAAACAGTATGGAGGTTTCTCAAAAAGTTGAAAATAGAGCTACCCTACGACCCAGCAATTGCACTACTGGGTATTTACCCCAAAGATACAAATGTAGTGATCCGAAGGGGCACCTG
>NC_138369.1:176097518-176115460 GCF_054177405.1 Leptonychotes weddellii
TTTTTTTTTTTTTTTGATGGCTGCATCATATTCCATGGTATATATATATTCCACATCTTCTTTATCCATTCATCTGTCAATGGACATCTTGGCTCTTTCCATAGTCTGGCTATTTGTGCCCTGCTTCTTAAAACTGTATCTCATATCCCCCTAACCATCCAACTCATTTCCTCTTACATCATTATTTGGAAAACTTGAGCTTTTCACTTTCTGCTTGCTTTTAGGCCTCCACTCCCTTCTGTACCCCTGAAGACGGATTACTGAGTGATTCTACAGTGGGCCATCTCTTCAGGTTCTCTTCTTCTACAGGAAAGAAATAGTTTTAACTTAGGAATTTCTAACTTTCTGCTGCACTCTAGACTTGGGAGAGGAAGGAAAGAGTAATAAAATAAAATAAAATTCACCCCCCTCTATTGGAACATATAAGTGACTGCTATCGATTTTAGCTTTAAATATTTTTCTCCATTATATTGTCTCACGGAGAAAATTAAACAAAAGCATGAGGAGGCACATATCTGTGCAAATGTACTCTAACACTAACAATTGGTGAGACATTGGCATCTTTAAATTAAAAAAAAATAGATTAATGAGAAATGAGCATCCAGTATAGAGCATTGCTAATGAGTTGAATGAGCAGTCTGCTCTCCCATCAAAACGAACTTACTACTTGGTATCCCTATTTCAATGGAGAAAGTTCTAAAGAATCATAGTAAATCGTATGCTACCATGTGATTACTAGCCCCTCTTTTAACGATAGTATTAGTTTGGGCAATATTAACTGCTGGAACAAATAGAGGTTTATTTCCCACTTGCCTAATAGCTATTGAGCCATGGATGCATCCCTTCACATGGAGACACAGGAACCCAGATTCTTTACATTTTGTGGCTCTGCTATCCCTGAGGGCCTCCTTGTCATCTGCATCTGGGCAATAGAGGGAAAAATCAATCTTTTATGGTTGGAACCATACCTTCTTCCAAGAAGCATTGGCACAGAAATGACATATGTTCCTTCCATGCCCATTCCATTGGGCAGAACTCGGGCATATGGCCACATCTAACTGTAGAGAACAGGAAACGTAGGCTGGCTGTGTGCCCAAGAAGAAGAAATTGACTTTTGGTTGATAGCTCTACCACGCAAGGGTCATGAGAATGAATAGTTAAACATTTAACAATGTCTGAACAATCATTTCAACTGTTGATATTTAAAGTTAATATTGTTACGAAGTTAAATATTACAAGATAAAGTAAGCCTTTATTTATATATGTTAATTTAAGATGTTCATATATAATTGGTATAGATTGAGCACAAATAATGTATCTTTACTTTAAATTTTGGTGAAGCAACTGGGACAAAATGTTTAACCATGTGCTATTTTCCCATTTGGGTTCATCCCAGGGAAGGTGGGCTACGAAACAATATCTACAATTACAATAACAGAATAAAACATAAAAGAACATACTTTTATTTCTACCTATCTAGATAAAATAGTTTGTTCTCTTAATGCTTCTGAAAACTAGAATAAAATTCTCTCTTATCAATAATGAAACGCCTTCGATCATTTAATTGGGAATAATCAAATTTCTCTCCTAAGGAAAAAGAAAAAGTGAAATAGCCAAGCACTCTAAAGTTCAAGATTAGTAACAAATTCCTTTTTACGCTTGCCCAACTTCTTATTTAAGGGGAATCATCAGTAAATCAACACACAAATCAGCTAAGTTTTTTTGTCCCCTTGTTAGTAATATAATCAACTTCTACACTGCTTTTCTAGGTTAGGCATTATGCTATTTGGTGATCATAGATGTTTTATTAAGATGATAACCAAGGGGCACCTGGTTATCTCATCCAAGTCAACCAAGGGTGACTCTTGGTCAGGGGTCTGACTTCAACTCAGGTCATGATCTCAGGATCCTGGGATATCACATCATTGGCATCCCCACTCAGTGGTGAGTCTGCTTGTCCTTCTGCAACCTCCTCTCTTCCCCCTCCTACCCGCCTCCCTCTCCCCCTCCCTCTGCTCGTGCTGTCTCTCTCTCAAATAAATGAATAAAATCTTTTTAAAAAAATGATAACCAAAAGCTTATAGTCTAGTAATTGCTAATGAACTCTTACTATGTGGTTATTCAATCCACAAAACTATCCTACAGAGTAGATGTTATTACCCCCATTTTGTAGTAACATTTAGACTTAAAGAGACATTGAACAACTTGTGCCAAGGTGTTATGGTTGAGTTGGAACCCGAACCCAAGTCCCTTCCTCTACCATATGTAACTACAGTTGCCTTCTATTTGAAATGGGTTGTTCTTAAAAATTCAGTGTGGTCAGTAAGACTGTTTTCTAACTGTTTTGTTTACCTTGTCTAATTTTAAATTTATATTTTCTATTGTAATATTAAAAAACTGTGCTCATTATATATGCAGTCTTACTTCCATTTTCTAATAGTATTGTATGTTCTAGCAGGGAAAGCATAGTTTTTTTCTTTAAGGTGGAGTTTGCTGACCTTTTACTAATGAGTAAACAGTGCCATCTTCTGTCTGTGTTCTCATAAGCAGTTGGAAATAAAGCCTTGAAAGACTAGGCTAACATAAATCCATGACAGGAAGCAAGGAATCTGGAGAGTTTTATCATTTTGGTAATGTGTACCTCATCTTTGAACACTTGCAAAGAGGCTAATTGTTTGAAAAGCCTCTCAGGGCAGATTCATGTGAAAAAAAAAAAAAACAACAACAGTTCTGTGTGATTAATTATCTGAAACCTTTGGATATGGAAGGAAGAAGGAAGAGGCAGGAGGGAGACACAGGGATAGGTGGCAAGTGGTTGTAAAGATTCGGGGTTAACATAGTTGAAGGACGAAAGCAAGCAATTCTCTTATTTGTTCTATCATTAGTTTGTTCATTCCCTTCAATATTTTTCTTTAGAGAAACATGCCTGACGTTTGTCAAAAAAAAAAAGAAAAGAAAAGAAAAAGATAGAAAGGAAATAATGTATTAAGCCCTTAAGATTGAATACCAGAAAAAAATATTTTTCTCTCTGCATATGAAGCATGATTGTCAAAACTGGGGCACATGTGACAGCTTATATAAATGTGAAAATCTTCTAGGGTTGGACATTCAGCCAGGAATACAAGGTTTTTTTTGTTTGTTTGTTTGGTTGGTTTTTTCGTTTGTTTGTTTGCAAATCTATGCTATTTTGGAAAATGTATTTTTAGTCTCACCGTACTTTCTAGTCATCTCACAAAAGAAAAAAAATCAGTTAATAAGTTTTTATCGAGACTTACATGAGTTCATTTAAATATTTCTATCTCACAATGCTTACCTTTCACGAATATAGACTAGCTTTAAGCTTTATGAGTAGTAGCCCGCCTTCAGAAATGTTTATGATGTTAATCACATTAACTGCCCACAAGGTAGCTGTTCTTCTAAGGAATTTGAAGAGAAGGTGGGAACCCCCAAGGGAAGTAACTAACATTGCTGAAGTTCTCTTAGTCAGGGAGTTCCAGACCGTGGCAAGTCAAGAGCATGAATCAAAACAGCTTGGGGGCACCTGGGTGGCTCAGTTGGTTGAGCAACTGCCTTCGGCTCAGGTCATGATCCCGGAGTCCCGGATCGAGTCCCGCATCGGGCTCCCTGCTCGGCAGGGAGTCTGCTTCTCCCTCTGACCCTAACCCCTCTCATGCTCTCTGTCTCTCATTCTCTCTCTCTCAAATAAATAAAAAATTTAAAAAAAAAAAACAAAAAAACAGCTTGAACCCACGTCTGAAAAGTATGGCTTTTGGGAGATGCTGCTCTCTATATCATTTTGCATATTCAGAGGCAAAGCAAGGACAACGACCATGTGTGGGTAAAATAAATGTATAATTGGAAATCTTTGCACATTGCACCAAGGGAAAACAGTTGCTTGATTGTGGGCAGATAATCACAATCTACCTCTTCATGTTCATCTGCTTTTCTCAGCCTTTTACCAAAATGAGGTAAAGGGAGTTTTCTTACTATATATGAGGCTAATTTTCATTCTGTCAAAAGTTACTTCAAAGATTCTCCAAATCCCCGAACACATTTCAATTCATTTTAATTTGGATTTTATGTGCTGCTGTAGAGGGATCAGTGTTGGACAGAGGTGCTCAGACTTTTGGGGCTTAGTGAAATTATTTACTAACGTATCTCCAAGAAAGCTGGGTATCTAAGGTTTGAAAGGTTATCCAATATGAAGAGAATCTTTCATCCAGTTCTGAGTAATCTGTGTGAGGATCCTTAACCCACTCCTAGTGTCCCCTAATATCTCATTCTATTCAACATTAGCCAGAGGTATCATACTTTGATTTTATATTAAACACATTTGAGAAAGCCCAGAATTTCCTATCAATTTGCAAGTCAACACAAGAAACTTAGCTTCCTAGTTTGGCATATCTATTTTTATAGATTCATTAATGTCAACATTTCATTATTTCTGTTTGCAGGACAGTCATTATGTGGTACCATAGGCATGACATGTCAACATATGAGGTGATTACACTGATTTGTTTCATAAAACTGCAATACTCTCTACAATTATTTTTCTTTTAAATGAAGTTATTTCCCAAGCATACATAACGCAAATCGTTATGAAAAATCTTAATGTCCCGTTGCCTCTCTGGCTGTAGGTGAGCAGGAGTAAAGACAACGGGGCTATGTTTGCTGGCAGTGCTCCAAATGTCCTTAGCAGATCCCCAGGAGAATGAGATTCTGCCATTACTCCCCAGCTGCGATGCCTTGTGATGGGAAAAAGACTAGGGTACATGCAATAACATGATTGAGTAATTACACCGACCAGTGTAAGTCACTCAGACATTAGGCTTGAGGTTTAACCAGAAGCTCTCTCAAGCATATGATAATCTTTCCATACATGAGCCAATTTTTATCTCCTGTGAACTCACCTTTATGCATGGCCCTGGCCCGTCCCAGCCACTCCACGGGACTTCCTCCAAAGGGCAGCTCATTAGACCACTTGGTGGCCTCCTCCCTGACAACTGTTTATCCTTATATCCAATTTATCCTTATATCCAGTTAGCTAGATGTATATAAATTGAATTATTATCACATGTGATTTATAGGTAAGTCACTTATATGTGCATTAATTTAAGGCTGCCATAACAAAATACCATAAATATTTACATTTATTTACTATAATCATCTTAAGGTAAAAGTCCTATGGCCAGAGAAACTGGGAGGAGTGTTTGCACAGCTTTAGTCCTTGCTCACACTTGAGAATTAACTTCCCTTGTGTTCTTAACTCGGCTTTGTCCTGAGGTCAGCAGAATGAAAATGAACAGTTTCCATAATTCTATTTATATCTTCTCCTCTCTCTCTCTCTCTCAGTCTCTTGCTCTTTCTTTTCTCTCTCCCTCTTAGTCCAGCTGTTTCTCTTTTTTAAATGAGTAGCTGGTATAATTTCTCCTAAATATTCTAATTAACCTCATTTCATTTCTAATTAACCTTAATGACTTTCCCACTTCCTATAAAATATACTCATCCTTGAGTATGTACAGCCTAGTCAAATGTCGACTCTGTCTGTTGCAGGGTTATGGATTTTAAGCTTTTAAAGTATTCTTCCTCACTGAAATTTGAGAAAAGTGTAAGGTAATATTATAAAAATTGAAGTGTTACCAACACCTAGTAAGAGATAGCTAAATAGACAAATATGTTGAAAAAGGTAAGTGACATAGTGAATTATAAGCATGGGAAACCCAGAGTTCGTTTTTTATGTATTAGTGAGTATAGTTTTTCTTAAAAAGATTTTGTTTATTTATTTATTTTTTAGTAATCTCCACACCTGACATGGGGCTTGAACTCACAACCCTGAGATCAAAAATCACATATCCACCGACTGAGCCAGCCAGGCACTCTGACATAGTTTTGAAAAACTCTTACATATCTTTAAATTTTTCTTTGTTACCTCACTTTGACTATGTATTTGGAGACAAAGTTCCCTCATCTTTAGTCTGCCTTGGACTCTTTCTCAACGTACCAACCACTGACTCATCACAATTCATTTTATTCAGTTTTCTAAGTAAAATGGTAATAGTTCTATTTATTGATGGCTTGCATATGCTAAAAACGCTATTAGATGATAATACATACATATAACCCTATCAGCAGCCTGGGAAGTTTTAAGAAATTTCTTTATGAATGAAGAAATAGATATTCCAGTTTATTATAGTCCAGGCAGAGAGGTCAGCTAGCTCTCCAATGTCGTGCAAAGCAGAGACATAGTTGAGATTCAAGACCAGGTATGTTAGCCTGACTTTAATGTTCTTTCATGCGCATTAAAATGTCTTGAAGAAAGTTTATTAATTCTCCTCTTCAGTAACCTTTTCCTTTTAACAAGTCTTCTTTTTAAATAAAGATAAATAATCAAGGGGCACTTGCAATCCCTCCAGAGAAATCAATAGATATTTTCTATTAATCCCTGCATTAAAAATAAAATAAAATGAGAATTTATTTGAATTATATGGTCTCAATACAAATGCTAGTAAAAGAAGACCCATGGCTCACACACAACATAATAATGCCCAGTTTTAACATTTTACCTGTCTTATTTTCTGATTTATCATAAATTACTTACACACAATTAGTTTGATACATATAAATTACTGTGTTTTTGTAAGTCACTTATGCATGTATTAATTTGCTAGGATGGCCATTATTAAATGCCACAAACTGGGTGACTTACACAACACAAATTTATTTTCTCACAGTTCTGGAAAATCAAGGTGCCAACAGTGTTGGTCTCTCCTGGGGCCTTTCCTTGGCTAGCAGATAGCACCCCCATGCTTCCTTTTCCTCCTCATACTTACCTTGCACACATGCCTCTGATATCTCTTTGTGTGTCCAAATCTCTTCTTGTAAGGACACCAGTCCAATTGGATTCGTACCTACTCTTATGACCTCATTTAACCTGAATTACCTTTTTAGAAGTCATGTTCCCAAATACAGTCACATCTTAAGGTACTGTGAGTTAGGGCTTCAATATATAAATTTTGGGTCAGAGGGGGGACACAGTTCAGCCCATAGCAGTTTGCATAATCAGAAAATTATAGCACAGAATATTAAATTTATCTTTGTGTAAAGAAGGAAGATGTTAGGTTTTGAAACAGTTCAAAGAAGGAGGTAAAACCTGATCTGTTAGTCAAGTCTGCAGTATACAAACAGAAGATAAGTGATTGTTTCATGTCAGGTAATATTTCAAATACGTGAATAACATAGATGGAATATGAGAAACACTGTTACTATGGCAATAAATAAAGGTGTGCTGAAGCCAGGAAGGTCAGAACTCAGGATGGCAGGAGTTTTAGTCAAGGAGAAATGACCGCTGGATTTAGCAAGATACATCAGGGAAATTTGGTAAAGATACAATTCAAATGATAACATAACAATAAAAAATTTTTTAAAAAAAGAGAGAGTACTTGTAAGCACTAACAATAATCACTCCAAAAGAAAATAGGCTGAAATAAAGTAAAGGAAGTTGAATAACAGTAGTAGGAACTAGAAAATCTATTGAGAAGACCTCACCATAAGCACCTGAGAATATTTAGGGATTTGATGTTCAACAAGGAGTGGGAAGGGGTGGCGGAGAAAGCCTGCCAGGAAAGAGTTTCAAATGTTTGCATTTGTAAAGCCTTCAGGGGGATGTGGACACCAAAAGCACCTCTCTTGTCCAGAATTAAATCACTGACGGTCCACTCCCCTACCCCTTGAGTTTCTCAACTCCATAGTCTCTTTTCTTTTGAGCTAATTTTCTGCATTTAGAAAAAAGAAGGCCATTTATTTGGGGGTCTTTCTCAGATTTAATTGTTCTAATTTAGAGATTTCCAGTCAGTGGGACTTAGAAGCTTGGAGGTGAAAGTGGGGAGAACCTCAAATCATATGAGGAAGCCCTCAAATCTATTTTCATACCAAGCATCAGTTATAGAATTCATTCTTTATCTCAAGATTAAAAAAAAAAGAGTTTATTGTTTAGAAGCAGAGTTGTGGCCCTTTAATGGCAATGGTGTTTCTTTAAATAAAATTTTCAAAAATTCATGAAAAGTTCACAATTGTAGAAAGAACATGGCACTTCTTCAACAGTCTTAGATTTGAATGTATGCATACAATTTAAGTAGACTACAAGGGAGAGATGGTATCATGTTTGGAACATTGTTAAGAATTCTTTAAAGAGCAAAATATTTGAGGGAATTCTGAGCTCAAAATTTTGGAATTAAAAAATGGTGTGGTATTTTTTTAAAATCTGATAGTTCACTTATAAAGATGTTGCTAGAAAAAACTAGTGTCATGGTGCAGACATATTATGGACAGAGAAAATATTTTTCTATTTGGAAGAAAGAATTAATGTGGGGTATACCTCAGATTTGGTGGGTTTTTCTCCTTTAATTCAAGAGAAAAGGTGGCAAATATAGAAGAGGTTTCCCCCACTGAGAAAGGAAATCGCACATCTTTTTTTTTTACAGTTTTAAATGGGACAAATCCCATTTGGAAGACAAGAATGCATCTGATATTAGCAAAGAACAATTAGAATAGTAAGACAAATTCACAAATAATGACACATAAAGATGGATGCCATGTTGCAAAATTCAAAGCAATGTGAATAATAAAAGCGAGAACCAAAATTTATCAGATTCACAGGGATTTGAATAGTCTTTTACTACTATCAGAGACTGTACTAAAGCTTTATGCGATAGAATCCAAGAAACAGTTCGTTAACTCAGTGGCTTGATTGGACAGAGTTACGGTCTTAGAATATAACCCTCATGGCAGTAGCAGATGAAGGAGATGCTGGCAACCAGAAACTATGTCATAGTACATGAAGAATTTATGAGCACCTAAACAGAAAATCAGACAGAGCCAATGTAGTGGAAGAGATGGATATACTTGACCGCTAGAGTAGTGACATGGTTACGAATGATACTCCAAGATGTGGGCCAAGAACTGTTGGAGACAGTTAGCTGAGATGCTAAGCAGATGATAAGGCTGTTAACTTAGGAAAGCAAGAAAGAAACACAAAATAAAGGGCAAGTCGTATCACAGGATGGAGGGAGTGAGAGAAACAATGTAAATAAGAGTAAGAATTTGCACATGATGAGTCTAAATTCTAGCTCAAATCCAGATAGAAAAGTCTACAAGACAGAGAGAAAATGAATATACTCCGTATTTGCCATTTCTTTTAACACTTCTTATAGACTTGTGCTCAACACTTTATATACACTTTTGTCTGATCTTGTTGACTTGCCTCATTGATAACACTCTCATCTCTATACCTGGCCCCTGCTTCTCATCTCCAGGGTATAAAAAAATAAGCACAAAAATATATATACACTTTTAGGTGGGGAACTGTCAAAATAACTTAATGAATTTGGCTTTCATTTTTCCATTGAAAAATACACTTTTATAAATGGAATAGATTTGAGTATTTATATTTAGTTATGCATTTATACTGATATGCTTAAACTGGAAAAGGAAAAACATAGGAAGAAGAAAATTGAAAGGACCTAGGATGTTAGCATCCTGTTGAAATAAAAATAAAATTTGGAATTTTTTTCCCCTACCTATCAGAACATTTTTATGCTATGGCAGTGAGTACCTGGTAGGGTCATTATTTGATGTCATTTTAGAAGAAAAAAAGACATGGGTGACTTTAGCCTGGGATAGTCGCATAGAGGAGACCATTAAAAAGATATTTGATTATGCACAACCTATAAAGATGTTCACTCCCCTAACATGCTTTTTGTGCAAATATATCCCACTCCCTGTGGGAACTGCCTGAAATTAAACAATGGTTCTTTGAGAACAGGGAGGATTTAGTACTCAGGCAGAATCCCCTTGAAGGCTGCCTTGGGCTTTGCCTGGGGCTGTTAGAAGGGGCCTTCCACAGGGAAGACCTGCAAAACCCAGCATAAAATGTCCATTGAAATCTGAGGAGATGATTAACTCATTTAAAATATCTCTGAAGGAACTTTCCAGAATCTTGGAAGAGGAAAACTACCTAGTTCATATAGTTTTTATTAACTTCAAGGATCCATGATATCCTTTCTCTGGAGCAGAGTCGAAAGGGGTCATTTGAGCAGCGGGAGTATTTGGTCATACATAGCAGTCTCCCCAGAAGATTACTTTGCCCTCCTGATAGAGTTCTTTGTCTAAGGTTGAGGAGTCATTTTTAAAATTCCCATGGGGATGTTTTTCTCACACACTGAGAAGAGACATTAGTTAGAGTCACAGAAACTGATTTTATACTCTTTATGTGGAGTCAAGTATGTTCAGAATTATGCATTTGATACCCTGTGGAGTGGGACTTGATGAAGTTTCTGGGGTCTTCGCTTTATATTTGCAACAATATTTTGAGCATAAGAAAGAGACAAAATAGGATCATTCATCCTGCCCCATCAGATGTTATTCAACAGCCCCTAAAGCTGATTGATTAACTCACTGCAAACCCTACTGGAGAAGGAACTGGACTTGCCTGCTTCAAAAGGGTAATCACAGAAAAATGACAGCTGGGATAAACAAGTTGTGTGAGACAGTGGAAATGATTGCATTTTTTGTCTCTAAAGACAACACTGGTGAATTTGCTGGTCTTGTATGAAAAAGACAATTTTTCTTTCATCTTTATTCCAGTCAGTAACTATCCCATCAACCAAAAAGCCCAGAGCTTTTGCTACAAACTTTGGTGACACTTTGACCTTCAGCTCCTCCTACTGAGATGCACAACAAATTTTCTTTAGAAAACTGACTTTCTCATGATGAAAACCCGTGAAAGGAAAGTGAGGAAAATACTGTTTTTCTCACCTGAGGAACATCAGCATAACATTTGAGGCCTTTGACTTATTTGTGAAACTCATTATTCTGGTTGATCATGTCTACAAGGCTAAAAATTATGACATTATGACCAAATACTTTTAATTTACAAAAAGAATAACATTCCTTTCTTTTTGAAGTGATACCGTTCCATATGAACTTTAAAATAGTGTGCATTTGTAGTTTCTAAATTTATTATTCCTTGATTTTTCCTGGATTGAAAAACTCCTATACATTACTGAGGTGTATAACACATATCTGGTAATTAAAGGGTTTTGAAATACATCAGAGCAGAAGCAATTTCTTCACATATAGAAAGTGTCAACATCTGTAAAGTTGAAAAAGAAATATAACCCAAGCTTTTATACAAAAAGTTTTTTTTGACATTTAGATTTTCTAAAGTAACTTGAACAGATTAGACTTTAGGTATTAGGTATGAAAAATAGAAAAACTCTGTTTACAGTTGAAGCTTTAAGACTAGAGGATAAAAATTGTAAAATAAATGGCTCTGAGTTACAATAAATGTGTGACTCTAGAATTTCAACTCCCCTGGACAAGGAATTTTACTTTGATATCTTAAATTAAAATCATATTAAAATATTTAGTTGGATTACTTCATCATGTTCTAGGTACATTTCATACTTTTTAAAAACAATTAAACTTTTTTTTTTTTTTTACTCTTGACCCCCATTGAGCTATCATCCTATTTCCTGTAATGAATCAGGGTTCTTAACAGAACTTGTCATATGTTGTTTCCTCTTCCGGATTTTGCAAGCACTCCTCAACTCATGCAAAACTGATTTCTACTTCTTCCATATCAGCAAAAATGCTTTTGAAAAGATTTTAATGTCCTCCATGATGTTCATTTCAATGGGGCCTTTTCAGTCCTCATCTGTCTTGATCTGCAGCAGCGTTTGAGAGTACTCCAGGAGAATTTCTGAGGTGGGCTAATACTTGAGAATCACATCCTTAGGTCATTTATAACTCGGGTCTACTACTTTGATAAAGATAGGGTCATGATCTCCACAAGTGGGCAGAGTGAGAGATTGGAGCATGAAGATTATCCACTAGAGCCTCCCTTCTCACATTTACAAGGTATCAAAAAACCAAGTATTTGCAAATTGTGCAGGAAGTATTACTTAGTTATGTAGCCAAGTCATAGTTCTGAATTTCCACTATTCCCTCTGGCAATTCACACTCTCTTACAAACATGTGAATGTTTGGGGTGAGCAGGTTGGGAAGGGTTGTGTTAGTGGAAGGATGAAGTATGGCAACCATATGCTGATGGTTTTCCTAAAATATCTTTTTTAACTTATAGGTTATAAACTTCAGATTTTCATAATTCCCAAACCCATAGTCCTAACTGTCCAGGTCAACTAGTATATTGCTCCATGAATTCCAATCTTACATTGAGAGGAGAAAAGAATTTCAAAGAAGGAACATAAAGATCTGTGCATGTAACTATCCCAAATCTCATTTTCTCACTGTCCTCTTTTCTAAGTGTCTTTAAATGTTATTTATTTAACATTTTTTTAAGAAATCTTAAAGCAGAATTGAACTTTTAAAAGGTCAATTTTTGTAGTACTTTCTTGGAACACAGAAGATGAAAATAATGAGAGAAGCAACTTTCAAAAACACATACTACTCTAGGTTTTGTTTTGTCTCTAAAATATGTAATTGGTAGAGGTGACTTTCTCTTGAAAAATTGTTATATCTTGTCCTTCACTTGCCAACATGGTATAGGAACTGTTTCTATGAGGTTGAATGTGTCATCTCAAAGTGGATTTAACTCCAATCAGAGAAGCTGGAGTGATAAAAGCAAGAAATTACTATAAATCTTCAAGTACATTTTGCTCTTTACAGTATGTTCACTTATCTCTTTAGGGAACTAACTACTCATTTCCTTGTGTTCTCAAAATGTGGCCATTTAGAGCAACGTAATTATAATAATTTTGCAAGCAATTCCTTCCTCATGTACTCATTAACTTAGGTGGAATTGAAATTTTAATAGATACCACTATGACGGGGCACCTGGGTGGCTCAGTCGTTAAGCGTCTGCCTTCGGCTCAGGTCATGATCCCAGGGTCCCGGGATCAAGCCCCGCATCAGGCTCCTTCCTCAGCGGGGAGCCTGCTTCTCCCTCTCCCACTCTCCCTGCTTGTGTTCCTGCTCTCGCTATCTCTCTCTGTCAAATAAATAAATAAAATCTTTAAAAAAAAAAAAAAAGATACCACTATGACTAGAGTCACATATTTTACATGTAAGTAATTACAAAGTTAGAGCAAAGTTAGAACAAAAATACTACACCTATTTCTCACTTCATTTCCTGATTAATTAGTAGAATTTGGAATCAAGTCTGCCTATAGAGCAGAAGCATACTAGCTAAACTTAAAAAAAAAACCTCAGAATTTGAATTTTTCATTGATTCTAGGATCTGTTTGTCTATTGTTGAGATAGTGTATAATGTTCAGGAAATACCCTAACTTACCACTAATTATAACCACAAATACATAGAAGAAAAAATAAATAAAATTGTTTTGGTGAGGTTATTAGTGAATGAATTGATAAATTAATGAATGAACTAATGAATAAATTAATATATAAAATGTAATGAGTAAATGAATACATAGTCTTTCCTTTAGTCCAATTTTTCAGTTATTGACTATGGTCTACCTATGCTCTCCTTCCCAAATGCCAAGCCATTTGGTCCTCTCCTAGGCTCTTTTCCTTTCTTATCTCTGGACCAACTGTCATCTTTCTTAACAGAAACTGCTCATCTCCCTGTAACACCTCTCAGATGACACCAACGTTTGGTAGATTTTCTTAATGTGAATGATAAGACATGCCCTCAAATCCTAGAAGGGTTTGCTTAAAAAAAGTATTTAATCTTTTGGTGTGTACTTTTAATTTCACTAAGCCAATGATTATCCTAAGCAAGCTAATCAATCTTTATAATGGCCAATGAAATTAACAAGGCATAAACCAGCTCTCAATTGTCTGTACAGTAGTATATGAAAGATACAAATAATCTGAGAATTAGATAAAATCAAATATGTTATCTCATATTGCAACTTTTGTCCAGAGGTGTGTCTTAATGTTTTTATTCTTCCTAGGCCAATAGGCCACATAGAATGATTTTATTTAATTGTAATAGGTCAAAGGATTTTGACTAATATTAGCACCAACTAATGAATACAAGATATGTGCTAGATTCATCTTTATGCAACTAAATTAGGGCCAATGAAAGATGTTAATAATTTTTAAGTAAATAGTATAATAGGGAACAGTTACTGGATGTGAAATTGCAATATTCTACAGTTAACAGGACAAGTATCAAAACAAATTTATCTTCCATAGAAAGCAAAAATCAGTATGTTCAGAAATATGTTGACTTTCATAATGAAGCCATATTGATATTCAATATTTTTATGGATAATCTACCAATTGAAATATCTAAATAGATAAGTTAACTGCATTTATTGATTTCTTAGGAAGGTTCTGCTTCACATGACCTTAGAGATCATCACATTTATCAGTTACAAAGTGCTTGCCTGGTGAATTTACTAACCACATTTAATTTAAAATGAACAGTGTCTTTCTGTTGGGTTTAATGATCCTAATTTTATAAGTAATAAAATTGGAAATCAGAAGTATTAGGTAACTTGTCTCAGGACACATGGGTACAAAGTGGCAAGAGCCAGGATTTAAACATAGATCCATTTTATAGGAATTAGCTCACAAAACACTACTATGTCCTACACAGTGTATGGGAGGCATTCAATTCACAAAGGCCTCACTGACTGCATTCATAACCAATAATACTGAAGCCTTGCAAAAATTACTACTGTGGATATTACTTTCCAGCACACTTTATAGTCTAAAGTCAAGCACAGATAGAGAGTTCTGAATTCCTTTGTATGGCAACTTAGCTGTTGCTGAGGAATGGTTGTGGGCATGTATTTATCATTTCTCTACATTTTTAGAGCTGAGTGCATCTTTTGCAAAACACTGCAGGGTTTTCCTCTTGCCACAATGCAAATGTTTTCCTCCTTTTCTAACACTAATTTTCCTCACCTACTTCCAATGTACTATAAGATTTGGAAATGAAATACTGCTTGAGGCTTTGAGATATAAAATCAAGTTAACTTTATCCCACACAGAACCTGCTCTCTAGGGGCTGCATGATCTTTCATATCTCTATCGTCCTATTGCCGAGCTACAGGAACTGAAAAAGAAGCCAATCCAGGACGGAACTGGTTCAAGATGTGCAAAGGGCAAATCCCATTAGAATGGATTTACAATTCAATTACATGAGGTCCAAGGTACTGGGCAAATTATTGGGCATATTATTTTATTAGAGCAAAATTTCACTGTATTGAGAAAAGGAGTTATTAGCTAGACCTTGGAAAGCCAGTTAAAGATCATTGATCTAACATGATTTGACTTGTTTATAAAGTATTCCCTAAAGCTAGTTTCATCTGTCATAGATTGTTACAAGAAGTTTCATTTTAGCTTTTCAAGAAATGGGGAATTGCTAAAAAATAATGGAGAGCCTCATGTGTGTATTTCTGCTGAGCAGAAACTACATATGTTTTAATTTGTAGGTCTGTGAATGCATAGCATTTTCTGAAAAATTACCACTCAACAGATGACTCATAACACATCAATATTTTATCTCAGTGAATAGACCACTAAACTCTATTCAAATTACAGTTTATTCAAAAATTTCATCCAACAAAGATTTTCTATTTATTAACATTCTTACCAAAATGTATCCAAGAAATCAGTTGAGAAAGGGGTAAGATTGAAAAGGCAAAACAGTAAAACAATATTTGGAAATTACAAATAACATGGCTCATATTTACAGTTCAAGTTTGTTTCCTTCATTTAAATGGATAGTTCTCCAGTTTAAGAAAAAATGAAAGATCTAGAAAAGGATTAGTAAATCCTTGAAAGAGTTGTGTAGATATGTCTTTTGAAGAATCACATCACATTATATATGGAAATACTTGACTTCTAAATGGAGCTACTGCCCAATTCTGAAATGAAGCCTTATGATTTTATAGAAGCCTAGATAGGGAATCTGAAACTCCACGTTCTATTCCCAGTTGATCTTCCACTCATTATGTAAATTCTGAATACTTTTGTTTTTATCATTTCTTATGCTTCTTTTCTTTAATTCCTTCCACAGAGGAGAATTAGCTCTTTCCCTTCTAGTCTTCTCACTGAACTAAAGATCAATTTTTGCTGTACATTTATTCACTCATTCAAAGAATTTTTTCATTAAGAACCAGTCTTTCTTCTGGCAGTGATGACAGAACAGTGAACAAGAAAATCAAGTACTGGTCCCATTGAGCTTTTCAGAGAGGCAGGGAAGCAAATAATAAATGAATTTTAAAAAATAATCAGAGGGATGTGATAAGGGTTGGAAATACATAAAAGGCTTTGCTAAAAGAGAGAAAAACTAGGGATAGTTTTGAATTCAGAGTTAGGTAAATTCTCCCTAGGAAGATTATGTTTAATTTGATGCATGAATTTTATAAAGGATCCAAAAATATTATAGATGGAGAAAATGGTTGATGTAAATATCTAAAGAGGTATGTGAAATTGGAATATTCAATAAAAGAAATTCTAGTGTGGTTAGGAAATGATGGACTTGACCTCCCTGGGCTTCATTTATGCGGGACAGTGGAGAGCATGACAAATTAGGGAGAAACTGCCATCTATAAGACTAATTACCTCACCCAGTACCACACTACTGCTTTGGTCCACTGTTGGACTACATTTCCCAGTCTTCTTTGTGATCAGTTATCATCATAAATCTTGAGTATAACTGGCAAACCATGAGTATAAATGGTTCATGCCACGTCCAGTCTTAACTTATAAAGGTGTCTCACGCAATACTCCATGCTCTTTCTCCAGGCTTGATTTAAATCACCTGTTGAGGCAGACTGAGCCACAAAATGAAAGGAGTTTGTGTTACTAGTTTACTATGAAGGAGACCCATACCCTCACCAGAAAAGCTATTTTGAACTACATGAGGGCAAAAAATAAACCACTACTGTGTTAAGCCACTGAAATTTTCAGGTTTATCTGTTATCACAACTACTCTTACCTAAACTACTCGAGTAAAACATTTGGATTTTATTCTAAATGGCAACAGAATATATCGACAGGTTTTAAATAGTGTTCATAATATAAAAATTCATATTTTAAAAATATTCTTGATACAATGTGGAGAATGGGTTGTCAAAAAAATAAGGAACAAGGAAACCAGTTAGGAAGTTACTAGAATAGACCAGACAAAAGATGGCAGTAGCTTTGATTTGGCTGGTAATCCTACAGATGGAGCGAAGTGAACACATTTTTGTATACTTTGAGGCTAAACAAACAAATTTTGCTGATATATTGGTTGCAGGAAGGGAAAGAAAGAATTTGCAAGGATGTTTCTAAGTTTTTATTTTAAATTTATTTAAATAATCATTTTTTAAAAATTTTTAAAACTGTTTTAAATTTACAAGAAAGTTATAAAAATTGTACTGAGATTACTAGTGTATCCTTCACCCATTTGCTAACATCTTACATCACTATGGTATGTTTGTCACAACTAAGGAATCAATGTTTGTACATTACGATTAATTAACTACTAAACTTTATTTGAATTTTATTAGCTTTTTTCCTAATGTCCTTTTTCTGTTCCAGGGTCCTATCCTGGAACAGCATGTCATATTTAGTTGTCATCTCCTTAGCTTCATTAGGTGCACAAAAATTTCTTAATTTTCTTTGTTTTATTTATTTATTTGTTTGTTTGTCTTTGACTTTCACAGTTTTGAGATGTACTAGTCAGGTATTTTGTAGATTGTTCCTTATTTTAGGTTTTTCTGAAAACCTTCCCATAGTTGGACAGGGATAATGAGGTTTTTTTTTTTTTTTTTTTAAAGATTTTATTTATTTATTTGAGACAGAGAGAATGAGAGACAGAGAGCATGAGAGGGAAGAGGGTCAGAGGGAGAAGCAGACTCCCTGCCGAGCAGGGAGCCCGATGCGGGACTCGATCCCGGGACTCCAGGATCATGACCTGAGCCGAAGGCAGTCGCTTAACCAACTGAGCCACCCAGGCG
>NC_138369.1:176115960-176128149 GCF_054177405.1 Leptonychotes weddellii
AAGAAGAAGATAGCAGGAGGGGAAGAATGAAGGGGGGAGATCGGAGGGGGAGACGAACCATGAGAGATGATGGACTCTGAAAAACAAACTGAGGGTTCTAGAGGGGAGGGGTGTGGGAGGATGAGTCAGCCTGGTGATGGGTATTGAGGAGGGCACGTTCTGCATGGAGCACTGGGTGTTATGCACAAACAATGAATCATGGAACACTACATCTAAAACTAATGATGTAATGTATGGGGATTAACATAACAATAAAAAAATAATTTAAAAAAAAAAAACCATCCAGTACACTAAGCAATGCCAACTACATTGATAAACGTATTCATTTGAATTTGGAAAATCCAAAATGAATTTTTGTTCTACCTATTTGTACAAAAGGAACACTTTATTCTCAGAGATGCTTTATCTTTATTTAAATCTGTAGTTGAAACTGATAACTCATGCACTTTTATGAATTTATTTCAAGAGAGCAATTGTTGATTTGTTAATTCCTTTTGTTGTCACCTTTAATCCCCAGATAATAAAACACATTTCATTCTTATTTTCATTTTATCCAGTTTAGTCTCTTCAAAATTAATTTGTACAGTCTTAAAATTCATGATACAAATTATGAAAAATGAGCATAGAAAATCCATGGATACCATCAACAGGCAATTAGTCACAGAAAACCTGTGACAGAGATTTTAACATTTACATAGCACTTTGAAATATAGCTGCAGTTTGTATCAGAATCTCAATGTCCTGTCACTGATCTTTTTTAAGAGAAAATTAGTAAATATTCTGAAATGTAGTTGTTTTTTTTGTTTTTTGTTTTTTATTTACTTGCACTATAAAGTTGTAGCCAGGGTGCAGGGGTATAAGAGCACCTGGTTCCAGGGGTCCCAAACAGACCAGGTTCAACCACTCACCACTGACAAAATCCAAAGCAGAGAAACAAATGATGGTGAAACGAGAAAGGAATTTATTTCAGCGAGGCTAGCACCGAGAAGACAGTGGACTAATGTCTCCAAGACTCTCCCAAGTGCTGAAAATACTTCCAGGTTTACATAAATAAAGGGTGGGGCAAAGGTGGGCAGGTCTGGGCAGGTGGGTGGGTTTGGGCAAGTGGGCAGTGCAGGTGAAATCTGTCACTGTCTTGGAGTCAATTGGGGGGGGTGCTTTGCTGGTTCAGGGCAGTCCTTATTGCTTGATGGGGTAGTTTTGGTTCCCATCATGGGATGCTTTGTCCTCCTGATCTTGAAGTCAAAATGGAGGCAGCTGAAGTCCCCTTTTATAACAAAATGAACTCTTTTAATCTCTGTTCTCTAAACTAAAAAGAATATTCATTACTCTCTCTCTCTCTCTCTCTCACACACACACACACACACACACATACTCAAAGTATCATTGAAATGTCTTCTTCTTTCCATTTGTAGTAAATACATTGCAAAAATGGACCAAATCCTTTGTCCTTCTCTGTATCATTTTTGTTTGTTTGTTTTTCTTGTGGTTTTGAGTTGCCTAATGAAACTGCTTATAAGCATAAAGTTGAACAAAAATCAAAATGGCCGCACTAGTGCTTCAGCACAACTCGATTTTAAAGTAACCTTTTTCCCCTCTTTTACAAACCTCTCCTCCTCCCTTCTTAGCTTTTTGTTTCAGGAACCTGGTGCCACCATAAGATATGATGAAGGAGGCTAGCAGTATGTACACAATGCCTGTCAAAACTGACTAGATCCTGCATATCCCTATAAAACCCCCCAGCCCCTCCCTCCAGGGGGGTGTGCAGTTTTTGAAGGCCATAGCCTGCTGCAGCCTCTTTTGCCCAGCAAAACAAATAAAGCTATCGTTCCTCTTTATCCCAAACTCTGTCTTCGAGTTATATTTTGGTTCCAAAGTATGGAGGTCAGTTTTCAATAACACTATCAGACTCTGAGCTTGGCCAAGGCACTTGCATCATCCAGTAAGAAGTTAGTAGATGTGACTCAAATAGAAACTTGTAAAAAGTGCTTGGTCCTTTCCATTTCACTCTTGTCCTTCTGCCATTAGCATGAGAAATGCCAAGACTAGCTTGCTAGAGAATGAGAGATTTAAGGAGCTCAGTCAAGTTGCCCTAGTCCTTTCTGCAAAGGCCATCCCAGATCAGTGTTAGTCAAATGATCATGAGAAGTACATGATCCCCAACAAGATCAAGAAAGCTGAAGAATATGGGGGGAGAAAATAATTTTCTCTCTACTCTTCTAAGTTCTTGGCTGAGGCAGTGGTGAGGGGCTGTAGTTAAAGGGGAAGGTGAGGAGGTATAAGAACGTATGGAATTTTTCTTTTTTGGTACCTGTGTCTGGGTGTAAGTAACTCATTGGTCAGTTCAGGTTTATGGATAGGTCACCTAATGGGCCTGTTTGTCTTCAGCAGGGGGTAAGAGGTCACTGTAGGCCCCTCTACGTTACTCAGATTTCCATTGTTCAAGTTGGTTGCCTAAAAGTGGCTTCTACATGAGATGCCCAGAAAAACTGAGTAACTCCCCCAAATGGCTCAAGAGGTCACCTTATATACAATCTCCAACTAAAGACAAAAGAAGATGTCAGAGGGTAGTGAGCCAGTATGGGAAGTTTTCAGGCAAAACATAGTAAACAAGGGTATGATTGTTATGCAGATTTAAGTCTCTGCCTTCTCCATTGATAAGGGTTTCTAGAGATTTAGTCATCCTCCTCTTCCTGCCAGAGCATGGAAGACATCCTTAGGAAAGGATATTTCTGTTATAAATATAAATGTCTCTTATAAAGGGTAACTTCTACTTGGTTTTCAGAACTTCTCCTGCTCTGCTGTCTCTTAAAAATAATCAACCTAAAATAAACTTTATGCCAAAGTCATATTTTAGAATGACAAATTCTGCTCTTCAAGAGCAACCTGGAGAGTCAACTAGCATACAAAAACACTTAGATTCTTTTTTTTTCTTTCTTTCTTTCCTTTTTTTTTTTTTAGACTTTATTTATTTATTTGTCAGAGAGAGAGCGTGAGAGAGAGCACAAGCAGGGGGGAGTGGCAGGCAGAGAGAGAAGCAGGCTCCCTGCTGAGCAAGGAGCCTGATGTAGGACTTGATCTCAGGATCCTGGGATCATAACCTGAGCTGAAGGCAGACACTTAACTGACTGAGCCACCTAGGCATCCCCAAAATAGTTTCTAAGCTGTTGAGGTTTTATGATCATTTATGATAATTAATAACCCATATACTTTCCTCTTACATGATTTGAGGATCTTACTGAAAGAGGACTTCAACTACCTCCATTTGGACCTCAGTGTGTACTTCCTAATGGATTAAGTTCTTCTTTCCAGTTTATCTCTTAATTTAGGCAAAAGACCCAATGGGCAAAATGTCCATGGGAACCAAAACTATTCCAGCAAGCAACAAGGACTGCCCTGAGGCAGTAAGAGCCCTCATCATTGACCCCAAAAGATAATGATTAGCCAGACCTTTACTGTCCACCTGCATGTACCCACTGACCTTTGTCCCACATTTTCCTTAAATAAACCTAGAAGTATTTTCAGCACTTCGGAGACAGTCTTTGAGACAATGGTCTGGTGTCTTCCTGGTGCTGGCTGCACTGAAATAAATCCCTTTCTTGTTTTACCACCACACATCTCTCTGCCTTTGGATTTTGGTGATTGGCCGAACCGAGTTTGTTTGGGACCCCAAGCCAGGTGACCTTTACCCCTGTGTCCTGGTTACATTATTTTATTTATCTAAGCTATAATTATATTAATAGGATGACTAATCTTTCACCAACATTCCTTATCCAATTCATCCTTCCTACCACTGGGGTTCATCTTTCTTTTTAGATGATAGATAATAAGATGTCCCTGCTCAAAACCTCTAGTAATCCTCTGTGCCTATCAGATCAATCCAAACTCCTTACCCTGGCATTGAAGCCATCCAATGTCAGCTCACAAATACCAATACTTCTGGTATCTTTCCCACTAGAATGCCCTCCCTTCTCCACTCCCATATCTACAAATATTCCCCATTCTGGAGAATGGAACTGAAATCCCACTTCTTTCTTAGTTAATCAGCCAAGAGTAATTTATTTTTCTTCTAGGTGATCTCACCTAATTCTTTGTTCATGCATGTCTTATGGCACTCACCACATTCTGATTTATAAAATAGTAGATATGTGAACAACTCTTATCTCACCTTATACCCTGCTCTACAATTAAGGACAGAGATCTGGGTAACCCCCTCTCTTCCTCAGTCACCCTTTCTGCATGTTCCTTCATCTGTCTTATCAAACCCGCTATTGGAACACCCTTCCTGACTTGAATTTCAAGTGTCCCAATCTTGGACGACTAGTTCCTCACTTCCTAGCTCATTTTCTCTGGGCCCAGATCCCAGCAATTCTACCATCTCATCAGTCCTATACCTTTTCACTGCCCAGAAAAATCTTTTTATTACACAAGCTGAGTGACATGTTTTATTTTCATGCACCCTTGGATTTTATTCTCTACTCCCTAGACGTCCTTTCCTCTCCCTGTCTTAATCTCCTGGTAAAACCTCAGCTCAGAATAAATCACATTTTTTTCTGTCCCTCCCACGGCTGCATCTTATAGCTATATATGGCAGGAGAAAATCATACAACCATTGTGTTGGTTAATTTTATGTGTCAACTTGACTGAACCATGGGGTGCCCAGATATTTGGTTAAATATTTTTTCTGAATGTGTCTGTGAGGTTATGTCTGGATGAGATTAACATTTGAGTGGATCAACTGAGTAAAGCAGATTGCCCTCCCTTGTGTAGGTGGACCTCATTCAATCCACTGAAAGCCTAAATAGAACAAAAAAGTTGAGTATAAGAAAAATGCTCTCTCCCTCTTTCCCTCTGTCTCTGACTATCTTCAAGCTAAGACATGGGTCTTCGCCTGCTTTCAGACACAGACTTGGACTAAAACTTATATCATCAGCTCTTCTGGTTCTGAGGCCTTCAGATTCAGACTGGAACTTACACCATTTCTCTCTTGGATCTCCAGCTTGCCAACTGCAGATCTTGAAACTTCTCAGCCGCCATAAGCACACGAGCTAATTCTTTATAACTCTTTTTCTGTAGATACATAGATAGATAGATATCCAAAATATAGAAATAGATTTTATATATTTTATTAGCTCAGTTTCTCTGGAGAGCACTGACTGACTGATACAACCATGTTGACTCATCTTACTTTAAATTCATGACCATTAACTTCAATCTAGCTCTTAGTACCACATAAGCATATATTCCCTTTGTTAATTCACTCAGTTTTACATGACCAAATTATACCTCCCTTCTCTTTTTAGTCATCCCAATATTCTTTTCCTGTCCTCATTATCAGCTATTGGGCTTGCTTCTTATTTACTAAGAAAATAGAGACAGTCATAAATGAATTTCCATATGCTCTTGCCTCTATTCTATCAATGTATTTGTATCTGTATTGTATACTTTGCCTAAAGCTTATTTTCCTCTCTAAGGGAAAACCCTCTCCATATTCATTGTATGGAAGCCCTTACATTCGACTCAAATTAATCCTGCAAGTAATCTTTATAGTTCCTATACCATCAACTTTTCCCATTCTACCAGATAATGCCATCGGAATACCATGCTTCAATATTCATTTTTACTACCGATATTAATTTTATTATCATTTTTTTTTCAACAAGCCTTCCTCAAGTCTCTATTCCCCTTTACAGTTAAACTCCTCTTCTCTGCCCTCATAACAATTCTATTAGTTAGGAATAGTTTTTCAAAATCTCTGCCTCGGTTTCATCATCTGAAAAATGTGCACAATCACAGCATCTACTTCTAAGAATTCCTGTGACAATTAAATAAATAAATCACCTGGTTGGTACATAGTTAATAAGTGTTAGACATTTTATAAATCATCTTTTATACTACATAGCAATATAATAAAATATTGTCTTTACTTCTCTTTCTACTCTCTCTAGAATCCCCTCTTACTGGTAAGAATTTGTTGCATGGGTGTGTAAGAGGTCCTGCTCAAAGTCCAGTTAAAAAATAGAGAAACCAACTGGATATTTCAAAAAGAATGGGCTTAATATAAGATGTTGGTAATTGAGGTGTTAGAAAACTGGAGGAGTGAAAGGAAGAAGTAAAGTAACCCAGAAACTACAGGTGACAGCTTCCATTTCTAGGGCTATGGGGGAATAAGGAAGAAATTTTGTTACAAGAACTAGGACCAGGGTGGAACAGCTATCTTAGAAGTTGAAAGTTTGGAAGAGACACTCAAGAAATACCGCCCAAAAACAGAGGAAGAGAGTTAGAACTAGAGATGAAGAACTCTGGGTCTCTGCTGCTTATGCCTTCTGATCTCCCATTAGTGCCTCCAGTTGGAGAAACCCAACAGGGAACCAATTAGAAAAGACACTTGGAAATTGTTTGCACATACATGGCTCCTGAATTACCTAGCAGAGTAAGAGCTAAGGGACATTAAGTAAGTTTCCAGTTAAGAGGCATTTTGATAATTGTGGCTACACAAAGAAATATAACTTTATCTTTTTTTTTCTTTCTAGAAAGTACCTGTCTGTTATGAATAATTGTTTTTTATGGTTATCCCAAATGATTTTATACACTTCATAATTTTTATATGCCTGACTGATATCCATGAAATATCAGAAGTACAATCCCCATCCAAAGAAACAAATGGACGTACTGAAAGGCTCTGATTAAATTTATTATTTTCAGGAATAAAAGTAACCATATCCTCTTTCATTAACTAAATGGTGGTTTGGTAAAATTTTTATACTTTTAATGATTTTTGGTTTTCTGTGATGTTTTCTTAGGCAACATTCCACCAAATTACAGCTTTCCAAAAGTTGTAGTTTTGTGTATAATTCCTTAGTATGATATCATTTTCATTTTAAAACCAGAATCAGGCTGAATGTAGCTTTCTTTTTGAATCTAAAATTTATGCTAAATTTTAATCTAAAATTTAAGACACTGATACCCTAGTGTCCCATTACCTTTAATCAGAAGTAAAATTCTAAAGAAGTTAGAAAAAAATAGCTCAAGATCATTTCATAATTTAAGGTCCGAAGGTTCATCAATTATTTTATTCATCCATATAGTTATGGCACAATGTTACAGTAGAATTTTCTGCATGGAAAATGATGCTAGCTCTGGTTGTAAGGACATGGAAATGGGTAGTATCTAAGCACCATAGATAGATAAGAAGAGAAAAGATATCCAGAGATGATGGATGTTCTTTGTTCATACATAGTCAAATCCATGATTGTTTTCTAGGTGGAAAGGAACTTGCTTCTATTCGCAAGTGGCTGTCACATTTTTCTTTTTCCAGTTGATTGTTGTAACTGTGTGTGTGTGTGTGTGTGTGCGTGTGCGTGTATAGAATCATACAATATGGAGGGCAGACTGACACCTTACAACTTGGTTTTAAGTCCTAGATTTGGCTTTGTTATCTGTGTGTTATCAGGCAAGTGAATTCATCACTTTCAGCCTCAAATATCTCACAAAGAAAATTATTCATTCATAATGATTCATAATGATTATTCATAATGTTGTATTCAATGAGTTGAAGCTTATGTAAAGTTATTTACAACCATACCTGCTACTGAATTAGCACTACATAGATGTTACCTGTTATTTTTGTTGTTGTCTGTTGCTAATTTTGGTGTAGGTTTTTAAATTTTTTTTCTATTGTTTATTTTATCACTTAAAATTTTTTCCAGATTATTTAGATTTCCACAAATTAACATGATATGTAAAGGTTATCAAATATTCCATTCTATGGCTTCATATATAACTTCTTCATCCCGTCCTTTATTCTAATGTGAGTTTCTCAGTGACAGCTTAGCATCACTCAATTGTAAATGAGCCCATATGAAGTAGGGCAAATAAAAACACATTTGCCTTGGTCTGAATACCTGATCGAATATGCCCATCATTCTGTGTGAAGACTGCATCACAGGATATACTTTTTCTCCCTAACATCATGCTCAAATTTTTAATTGTGTAACCAAGACATCTTCCTAGGAACCTTCTCTGAGTATTACGGGGACTGTGGAAGAGGCTTTATCCCTTTCTCATCAATAATATGCTTCCCAGAAGGAAAAAATTGGGTCCAAATAGAGCTTATATTTTTGTTCCCTCTTTTATAACCTCTACCTGTGTCAAGGGGACTCTAATACAGTCAGTCACTTCACTACCAAGAACAATTAAAGTATAAATTGCATGAAGTTCACAACTCATCAGAGACTTTTACAGATGACAGAGATTTGATGTTGTATTTTTTTATTGGCTAACGCATAGCACAGGAATAAAAAGTGTGCATACTTCACAGATTGAAACTTTAACAAGTCATAATAAAATGTGTTTAGATTACTTCTAAGACAATTCTGGGAATATTTGCATACACTGTGTGTATATTGCATATTTTTTCAAGTGCTAACTTTCTATCATAAAAAATAAAATAAAATAAAATTACCTTCTCAGAAACTTCCTATTCCCCAATACGTTTCCGATATACCTCCTCTTGGTCACCTAGTTATTAATTATTGCTTATAATAATAAGTAATTTAGTTGAGACCTATTCTTGTCTGTCCAGAAATTTTATGCAACAATATCCAATAGCAAACAAATAGATGTTCAGCCTTTTTACTGTTACCAAAAAGTTTTGTGGTTATGTGTGTTTTCTATTTTTTTAAATTTTTATCCAACAAAATGCGTAGATTCTAAGTGTTCAGTTCGATGCATTTGACAAAACACAGCACATTTCTTTTACTGCAGAGTTTCCTTGTGTCTCTTTTATTGGGAGAGACCCATCCATGTTGTTGCATGTTTCAGTAGGGGCTTCTCTTTATTGCTGGGTAGTACTACATTATGAGGGTTACCACAGTGTGTTTACCTATTCTGTTGACAGGTATTTGGTTTGTTTCCAGATTTAGACTATTATGATTTGTAGTTATTGATTATTGACTATTACTTTGTGGTGATATGAGTGTATATATGTGGGTGTGTGTGCTTCCTTGTGTGTATCCAACATCAGATGTATTCCACTAGAGGGCAAACTGTAAGCTGTTGATTCATTTCTTAAAAAACAAAATAAATGATGGTTTTTCAGGAGAAGAAATGATTGTTTTTTAATTTACCATTTTTCCATTATGAATAGCTCTTTTTTATCCCAACCACAAAACATTTGTCTATCCCCATGGTCACATATATTCTCCTATATTTTCTTTTATAAATTTTATGGTTCTAGCATATATACTTAGATCCATGATCCAGTGTGAAATAAATATTGTTTATAAAATGAGTTAGGCCTTGAAAAAAGTGATATTTGTTCCATGTGACTATCCAGTTAATTTAGTACCATTTGACTTGGTGCCCACAAAAAAAGGGTTTTGTTTGTTTTTTAAAAATGAAGTTTATTTTATTTTTTTAAAAGATTTTATTTATTTATTTGTCAGAGAGACAGTGAGCATAAGCACGGGGAGCGGCAGGGAGAGGGAGAAGCAGGCTCCTTGCTGAGCAAGGAGCCTGATACGGGACTTGATCCCAGAACACTTAACTGACTGAGCCACCCAAGCATCCCAAAAGTGGTTTTAATGATGTTACAAACATAACGACTTTAGAGTTTGATGCCCCTCAATTAAATAGGTTAGTTTTGAAAATCATTCTTCATATCCTGGGAAGGGCATCATATTACATTTATCTTTTAGGCTATCTGTACTTAAAGATTATAATATAATAATATAATAATATAATATAATATAATATAATATAATATAATATAATATAATATAATTAGTTGTTGCAGACTGAATTGTGTTTCCTCAAAATTCATATGTTGAGTCCTAACTCAGAATATGATTTTATTTGGAGACAGAAGCTTTAAAGAGGTAATTAAGTTGAAATGAGTTTGCTAGGGTCATCCCTACTCCAATGATTAGTGTTCTTACAAGAAGAGAAAAAGACACCAGTGATGTACACAGAGCAAAGGCCATGTGGGGATATAGCCAGAAGGTGGCCATCTGCAAAACATAGAGAGAGCCTTCAGAAGAAACCAAACCTCTTGACAACTTGATCTTGGATTTTTAGCCCCCAGAATTATTACAGAATACATTTCTGTTGTTTAAGCCACCCCATCTGTGGTATTTTGTTAGGGCAACCCTAGCGGACTAAAACAGCAACCCTCGTAAACCAATACATGGTGTTAGACAGAAACAAATATTCTGAATATAGGCACAGTTTGGCCTGAGAACAAACCCTGGGGAAAATTTGCTCCTTAGATTCAAGTTCTGATTTTTGCCTTTTTTGATCATCCAGAGCCTGGTCTGTGTCCAAGACAGGCTAAGATAGCTAACATAACTTTTTTTTCTTTGTAAGAAGCAATGATCATGGACATACCATATTCCTTTTCTGCATACCCATTGTGTCCTCTTCTTGTCCCCTGCCTCCCCACAGCAGACACTTAAGCCCAGATTCTGAAAATTTGTCTTTGGAAGTTCAAGTTTCAAAAAAATATTCTCCATCATATTCCTGCCAACTGGTTCATTTAGGCCCAAAGAGAAAAAAGCAAAAAGAGTTATCTATATATATATATATATATATATATATATATATATATATATATATATATATATGGCAGATTAATGGAATGGGGAGACAAGAGAACATAAAGGAGAGAAAAGTCTTTCCCCTTCAGTCTTCCTGGTGTGGGCAGCTGATGAAAGTCAATGAAAAATGGGAGAGCAGTATAAGCAATGTCCATTTGAATTCTGTTCGTGCCAAGTTAAATAACAAAAATTATCATTTCACAAGTGAATATAAACTACCCAGGAAAAAAAAAGGATTAGAGTAACCCAAGATCCTTCCATGATGGTTCCATGATCCTTAGTAGTGTAATATTTTCCATTAAAAAAGGAGCCTAGAGTGAAGTTAAAACTTCAATTTAAGCCTTCACTACTAAATGTTATATATCTTGTATTTTAACATAAAATACCCTATTTAGGGGAAACAGTATTCCAAGGCCTCTAAAGACATCCCAAACATCAAGATGCTCTTGAAAAACTAATTTTGGATGAAATCAATATAAACAAGTGAATGTAAAGTGTCAGTATAATTGGATATCAATTCCAAAATTAAGAGCTATCAAAAATTCAGAAGTTGTATAAATTAAGCTTATTACCTAACTTAATATTTATGACTGAATAGTTTTTAGTGAGGTGAGTCTGCAATAGTCAGATTTTTAGCCACGTCGGCTTCTGAAAAACTTTTGCATTGTTTTGATGATGTCTTCTTTTCTATTCGTTTAATAAGTTTCATTCAAAACCTTACCAAAAAATACTATATCCAAATGATATTTTGACATTATGATTTTAGGAAGAAGCACACATACCAGTATACTCAACACAAACATTTTCATTGACAGATGTTTTATGAAACAAACTTGAATTGTACATCTTGTTTGGATGAGTCCAAAACCCTTTTTGTTTTGTGTCCTTATATAAAATGGGAGACATGAAGGGATACCGAATGCTATGACTTTGGTCATTTGTGTGTATTCAGTTTTTCCATGATTTTCCAGGGCTTCAGTGTTTAGCCTTTACTTTGCCCTAGAGGTATTGTCTTGTGGTAAAGGTCTATTTTAAATGCGTTTTAAAACTGAAAAACTTTCAAAGAACACGGTATGGAAAGAAGAAAAAGGAAAAATACATGAAACCCTACATTTCATTTATGTACAAACTGTATTTAATTTCAAATTATTTATAATTTATATAAACTTATTTTCAATATTCACTTGACATATGCTTCTGTCTGAAAATTGTTTGGGAATTTTGAGTTAGGATGGTATGTATCTTTTTTTAATTAAAGTTAAAACATTTTTTTTTCACTTAATGTTTTTTTCACTTAGGTATAGGGTCTTCAAGAATGAGTTAAAGTCATAAGAAAAGATATGGGTATCTTGTGATTTTAAAAAGTAGTTCCACTTTTAAAATATTTCACAAATGGGGGCGCCTGGGTGGCTCAGTTGGTTAAGCAACTGCCTTCGGCTCAGGTCGTGATCCTGGAGTCCCGAGGTCGAGTCCTGCATCGAGTCCTGCATCGGGCTCCCTGCTCGGCAGGGAGTCTGCTTCTCCCTCTGACCCTCCCCCGTCTCATGTGCTCTCTCTCTCTCTCATTCTCTCTCAAATAAATAAATAAAATCTT
>NC_138369.1:176128249-176150016 GCF_054177405.1 Leptonychotes weddellii
GGAAAATACTATCACAGATCCTTAGACTAACATTTTTTTTGTTGATTCTTCAAAAACAAAGTAGTATCCAATATTTTTCCTATTTTATATACTATATAAATGTATATTTACATAAATATACATATATATACTATATATCATATGCTATAATTACCAAATATTTACTACATATGTTATAAAAACAAACCCATACAAATAAATTTGAGTATTTACATATTATTATAGAAATGAATTAAAGGAAAAATATAATTCCAGATGGTATTTAAGTTCTATTTTTTTATAAATGGGGGAAGCTAATATTAATTATCCTTACTAGGACATAAAATTTTCTTTAAAAGAATGAATGTTTATTTAATCCTTCCTTTTGAAACTGAAGGTAAAAAGAGACCAGTATTCTGATGAGTTTAATAAATGTTTAAAATGTGATATTTTGCAATGACCAGCAGAGTTTGGTGTCTAGTTTTAAGGTCATTCCTTCCATCTCATCCAGTTTGCGTGCCCTCGAGTCTTGTTTGTCTTAATCAACAGATTTTGTCAGGTTGTTTAAGTTAACATCTTTATAATGACAAATATCTGGTCTGTAAATTGGTGCCTACTTACAAACCTATTATATATTCATGGGTTTACGTGGCTTTACTAATATTAGAATATAAAGAGAAAATAAAAATATGTCAAAGAAAATATATCAACATATGCCTAAGTAGCTATATTAATTGAGCATTTAGTTCTGGGCATCCTGGCAAGATAGAAATGGAAACATGATAGATTATCTAACTGTCATGATCTGATAAAAACAATATACCTATTCTTCAAAGGAGATCATTTTTCTCCTGGTATTAAATCATCCAGCCAATGTATCAATTTAACAGACAATATAATGTTAAGTGGAATTCTTAAGTCATATCATGACGGCTTATTCAGGGAATCTACCAATATAGAATTGAAGACACATCAAATGGGTCTATTGCTAGTCACTTATCCCATCATGGCAAAAGAGTGACCTTTTGGTTTAAGAAAACTGATTTGGAAGGTATTATTTATTGATTGATTTATTTTATTATGTTATGTTAATCACCATACATTACATCAATAGTTTTTGATGTAGCGTTCCATGACTCATTGTTTGCGTATAACACCCAGTGCTCCATTCAGTATGTGCCCTCTTTAATACCCATCACCAGGCTAACCCAACTCCCCACGGCACCCCCCTAGAACTCTCAGTTTGTTTCTCAGAGTCCATAGTCTCTCATGGTTCGTCTCCCCCTCCAATTCCCCCCCTTCTTTTTTCCCTTCCTGCTATCTTCTTCTTCTTCTTTTTTTTTTTTTAACATATAATGTATTATTAGTTTCAGAGGTACAGGTCTGTGATTCAACAGTCTTACACAATTCACAGTGCTCACCATAGCACATACCCTGGTAAATATGTTCAGTTTTATTTCCAAATAAGTACATTTAATATATAAATTGGCTTCTTCAAGCATTGCCAAAAATGTTACAATGATTTCCACACTTCGACGTTTTCTTTTCTTTTGTTTTGTTTCTTCTGGGGCAATTTGCAATCTATAATCTGCTTGACCTTCCTCACATATATCATTCAATTCACCAAACATTTATGAAGCCACACTTACATTTTCCAGACACTTTGCTAGGGTCTGAGGACACCAGAGATTGAGCACTACTCATTGTTCTCAGTTGTGAAGCTAGGTTTGGGTTGCTCTTTGGGTTGACACACCCACTGTAGTGAATGTGTCTCTGCCAAAGGCAGTATCAGTACTAATCTCACTGTGGCAGCAACATTTTTAAAAAGATTTTATTTATTTATTTGACAGAGAGAGACACAGCAAGAGAGGGAACACAAGCAGGGGGAGTGGGAGAGGGAAGTAGGCTCCCCACTGAGCAGGGAGCCCGATGCGGGGCTCGATCCCAGGACCCTGGGATCATGACCTGAGCCAAAGGCAGACACTGAACGACTGAGCCACCCAGGCACCCCCAGAGTGGACATCTTAATGTGTCGTTCCTTTTGCAAGGAAATTTGTAGACACCTTTCAATAAACAACACTGTAGTTTAGTATGTTTCTAATTACTTCAATTTCATTCCCAAGTAGGAAGTATACTTATGAAAATGCCAATTTGACATTCCAAATGTGCCTTTTATTACAGACTTCACATAGCTCTCCTCTTTCCCCCATGATTCAAATATACAGATCTATCAGGACGAACATTTCTAAACTCAAACTTTCATCAGTATTTTCCAAGTGTCCAGGTGCACAGCTGGAGGTATCTGTCATTTCTCTCTCTCAAGACATACTTGGCCTAAACTGGCGGTTTCCATGTATCAGCATCAGTCATCCTTAATCCCCCAAATGTAACATGGGGAAGAATGAAATAAATCAGAGACTCTAATCTCACTTTCTGTTGTATCGGTCGTTTTGAGAGTGGGCAGATCAGCTTTGATAGTGGATTACTGGATGCCACATGTTCTCACTGGAACATCACAGATTGGATGTAACACAAAAATACATTTTTCTGATTTCTAAACAGCACCAGCTGAATCCATATTTCTCATGAATGTCCCACCACGGAATTTGGTATTCTCTTCATCATGTAGCCAGTTTATTAATTCTCTTTTAGCACAATTTCCAAGAATTTGCATCTGTCACTTGGAGCTGAGTATTATGAAGCTTCACCACTAATCTAGGCAATAGGAGCATGGTTGCATTGCTGCATTTCCCGACTTGGATGCCAATAAAATGTCTTTAAGTAGATTTAAGCTAGTTGGCTTCAACTTACATAGAGGAACTGCAACCAGCTATCTTTTGAGAGCTTACCTGAAGTCTCAAATTGGCAGCTTGAGCTCTTGTGTTTGTAGGAGGTAATGACCCTGATTTCTAGAGCTGGATTTTGACAACATTCTATCATTATATCTAGGTGTAAACAAAATGGAATTGGTTAGGATTACCCATTTTCTCAAAGTTCATGTATTTTTAGTGGGGCAAAAATGATCGACTCCCCCAAAATATTATCTGACTGATGTAGAGGGAAGAAAATTTCACTTAGTATTATCATTTTTGTATAATCATGCCAACTCAAACATATCCATATGTCTGGTCTATCAAAGCCAGTTAGCTGGCCAGATATCATTGAGAGAGGTTTTAATCATTTCAAATGAATTTAAAAAATTGTCTTTATTCACCTATTCACTCATTAATTTGAAAACTATAAAGCATATTAAGGAAAAGTGAGTTTAAGAGAAGACCTAAAAGACATCCAAATGGCCAACAGACACATGAAAAAGTGCTCAACGTTGCTTGGCATCAGGGAAATCCAAATCAAAACTTCAATGAGATATCACTTCCCACTAGTCAGAATAGCTACAATTAACAACTCAAGAAATGACAGATGTTGGCAGGGATGTGGAGAAAGGGGAACCCTCCTGCACTGTTGGTGGGAATGCAAGCTGGTGCAGCCACTCTGGAAAACGGTATGGAGGTTCCTCAGAAAGTTGAAAATAGAGCTACCCTGTGACCCAGCAATTGCACTAGTGGGTATTTACCCCAAAGATACAAATGTAGGGATCCGAAGGAGTACGTGCAGCCTCAAGTGGGGCTCAATCTCACAACCTGGAGATCATGACCTGAGCCAGGATCAACCGACTGAGCCACCCAGGTGCCCCAGGAGTGGGCTGCTTCTGCATGAACAGATGGTTAGGGGGATCTGAGAACGTAAGATTGTTTAATGTATTAACCCAGATATCTCCATCATATGACTAAGTCATTTTATTGCTCAGTCAGAACCTTGACTTTACATAGAACTATCTTGGTTCACTGTTAAACTTTCTTTGAATCTTTGAAGCTTTAATCCTTGGCCTGTTCTTCAGTTTTCACTGCTGTCCGGCTTTAATTAGAGCCTGCTATCCTACCCAGGGAAGCCCCCTAGCTTTCACATTTAGTTTTTAGTAGCTGTCTAATCACTGTTACCCTTTGGCTATCTTTTCTTAAAGTATCTATTTCACTTAGCAACAGTCATTTGATTTCACTGTCCTTTATGTCAATTGTTACCCCACATCTCTCAAAGTTGTAATACATTGCCCTAGCTTTCCACTGAAACCCCCTACCCTGCACTGCCATTTCACTGTGAGAGAAAGTTTTAACAGCAGTTTGACTCCCTTATGCCAGAGTCATCTGTGCTCATCTAATACTAGTGATGGTACCTAAATGTGAGCTAGCAGAGAATTAAGCTCCTGAATTCTATCTCTTATTTCTCTGAATAGTCCTGGCAACAGTGATTGCAGGTTGGGGTCCTGGGAAGCAGTATCTAAGAAGATTAACATGCAAAGACTCTATAATAGAGCACATGACAACCTCAAAAAGAAATGCAATGAGGCACGATTGGCCAGAAGGAGAGGGTGAACGGTGATGTCCTCCAAACAAAGCCCTAAGTAGAACCTACAAGGAACTCTGGAACTATGATGGCTCTTCAGTATTATGTATGTTGTGGTAAGGTATAGGTTTTATATTCTTGCAGCTACCATCATTACATGCAGCTTATCTCTAGGAAGGGGGTGTGACCTTGGCCAAAACATCTGATTCCAGCATGGGGCATTTTCCAGAGAGGGCTGTCATCTGAGAATAGTTAGGTAGCAACATTCTGAGAATCTGAGGGACTCAGTCTTTTAGTCCTGACGGGGAGTCTAGGTGGCACATCACAAAATCCACTCTGGAAATTTCAGAGGTAGTACTAGCCTCTGGGCATGCAGCCACTTTCAATAAGATAGAAAATAATGGCATGCTGGAAGCTATGGCAGATGACGTATAAACCTCAAGCAGTGTACCCAGGTCTCTATGGTTTTCTGGGGATTCAGATTAACTGAATCCTTTGGATAAGGACCACAAGCATTCTACAAAGGTTGGTAAGTCTGCTGAGAGGGAGGATCATTATAAGAACTGCTCAGAATTTAACAACACAGAAAATATCAGTACAAGTCTTCAGAATCAACTACCTAGACTCAGGCCAAACTTCAAAGGTTAAGGGTGCAGTCCTCCACAAGACTACTCTTCATTCAGACACCACAAGCCTGAGAGTTTCCAGGGCCACCCTCACTTCTGACAAACTGGCTACAAATTTGAGGATTTTCACTACCCACTCAGGTTTGATAATTGCTACCATTGACTCACAGAACTCAGGAAGGTGTACACTTAATAGAGTTTTATTACATCAGAGAAGATTCAAATCAGACAAGACACATAGATCAGGGTCTCAGAGGATTATAAACTCAAAGCTTCTAGTGTTCTTTCCTTATAGAGTCAGGATATGTCTCCCTTTCCACACATCAGTGTGTAATAAAGCACACAGTATATTGCCACCCAGGGATGATTTTTTGAGTTTAGGTCTCCAGAGTTTTTATTGGGGTTTCATTACGTAGACATGATTGATTGACCCCTCCTTCCCCTCCCTGAAAGTTGAGCTGATACCATATGGCTCAAAGCTGGATTCCCCTAACCATATGGTTGGTCTTTCTGGTTTGGTCAGTCCTTATCCAGATTCTTCTCTCAATAGCACTATCTGGAGTCCTATCTTGAGTCATCTCATTAACATAAATCACCATGCTCCACTATAAGTAACTATAAGCACTTGGAGAATTTCCAAGGATTTAGAAGCTACTTCCCAGAACTGGGGACAAAGGCAAGCCAAATCTTTTATTACAGAGAAACCATCCACTCCACTGAGCCAATGGGATCCAAAAGACTTTGTGGCTTAGAAGAATGCTTTTGTTCATGCTGTATATGACTCAGTACACTCCTTCATATAACTATTGGAAGGAGGAAAAATAGGGTGGGGGGTGGGTGAAAAGGGATAAGTACTTAGAAAAACTGATCTTCCCCATAAAATACTTTAATACCAGTCCTGAGACCAAATTGAATTTGGAATACATAGTGGGAAAAAATAGATTTTTTTTTCAATTCAAACTTAAATTTGTCTGATATCCAGTGGAATTAAGGCTCCCAAGGGAAGTCATAGAAAAAAAACCTCATAGAAAATAAAGAATTTTGTTTCTGCATTCATTAAAAAATAATATGAGTGTATTTGAGATGAAATTTTATATTTACTGAATATATATCAGCCACAAATCTAAAAGCTGCAGATAAAATTCATGAATAAACTTAAGTTCCCCCTCATAGAATTCACAT
This sequence comes from Leptonychotes weddellii, assembly GCF_054177405.1. Taxonomy (NCBI): domain Eukaryota; kingdom Metazoa; phylum Chordata; class Mammalia; order Carnivora; family Phocidae; genus Leptonychotes; species Leptonychotes weddellii. The sequence goes on from NC_138369.1 coordinate 176,134,438, forward strand.
TCTAGTGTGAAATATAAACATGTGCATAAACAATTATAATAAAGTATGAAACTTCTGTCATAGTATAGTAAAGAGTCCTATAGGAACACACAGATGAGGCTCCTAACCATTCTTGGAAGGTGTAATCAGAAAGATTCCCAGAAACAGTGTCTAAAATGAGACTTGAAGAATGAATCAATATTCTATCAGTGAATGGGGTCTTAGAATTAGACATAAACCAGAGGTTTTAGCGTTTCATTTCAAAGATATTGATTAGCTGTAGACTCTGATCCAAGAATGGGAAAGCATCTGACAGAACTTTCCAAATTACACAGATTTCTCTCATGTATCCAGTCTAAACACACATGACCAAATGATGCTAGTATGACTATAGGTCTTCTATTCCATGACACAAATTCTCTCCTTGGATCTGTTTAGTTCTGAAGTTCCTCAATAAGCAATATAAGATTTAGAAAGTATAATACAAATCTGTGATTAGCACAAAACTGAAAAGAATAATTAACACAGTATAAGATAGCATCAAAATTTGACAAGATTTTGAGAGGCTGGAGTAATCAAATAATGATATAAAATAATTAGACCCTGGTTCAAAGAAACAACAATAGACATAGAAATACTACAAGATATAACTTAGCACCGTAGGTGGTAAAAAAAAAATAGACACTAAGGATTTAGTTAATTCTATAGTTGATAGGAAATACAATATGCCTATCAAATGCCAATGCAATCTTGTGGGCTTTCTAGTAAAAATAGAATATCTGCAACATGAGAATGAAAGCTCTTTGTTGTGCTCTGTTTGGAATATTAGATTTGGTTCTGGGCACTATACATAATTTACACAAATTGGTTCTGCCCTCTGGTTTAAAAAATTAGCTACATAAATACAACTAACACAAGATATAAAGCACCATACGTTGGGCAATACAGTCAAGAATTTTGTCAATAGCATATTCAATGGGATTCATTAACATAATACACATTTCATGGGGTACCTACTGGGTAAATCACTGTGCCACAGATAGGAGACACTCAGTCTCTTAATCTTAAGGAGTTCATATTCCTGCATATATGTGAAATTTAGCCTGATTATGGACTGAGAGTCAAATATAAATCAGAACAGAAAAACTATCCTTGGAATACTTGGATCAATATTGAGGATGGCTGCAATTTGAGTAATCAACAGTGACTTATAAATTATTTAAGCCATGTAAAGAGCAATTAGAAAAAAATTAAGGGTTTAAGGAAGGTGTAATATGTATTAATTCTAGACTCACTACAATGATCACATCCCCTCAAAAAAAAAAAAAGAACTACTGATCATTCAAAGCTCAGTTTATTAAACTTATTAACTGATATGGAAAACATCACCTTTATAAACTCTTAATATATCAAAGAGGGAGGAAAGGAAAGGGTATTTATAGGTTTTACTTCCTGGACTCCAGGGGTTTAATACAGGACTTACAAGGCAAGAAAAAATGATTGAGAATTCATGTCAGAGTTCATGACATCCTGGCTTAAGATTGGTTGACATACCAAGGCCAAAGTTTTAAAACCAATCTTGGTGAGCTATTGTCCTGAGAAGCAAACTATTTGTCCAAGTTAGCAGACTGTTGTCCTGATTAGATAACTATTTGCCCAGATGAGCAAACTCAGGTAAATTGGTTTGCAGATTTCCTGAAGTAAACAATTTTTTCACTAGTTTGCAGTCTTATCTCCCTAAGAATTTCCTGCAAATAGCTAAGTTTTGTTGACACAAATTGTCTTGGTACCTACACTGGGTTATTTTCCAGGTGAAGCTAGAGAATATATATTTAAAGATTATATTTATTTAAAGACTTTATTTATGTATGTATGTATGTATGTATTTATTTATTTATTTATTTATGAGAGACAGAGAGCACACACAAGTGGGGCGAGGAGCAGGGGGGTAGGGAGAAGCAGACTCCCCGCTGAGTAGGGAGCCCAACGTGGGGCTTGATCCCAGGACCTGGAGATCATGAGCTGAGCCTAAATCAGACACTTAACCTACTGAGCCACCCAGGCACCACTAGAGAATATATTAAAGCCATCTTTGGTGGTCATTTTGTAAGTATACAATGAACCCCACCCAAAATTTGATTTGGGTATTGAAACTGATGACATAACACATATACCAAGAGGATTATAAAAGTTTATATCTTGACTTGAGGTCTCTGGGGAGAACAGAGTAAACCTCTTAAGCAAGTCTTAAATGGCTTGAAAAAGTAAGGAAAGATCGGCTCAGATTTTTTATTGTGGTTAAAAAGTAGGGCTGACTTGATTAGACATTTCTCCAAAGAAGACATACCAATGATCAACAGGTATATGAAAAGATGTTCAATGTCACTAGTCATCAGGGAAATGCAAATCAAAACCACTGTGAGATATCATCTAACACCTGTCAGGATGATTATTATCAAAAATTGTAAACAAACAAAGATATCAAGTATTGGTAAGGATGTGAGGAAATTGCAGTCCTTCCACACTGTGGTGAGAATGCAAAATGAAAATAGTATGGAGGTTCCTCAGAAAAGTAAAAATAGACCTGTCGTATTATCCAGCAATCCCATTTCTGGGCAGATATCCGAAAGAATTGAAATCAGATCTCAAAGAGATATTAGCATTCCATGTTCATTGCAACATTATTTACAATAGTCAAGATGTGGAAACACTGTCTATCAACAGATGAATGGATAAAGAAAATGTGGTATGTATCTATAACGGAGTACTATAGTAACTTAAAAAAGAAAGAAATTATGCAATATACAACATGGATGAACTGGAATTATGCTAAGTGAAATAAGTCAGTCACAGAAAGACAAACACTGCATGATTCCACATATATGGGATATTTAAAATAGTCAAAATCATAGAATCAAAGAGTGGAGTAGTGGTTCAAAGAGAGGGAAACATGAGGAGTTACTAATCAATGAGCATCAAGTTTCAGTTATGTAACATGAAAAAGCTCTAAAGATCTGCCATACAATGTTGTGCCTATAGTCAACAATAATGCATTGTACACTTAAAACAATGTATTAAGAAGGTAGAACTCATGTTAAGTTTCTTACCACAGTAAAATAAAGTTTTGGGGTTTTTTTAATAATAAACAAAGTACCGAAAGACATGAAAATAAAAACGGAGTTAAAGTGAATTTCCTGAACAAGGGCAGGAATTTCATGGTCTGGGTCTCCCTCCAGCACCAAAGGAGTGAACACCCAGAATTTCTTACGAGTTTGCCCAAGAGTGGAGCAGAAGGGCAAGAAGGAGACTTGAGGTTTAAAAGACATTAATAGTCAAATATCAAAAAATGAAGTAAGACTTCTTATTATGTCCTGATCCATTTTCAGCCAAAACTATGATTTGAGAATGTTGAACAACTTTGTAATGTTTAGGACTCACTCATCAAGAATGGTGCAATACCAGGAGATAAATTTTGTGGTAACAACATCACCGGAGACATCTAAAGGAAAAGAGTGTGAGACTGAGCATAAATGGGGCATCTTTTTTTGTAAGCTCTGTAAAAACAAGACAGTTTTGGAATATACACCATCAGTTCCTTAATTCTTTGCCAAACTCTAACTTGTAAAAGTTTGGTTGAAAATCTAGCAAATAGGAATTGTCTGCATAGATTGTTTCAGTGCAGAAACAAAACTCCCACCGTAGGTATGTTATGATTTCTGGATCTCTGGCCTGTTGTGTTTGCCATCTGAAAAAGTCACTTAGAAAACCTGCAGATTTGTTACAAGAAACTGGTACATGAGAAAAACAAGCACCCAAATGAAAGAATACAAACCCAGTAGTCTGTCTTAGGACATATTTTAGCCAAAGTGTGGGCAAATACTTTCCAGGTGTTAAGATTTATATCAAAGAGTGACTGAGGATGGAAAAGGCAACATTAAGAATAGGGACTTTATCACTGTCAAGAAGTATTATGTGTCTGTAAAGAAGTCACAAATCTTAAACAAGCATAAAGAAGAAAAAAAAAATCTTATCATTTGCAACAACACTGAGGGACCTAGAGAGTATTAAGTGAAATAAGTCAGAGAAAGATAAATAACATACGATTTCACTAATATGTAGAATTTAAAAACAAACAAACAAGCCAAAAACAAACTCTTAGATACAAAGGACAAACTGGTGGTTGGTAAAGGGGAAGGGAATAGGAGGACAGGTGAAATAAGTGAGGGATCAAGAGGTACAAAATTCCAATAAATAAATAAATAAACAAACAAACTTCCAATAAATAAATAAATAAACAAACTTCCAATAAATAAACACATACATACATACACTGGTATGTAACGTACAGCATAGAGAATATAATCAATAATATTTGAATAATTTTGTGTAATGACAGACGGTAACTAGACCTATTGAGGTGATCATTTTGTACTATATAAAAATATTGAGGGCGCCTGGGTGGCTCAGTTGGTTAAGTGACTGCCTTCGGCTCAGGTCACGATCCTGGAGTCCTGGGATCTAGTCCCACATCGGGGTCCTGGCTCAGCGGGGAGCCTGCTTCTCCCTCTGACCCTCTCCCCTCTCATGCTGTTTCTCTCTCTCTCTCTCTCTCAAATAAATAAATAAATAAATAAAATCTTTAAATAAAATATTGAATCAATATGTTGTACCCCTGAAACTAATATAATATTGTTATGTTAATGATAATTTAAAAAATATTTTATCTGCAAAAAAAAAATAGGGACTTTATCACTGTCAAGAGGTATTATGTGCCCATAAAAAATCACAAATCTTTTTTTTTTTCTTTTTTTGTCAGAGAGAGAGCACAAGCAGGGGAATGGCCGGCAGAGGAGAAGTAGGCTCCCCACAGAGCAAGGAGCCTGACACAGGACTCGATCCCAGGACCTGGGATCACAATCCAAGCCAAAGGCAGACGCTTAACTGACTGAGCCACCCACGTGTCCCAAAAAAATCACAAAAATTAAACAAGCAAATGGTAAGGAAAATATCTAAGAAGGTAAAGGGACACAAAAGCACAGAGATTAAGCATAACAATCCATAGCTCTGTTTATCTTTTTTTTTAATTTTATTATGTTATGTTAATCACCATACGTTACATCATTAGTTTTTGATGTAGTGTTCCATGATTCATTGTTTGCGTATAACACCCAGTGCTCCATTCAATACATGCTTTCCTTAATACCCATCACTGGGCTAACTCATCCGCCCACCCCTCTCCCCTCTAGAACCCTCAGTTTGTTTCTCAGAGCTCTGTTTATCTTGTTCTATGGAACTTGGGCAGAAGTTGTCCACTTTGAGCTGTCACTCAACTGCTTGATTAGACAGTATCATGTAGAAGCTGTCCCTTTTCTGAAGTCAGATGCTTCTGGAAGCTTCTCCTTAAACCGTCAGTTTGAGTTCTCTTACTGACACAGTCTCAGTAATTTGAAGATGACTTATGTCTATTTAATTGAGGGATATGAATCCAAGGATCAATACCCTAAGGGCCACTCAACGTTCAGGGGCAGACATTCTTGAACGTCTTTTCCAGGTTGCAAGTTGTGAAGAAATTATTTCACACGATATTCACAAAAAAAGTTTCTGATATCTTTTAGTAATATGATCACATGAGGCCTTTAAAATATTTCACTATATTAGTCTGTACTAAGGCAGCCTCTGGGATTGAGGATGATATTCACAGAGTTCAAAACTATCTGAATGTTGGCTCAAATTTGAAAATTCCATTTGTCCTTTCTAAATTATCTGAAGGTTGACAGTGACATGGACATTGGAGTTTTTGAATTAAATATAATGACTTACAAAGCTCCTTAATAACAGAAGTGAATGCTGCTATCCTCAGAAAAAGAGCATTGCGATTCCTTAAGAGAAGAAATAAAAAGTCAAACAAATTTTTAAAAAGTCAAGCAACTTTTTGTTTTCTTATCCCTATAAGAGCTGAGCCTTCTATTCATCTTCACTACAAATATGTAATAAACGAAACATATTCATAAGCCCATTGCTGGAGCAATTGTTTAAAATTCATTGAGAGGTGCTCAAAGAAGCTTCAAGGGTTTGACCCAGTCCCTTTCACACCTTTACAAGTTCGTCAGCATGGCATTGCAATCACCTAGGACATTGACAACAGCCACTCTTGACTATGCATTTAAAGTTTCTGCAGAATATTGTTCTAATACTTTTTTAAGAAAACTTTATAACCAACGTGGGGCTAGAACTCAATGACCCCAAGATCAAGTGTTGCATGCTCTACAGACTGAGCCAGCCAGGTGCCCCTCAGAATATTGTTTTAAGATAACAGCAAGTTTATACCTGCTATGAAGATAATATTGAAGAGCCTTGTTCAATATAGTATGTTAGCAAACATTGTTAGAATGGTAGAGAATAGGATCTTCTTTTGAGACATAACATAAAATCAATCCAGGAAAATATAGTCAATAATTACCCTGGGAGTAAGAATATGTTGCAAATACTAAGAACACTGAAAAAATCCTTAGAGCCTTTATATCCTAAAGTATAGTATGAGTATTCCTGGTTAATAAGATCATTGAAACCTAGGGGCACCTGGGTGGCTCAGTCAGTTAGGCATCTCTCTGCCCCTGGCTCTTGTCATGATCTCAGGGTCCAGGGATAGAGTCCCCGTGTGGGGAATCCCTGCTCAGCAGGGAGTCTGTTTCTCCCTCTCCTTCTGCCCCTCTCCACAGTTCGTGCACTCTCTCTTTCAAATAAATAAATAAAATCTTAAAAAAAAAATTATTGAAACCTAGACAAAAACCTTATCGACTATTATACCAATCTGTGTGTTTAAATTTTAGTATATTTTAGCCTCAAAAATATGAAATCACTGAAATATATTTATATTAACACATTTTACTTATAAAATTAACTTAGAAAAAGTAAACTTCCTTTGAAATTTGTTGTTTTTTTAATCCTAAATTCTTTAAACAAAAATATGAAGAATGCCAAACAAATCTACTTATTTCTGTTATCCATTATTTTAAAACGTAAAGAGGCAAAGTTTTGTATTTCTTAGTACTTTCTCAGAAAATCCAAAAACTGTTTAAGACCTTAATGTATAAAGATGAAAGATATCTTAATAATTTTATTACTTGGAATTTGGGACATGAGCCAGAAGTTGTCAGAAGAAATTAAATATAATGGCTTATAAAGCTCCTTAATAACAGGTTTGGTAAATTGAATCTAAGTTATAAGTATGTAAAGGTAACAAATAACTAAAGGTAAAATTTGAAAGCACTTAGCAATGGCAAAGATTATTAGAAACTTTTAACTTTTGGGGGCATCGGTTAGGCATCTGACTTGATTTCGGCTCAGGTCCTGATCTTGGAGGTAGTGGGATCAAGCCCCCTGATGGGCTCTGAGCTCAGTAAGGGAGTTGGTTTGTCCCTCTCCCACTGCTCCTCCCTCTGCTTACCCCGCACCCCCACCGCTCACGCTGACTCTCTCTCTCAAATAAATAAATAAAACCTTTTTTATAAAAAGAAACTTTTAACTTGTTTTCAAGAATAAGAATTTTTTTCTAAAATAATTCAGAAGTATGTCAAAAATACAAAAAGTTGAAGAAATATTTTAAATGATGAAATTGAAATGATGTGAAATAATTTTTTCTCACCTTTATGGACTTAGGAGTCAGTATATAAAGTTACCTGGATAAGTTTAGCTAACTAATAACTGATGCTTATGGTCAATCCAATTTAGTATTTTTTCTTTAATACAACAGCAACCATTTGAGGTGAGTACTTGATTATTCTGGTAATCTTAATAATAAACTGGTTTAATCAATAAGTGAGATGATAAAATTCAATAGTAGTCGATTTTTTTCTTTTGCCAAAACATTAGCTAATCCACAGGATCTAGTTACATACTAAGAAGAGACAATGCAAAGAAGAAGGAAGAGGAGGGGGAGGAGAACTATTGCAGCTCTTAAAAATAAGGAGCTTGGGTGGCACCTGGGTGGTTCAGTCGTTAAGCGTCTGCCTTCGGCTCAGGTCATGATCCCAGGGTCCTGGGATGGAGCCCCGCAAGGGGCTTCTTGCTCCGCAGGAAGCCTGCTTCTCCCTCTCCCACTCCCCCTGTTTGTGTTCCCTATCTCGTTGTGTCTCTCTCTGTCAAAAAAATAAACAAAATCTTTAAAAAAAAAAAAAAAGTAAGGAGCTTGGATTATCAAAGAGAAGAGGCTACCTTCCTTGATTTTTTTTATCCAGAAAATTTTAAAAATGTTTTTTTATTTTGTCTATTTCTGTAACCTTGCTTTCAACAGCATTGCACCTATTATATAGATCCCTACAATGAAGGGAAAGTAAAGAAGCAACATATTCTCTGGGTGCTAAAATTCAGTTTGTGGAAATATATCTAGAAAATGTTGATCAACTAAGAGACTCTTAATCTCAGGAAACAAACTGTGGGTTGCTGGAGTGGAGGGGGGTGGGAGGGATGGGGTAGCTGGATGATAGACATTGGGGAAGGTATCTACTATGGTGAGCACTGTGAATTGTGTAAAACTGATGAATCACAGACCTGTACCCCTGAAACAAATAATACATTACATGTTAATTAAAAAATTTTTTTAAAAAATGAAAATGATCAATTAAAAGAGCCCTAAAGTGAAATCAACAAAGTGAGGTGACCTCTCATGGCTTCCGCCAGGGCTTATCATAATGTTATTGATGCTGCGACATGAGTCAACTGGCTGGGACTTCCCAAGGTCCAGAGGACACTCAAGGCTACTTGGTCTCTACCCTCATTTACTGAATCTGCAAGGAATTCTATCAATTACTCATTCAGCAGTTTTGCAAACATCCTTCAAGTCCTTGCATGTGTCTGTACCTTCATAGCTATTGAAGGAAGATATGAAGAAATACCTCACTCCTTGCTTTTGAAGACTCCAATCATCTACTTTTCAGACATGTAAGCTGCTACAATGTGATCTGATCAACCCGTAAGAGAGGTAGACAGAGTGGAGGGGCTGAGAGGCAACCAGTCTGAGTGTGGTTGGAGGGATGGCTCCTGGAGGGAGGGCTTGAAGTGAGTCTTAAGTACAGGAGCTGTCCAGGAGACACTGGGGAAGGGAGGTCACTCAGTAGGAATCCCACAAAATCACACAGGCAGATGAAGTGACTGACTCACTACTGAATTTTAGAGACTGTCTTCAGTCCAGTTAAGTTTCTCTTAATTAGATAGGGTTCATTTTAGGGACTGAAATATATGTGAAGCTTCAAGTGGGAGGTGAGTGGCAGACGTGTGAGGAAAGCAGGGAGAAGCAAATGTTAGAAACCAGACTGGGTCTGATTTTATCAGTATTCCTAGAAAAAGCTAGTCATTTGTGATTTTTTTAAACATAATTATTGCTACTCCAGATCATTCTTCTACAAAGACACAAATTATCCAAGTGACTATAAAATACTCTCCCAAAGTATTTTAAACTGGGAAAAATAGGATATAAAGAAGGTGCACGTTCTGCCTGAATATGTCACACTGCTCTTACCAAACTCTCATTTTTTAAGTTCCAGGAATGTATCTGCTTTTTCACATTTAAATATGTGAAAAGAAATGCAGACTGTAGTGGTAGGACAATAAAGTCATGTTGAACTTCTCACACAATTGCTTTTGTGATGTTCAAAGCAGTTATTCTTGCTGTCAGCAGGAATAAAATATACTACCACTGAAGAGTGCAAAAAAAATTAAATGTGTTCCTGGGAATTACAACATAAGCTGCATGCAAATAACCTCACAATATCTAAGGCCTGTCCCCTATTTGGTACTGCTGATGTTTCAGTTTTAATTTGTTGAGGCTTTCTGGTTTGTTTTTAATTTCCTAAAAGCTGAAGCAGAATCTATCTATCAGCTTACGTCTAAAATAACTGGGTTAGGGGCGCCTGGGTGGCTCAGTTGTTTAAGCATCTACCTTCCACTCAGGTCATGATCCTGGGGTCCTGGGATTGAGCCCCACATTGTCCATTGTTGGGCTCCCTGCTCAGTGGGAAGTCTGCTCTCCCTCTGCCCCTCCCCCTACTCGTGCACATGCGCGCATGCTCTCTCTCTCAAATAAATAAATAAAAACCTCTAAAAAAATAAATGAAAAATAAAATAAAATGGTCCTGGGCTGGGGGGGGGGGCGGATATAACTAGTGCACTTAATAAAAATATTTCTCTCTAAAAATGAAAAGCATTGTTATAAAAATTAAAACAAGTTTTACAACCAATAGTTTTTGGGTTTTTTTTAAAGATTTTATTTATTTGACAGAGAGAAACACAGCGAGAGAGGGAACGATCAGGAGGAGTGGGAGAGGGAGGCAGGGGGAGTGGGAGAAGGAGGCAGGGGGAGTGGGAGAGGGAGGCAGGGGGAGTGGGAGAGGGAGAAGCAGGCTTCCCACAGAGCAAGGAGCCCAATGTGGGGCTCAATCCCAGCACCCTGGGATCATGACCTGAGCCAAAGGCAGATGCTTAATGACTGAGCCACCCAGGCGCCCCACCAATAGTCTTTTGAAGACTAACATTTGGATACAGGCTTCATAAGCAGACTTTGGTGTTGTGACAGTGTATCTCACAAAAGGGGCATGTGGGTCCTTCAACAAAATATATGACTCCTAAAGACCTCTCATTATTGTATGCAAATATTATAAAATAATCAGGTAACGATCTGCTGTTTGAAATTCTGTTTTTGCTATGGCTGTAACTACTTCCCCAACAAAGTCTTATCCAGGTCCAAGATCATCTATTCTTTTAAAAAGTAGTAAATAATAATACACATACTAATTATAGTAACATATGCAAAATTTAAATATCCATATGATCCATAATTCTTTGAAAACACAATAATCTGTGGGATTGTAGAGAAAAATTTTTTTTTAAGATTTTATTTATTTATTTGACAGAGAGACACAGCGAGAGAGGAAACACAAGCAAGGGGAGTGGGAGAGGGAGAAGAAGGCTTCCCGCTGAGCAGGGAGCCCAATGCGGGGCTCGATCCCAGGACCCCAGGACCATGACCTGAGCCAAAGGCAGACGCTTAACGACTGAGCCACTCAGGCGCCCCGAGAAAATATTTTTTATATTTCTGCATAGTTAAAGCTTTCTGGGTAAATCTTACAGAAATTTGCAACACGAGTAAATTTGTAAATATAATTTATGACTGATTTAGATAGTAAGAGAATTCCATAGAAATTTATCCGGGGGGGGCTGGGGATTTGAGAATTAGGACCATAAAGATATAATATAAAGATATTATAAAGCTAGAGGCAATGATCTTATCTTCCCCCTGGAGAAGTTTATACTCACTGCAGGGTTAGAGCAAAATCATCCTTCCTAAGGAGCAAAGCACCCAGGTTCTTTTTTCCTGGGTTCCTCACATATTATACAAACCAGTATATGTAGGATAACATCTGAATCTCATTGCTTTATCCCAGCATTAAGTAATTGGGGTACTGGGAAACCACATGCTTTATTTGTTATGTGTAAACAATAATATTCTGTCCTGAAACTTTTTGTGTGCATTTAGGATAAAATTAATAAATATAGATATTAAAAATCTTACTCTCTAGGGTGCCTGAGTGGCTCAGTTGGTTAAGCATCTGCCTTCGGCTCAGGTCATGATCTCAGGGCCCTGGGATCAAGCCCCACGTAGGGCTCTCCTCTCAGTGGGGAGTCTGCTTCTCCCTCTCCCTCTGCCTCACCCCCTGCTCGTGTTCTCTCTCTCTTTCAAATAAATAAGTAAAATCTTTTAAAAAAATTGTACTCTCTCACCCATTTACCAAGATTTAACTTTTGAGCTGTTTCTTCTCATATTGATCTCCTTATTTCAAATACAAATTTTGTACTGCTTATTTAAGTATAAATTCAATTAGGTAAGCAGAAGCCAGCTGATATCTTTCAATGGTTTTAATACAAGAAATTAAAAGTTTATGTAACTTTTAGAAAAGCTGGGGAGGAAAAGTCTGGAAAACAGCCAATGAAGATCTTAGCTTAAGCATGTAAACAAGTGGGTCATATATGTTTATCCCAAAGCCACTGCAAATCTCAAGAATCTCTGGGCCATTCCTATTCAAATATTTCGGTATCAGCACCAATGAAGGTGAGTCTCAAGAAGTTCAGTTAGAGGCTTCTTGAAATCTCACATCAGTCAAGTGTCTATCCTTAATTCCCACCTGGTAATAAAGGCTTGTCCCTCTTCTCTACCTTTCAAATCTCATAAAAATATTACTCAATGGTTGAAGAATGTGGAGATGGGGAACCTGGAAAATATAGTTTTTGATTTCCACTTCTTAGACATCTTAAAAGGATTTGGCTACAATGCCTGTCAAGTTGACAACAATCTAGCCCACTATTATATCCTGATGCATCAATGTTAAACATAATCTATTGTATATTATGATATACTTTATTTGAACTCCCTTAAACTCCTCCTTCTTTCTCTCCCCTATCCTGCTATTATGGTTAAGTTTTAACTTTGATTAAATCTATATTCAATGTTTGCAGTTTAACATAACTGTAAGTTTATCTACTACCAAGAAAAGTAGTATATGATTAAACTTCATTTTCTTAAAACTTTTATTTATAATTCCATTTCTTAAAACTTGTTTTTCCTAGAGTTAATAATTGCAGCATTTTTTCATTTGCTTTGTTTTGTGTTGCATGTTTGTGTGTTTTAGTATCTACCATTGACTGTTTCCAAACTCATACTTGGAGCTCTTACATAATTCTTAGTATTATTTTTTACATGATCAAATGAATTATATAATCTATCTGTTCTAATTTCCCCCCTCTTCACTCCATGACATTCTTCCTAGAGCTTAGCTGTTACTGTCTGATATAGTTATTCTCCTGGCCCATTGCAGAGATTTTGATATAGGACTGCTTCTTTCTGTTCTCCTATGTTTAATCCCTGTTTCCTTCTAGGTTTCTCCCTCTTTCTTGGTTTACCGTTTTTATATTGATGGAGCACATTCTCTGATAGCTTTCTAACCATCAGTGCAGAGGAAGTTATAGTATGGAAGGAAAAATTGGCATGGGAACAAATTGTCAACTAGTAGGCTTTATTGGAAGATAATTTTGTGGCAAGTAGGCTTTATTTGTGGATCACCAAAAATCAGGGTCTCACAAATTTTCTCTACAACCAGTTTTTGTGAAGAATAACATACTGTGTAAAAGAAATCATATCTGGCTGCATGAATTCTAAGATCAGGTAGAAATAGGGACTGAAGTTTCTACCATTCTGTAAGCAGATTTTCATTTAATTCACTTACTTTCAACCATCTAACTCATTGTTGACTTCTGTGATAATTTGTGTTCCTGAGTTGTCCTTACTGGTTTAATTTCCTTAAAAGATGGAATTCTGGTCAGAGACTGGGGAGGGGATGGGATGAGGAAAGAAAGGGAGAGTAAGTTGTCTGGCTTATGGGTTGGAGAAGGGCTCAAGGTCCACTGTTTTTTATATAAATTTCTACCATTCACCATTTTTCATCCCACAATTCACCATGTTTTGTTTCTTCCATGGTAAAACTTGTAACAAATTTAGAGCCTGTCTTTTATTCTGCAGGGCAAATGAGTTCATTCCTCATTAATTTCCTTTTGGATAGTCTGAGTTGGTTAACAATTGCAGCTCCTACTCTGCTCAAACAAGAGATGAGGTCTCGGGTTTAGACTGTCATTCAAAGTCACAAGGCACAGTAGTCTTCAATAAATACAAAGCTTATTTAGGTTTAAGAAAGAATAAAGGGGTGCCTGGGTGTCTCAGTTGGTTAAATGTCTGCCTTCAGTTCAGGTCATGATCCCAGAGTCCTGGGATCCGAGCCCCGCATCTGGTTCCCTGCTCAGTGGGGAGTCTGCTTCTCCATCTCCCTCTGCCCCTCCCCCACCCGTTCTCTCTCTCTCTCTCCTTCTGCCCCTCTCCCCACTCGTTCTCTCTCTCTCTCACTCTCTCTCACTATCTCTCTCTCAAATAAATAAAATCTTAAAGAAAGACAGAAAGAAGGAAAGAAGAAAGAAAGAAAAAGAAAGAAAGAAGGAAGAAAGGAAAGAAAGAAAGAAAGAAAGAAAGAAAGAAAGAAAGAAAGAAAGAAAGAAAGAAAGAAAGAAAGAAAGAAGAGAAAGAGAAAGAAAGAAAGAAAAAAGAAGAAAAGAAAAGGAAAAAAAGAAATCATGGCAGGTACAACAGCATAGCCAAGATCTCACGACTTCCAAGTGTGGTTATAAGAGATGATACTGAGTGGGTAAGGATCACCTCAACTCCAGGAAGCCATCAGCTCTGCGGTCCCTATGACTTTTCTATATTGCTAGTTATCCAGGCCCTTGCATTCTTTGTCTGATGTTCCTGAAACTCATTGTTCATAAGTCACTAACCAATTAGAGGTTAGAAATCAATTAAAGGATAGTCAATTAAGTTTCTACAACTATGTTCAGCCCATAACAAATTCAAGAGTACTTTCATTTTTCGTGAATCTGACATCTCCTATATATTCTTTGAATCTAAAAGTATTTGTGTAAGTTTCCAACTTTGTGTAACAAACTACTGCAGACTAGGTGACTTGACAGAAATTTATGCCTTTCACACTTTTGGAGAGTAGAAGTCCAAGATCAAGGAGTCAGCAAGGTTGGTTTCATTCTGAGGCTTTTCCCTTGGTTTGTAGATGGCTGTCTTCTTGTATTTTCACACAGCCTGTCTTCTCTGTATGCCTATGTCCTGATCTTCTCTTCCTAAAAGTACACCAGTCATATTGGATTATAAACCATCCTCATGACCTCATTTAATATTAATTGCTTCCTCAAAGATCCTATCTTTAAATATAGTCACATTCTGAGTTACCAAGGGTTAGGACTTCAACATATGAATTTTGGAAGAACACAATTCATCCTGTAAAGCCTCCAATCCTCAGGCATCCCAGTGGCCAAAGGAAAGGATCAGACAACCTGTTAACCTTTTTCTTTGGCCATTCATCTTTGTCCATATTCCAAAAATTTTTATCCCTTCATCTCTCCTCTCCTATCCTTTTTGTCCTTCTGGTTTCTATCTCTTTATCTCTCTTTTTATCATTTTAGCAGTTTATTAAACCAGTAGAAATAAATGTGTGTATTTAATATTTGTGTTTAACCATGTGCAACCAGAAATACCCACTCCCAGATTCAACCATTTTTGAGCCAAATAAATAGAAAAGATTTTTTTCTCCTGAATAATGTTCTAAAATCAGAGAAAAAATTGGAAACCAAGGATAACTATTTAACAGTCATTTAGCTTTGCTAAATAAATGCTTTATTGTATTTTTAAAAACTGTATCTAATAGCCAGAAATGGCAGAATATTCCAACAGGAATTTTCAAGGCTATAATAAACACAGCAAATGACTCAATGCTGTAACTCAGCAGGAAAAGAGACAAACCACAGAACTTTAGGGGTTTTTTTAATTATTTTTTTTTATATAGTGTTCCATGATTCATTGTTTGCGTATAACACCCAGTGCTCCATTCAATACATGCCCTCTTTAATACCCACCACCAGGCTAACCCATCCCCCCACCCTCCTCCTCTCTAGAACCCTCAATTTGTTTCTCAGAGTCCATAGTCTCTCATGGTTCGT
>NC_138369.1:176150116-176161035 GCF_054177405.1 Leptonychotes weddellii
ATGACTGAGCCACCCAGGTGCCCCTCTTAGTATGAATTCTTATTTGGTAGTCTCCTGAAAGGTATGGTAGAGATAATGAAGCAGTTATCAGTTTTTCTATCTAAAGATAAATGATAATCAAAGAGCATTTTTTTTTATTCATTATGACTTAATGTGGGGAAAAAATAACAATATTGTCTTTACATACTTTCTAGTAATAACAGATTCCCAGGGTGTGGTGTTAAGAAAATTCCCCAAATCTCATCTGCTGAGAGATATCTTAAATGTTCAGAACATTGATGCTTTTAAAAATAAAAGCGTAAGTACTGAAAATCATTTTTTCTTCCATTTTTAACCCAAATCTTCCTGTTTAATCAAGAATTCTTTATCCAAACATTTAACCTTGCCAGTTTATGTGTGAATTTGTGACCATTTGGAAGAATACGTCATAAAGTTTTCATTCCTTGATGGAGATTTTGAGAGTCAAACAGAAACAGTTTCTGGCTTCAAAGCATAAAGCATTCATATAAAGATTCACACTGGAGAGCCTGTACTGAGGAAGAAAAACATTTGAATATCCCAGATGATAATTCAAATCATTAACTCTTAGAAAACTCCAAGCCTAGTGATTTCAAATGTGTCTGGGCAATTTAGCAAAACACACCAAAACTCTGCTAAATAGATAATTTTATTGTTACACATTTTATTAGTTTAACAGATCTATTTGTTTGAGAAGAACCTGCAGACTTATAAAAGGCATTTCATTTTGTTTACTGTAGCTGACTGTCATTATGTAACTATTAAATTGTCATTTTACTCCAGTATGCATTTTATCTGATAAATATGAATTATAGCAATAGGTAAACAGGTGTAATTGATGGGGTGTTCAATTTCTTTCATAAGAATACAAAAGTCACCAAAAGTCATTCTTGGATATTTAATATATTGGTAGAGTTTTTTCAAAACCTCATTTTAATTTTTATTTTAATATGTAAACAAATTTTAAACTATTTTTACATCTATAATAGTTATGCTGTCAGAAGGCATGACAAAACATTTAACAACATAGTTAATGAGAATTTTTCAGCCACTCTATCAAGAAGTATTTAGTTGATTCTTAAAAGTTTAACTGTAAAATTGGATTAACTAAAAATGGGCCAAAAATATGCAGAAAAAGAGCCAAAAACATAATAAAAAATATCAAAGTCCTTTTTGTAGTACCATAGAGAATATAAAATAAAATTTGTGATTTACCATTGTTAATTTTAATATTAAGACCAAAGCTATATAATGTGCATATTAAACTGTGCTACTAAAGATTTTTCTTTCTATTCTCTTTACCTATGTTAAGAAAAATAAATATTTTCAGGGTGAAAAGGAAGAAAAGACAGAAGTTGAGAGCAAGTACAGAGGAAAAGTAGTATTTGTTATAAAGTTCTTGGTGTTAAATATGCAAAATGAATCCTACATCTATTATTTTACATGATGAGAGGGAGATTGTGTGAAATTCAATCTCAATCCTTTCCTGAACAAGATACTAACCCTGCTGTGTGGACATTTCCTCGTCTGTCAAATTGGGACAGTAGTAGGATCTACTCATAGAGTTGAAGTGGGTATTGAATGAGTATAAATGCATAAGGCAGTTCAAGCAGCATATGAAAATTAGTGTCATATAAGCATTCAATATTATTTAACCCTCACAAACATAATGAATTGCAGAAAATATAAAATAGATAAGTATGGAATCCTGGAATTCTGACATATTGGCATTTAAGTAAGCAACAGCTCACGGACACAACCAGGAGCAAGTTATTGAGAATATTAGTTATTCACTATTAGAAATGCAATATTGACATATATTTCATTCATCATGTATGAATATTTATATAAATATACATTCATGTATATCATACACACCCACACTTCCTATATCTGTACATAGAGACCTGTCCACAATAAGCTCTGAGAGATCAAACATTCCAGAGCAGTCAAAAGACTTATTGATAAAAAGCTACTGAAAAACAACAGAATTAAAAATTTTAGAATAGGTGTCTAAGTGAATTCCATTATTACCCTATCAAATCTAACTTTAGTCGCTGCTGTATAAATATTTCCTAACTAAAATTCATGTCAACCATAGCATAGAATTTTTTAAATCTTCTCAACTATTGAAAGAGGAGCTTAGGACTATAAATAATTTTGAACCCAAGTAAATGAGACAGTTTTTATTTTTTAAGGCCATATCCAGAAAGCCACTATTAGATATAATTGCCAATATCCAGGAACATAAAATCCTTAGACAGGTATAAAGAAGAGTGGAAGCAATAACTTTACAAATAAAGCCACTATTACCCCTGAAAAGGTTTAGTAAACAAAGAACATCTATACCTGCCAATTAGTTATTGATGACCATTTGATGTGAATTTTATGAGCAATAAGCCAGAAACATAGGTTTATTTGGTTCTTTATTATACTTATATTAGCTCATATGTCAAACAAAAAAAAACAGAACATAATCTAATTTTTTCACCTTTATTGAAGTGTTGATAAGAAATATTATGATATATTGGAGGTAAGTAGATTACTCTTTTCTATCTGCTCTGTGGTATATGAAAAATGTGTTGTTATTCTGATAATTTCAGGATTCCTCCAGCTTTGTTTCCTCTCAAATATTTATATAATCCTTTTACACAATGTTCTAAGAAGAATATATCATTAATTTTCTTTATCCAGAATAGCTACCACCTTACCTGCTATATTTGCAATGAACACTCTGAATATTTCAGACCCACCATATACTTCCCCTCGGTCATCCTCTTTTATAGACAGGTAAGATTGGCCAATATGAGAGACAACATTCAGCTAATCCCCAAGTATTCTGGAGGGTTAGAATTCCATATAATGATTTCTTTATACTACAAGTTCTCAGACATCTTGGAAAATTGCTCATTATCTATTTTAGATTTTTACTGAATCTTTGTGTAATACAAGCATTTTATGCCAAATTAAAAATCAAACTTCACATAGATCAAGTTTGAGTATGTCCCAAACAAACTTAGAAAGCAATATAACAAATAATCTAGTCAAGAGGGTACCTTCTACCATAGCAACTTTGAGAAATGAAAGCAAATCTGCACTTAAGATTATTGTTTTAGACTTTTATATATTTGAATAGCCTATTTTTTTAAGGAAAACCCTCAGATTTTTATTTCATGATCTGGATTATAATTGAGGAAACAGAAGGAGAAAACACATGACAGTTTCTGATAAAAGCACACTGTTTTGCTTATTGTGCACTGTAGCAGTAAAGTACAAATGCCTAACATAAGGGAGGGTGAGAAAAACATGCTGAATTGTATCTGGGAATGTAGGAATTGAACATTGTTTTTGGTCTTTCCTAGACTATTCTGAAAGACATTTGGGATAAGTTACAGCTGGCTCTCTGAAACTTTATTTCCTCTGGTGTAAGATGAGAATTGCTCCTCAAGGGATTAACGACATTGACGCCAGTATGAAGATTCCTAAGAATAAAGAATTCATGCTTTATACAAGACCTGATGAATCAGAACTTTTACAATCTATGGATGATTCACACAAACCTTAAAATTTGAAACCTTAAATTTGAAAATCACCAGCTCCTTAACATTGTATACTTATATGATCCCTTGAATTCCTGGTATAGAGAGTTATAGGAAAAAAGAATCTCCTTCTAAGATGATGCTGAAAAAAGGAGGATAACAAGTTTTGCACCAATAAATATAACCAAGTTGTATCTGGAGCCTTGGGTTCAAACAGTTTAGTTAACATGTGATTTGAGGCACACATCTGTGCAATAGGACCCACATTATTTTAAGGGTAAGAAACCTTTTGTGGAGGGGGAGATTCATCTATAAGGGGAAAACACTGAGAAACTTTGGATATATTGATTTTCTCTATTTTATTCCTGTTTTTAACATCATTGAAATTTGGTCTAATTTTTATTTTTCATTTTCTTCTTCTTGTTTTAGTCTTGTTCTTCTTTGTCTTGCTTGTTAAGATTATTGATTTTACATGTTTTTTTTCCTAATATATGCATTGAATGCTATAAGGTTTCCTTTAAACAGAGCTTTTAGTACATCTCATACATTTGATAAATTGTATATTCATTCTAGTTTAGTTAAAACTATTTTTAATTTTTCTTGAGACTTCTTTGACCCATGCGTTATTTAAGGAGATGTGTTTTTTAATCTCCAAATATTTTGGTATATTCCAGCTATCTTTCTGTCGTCGACTTCTAGTTTGATTTTATCTTTACCTGAGAACATACTTTGTGTGATTTCCATTTTTTTTTAAATTTGTTATGGTGTGTTTAATGCCCAGAATTTATCTTAATGGATATTCCATGTGAGCCTAAGAAAATGTGTGCGCTACTATTGTTGGATGGAGTGCCCTATAAATGCCAATTAAAGTCATATTATCTATAAGTCCTTACTAAAACAAAACAAAACAAAACTATATGTCCTTACCAATTTTCTTCCTGATTGGTTTATTAATTACTGAAAGAAAAGTGTGGATATTTTCAACTTTGGTAGTGGGTTTGTCTATTTCTCCTTACAGTTCTATCATCTTTTAGGTTATGTATTCTGATGATCTCTTGTATAAGATGTATACACACTAATAATTGCCATGTCTCCTTGGAGAACTGTTCTTTATCATTATGTAATTCTTTTCTTTATTCATGATCATTTCTTGTTCTTGAGTCTGCTTTGTCTGAAATTAATATAGGTACTCCATCTTTCTTTGACTGGAGATACCACACCCTCAAGGGAGGAATCATAATTCTCCACTCTTTAAGTGTGAACAGTGTATGGTTACTTCCTTTCAAAGAGTAATATATAGAAAGGGGGTGTGGGAATAACTTGATAGTAAAGCAATCTGACAAACTCTACTTCACTAGGTGATCAAGGTTCACATCAACAGTAATAAATCATGTTGACAATATGACCCCTTGATATGAGGTAATGGAAATAGCACCTTACCTGGTCTTTCTCCCAAAATTCATAAATCCAGTCTGTCCATGGAAAATAATGCCAGAATAATTCCAATTTACAAAATACTTGACCAGTACTTCTCAAAGGCATTAAGCTAATCAAAAATAAGGAAAGCCTGAGAAACTGTCACAATCAAGAGGAGACTAAGGAGTCCTAATGACTAAATGTAATGTGGTATCCTAGAATAGGTTATGGAACAGTAAAAAGAATATTAGATACAATGAATAATGTTAGATAAAAATGAATAATGATTCATTAATCATAACTAACATACCACACTATCTTAAGCTGCTAATAATAGAGGAAACTGGATGTGATTATTTGGGAACTCTATATTATCATCTTATGTTTTCATACATCTAGAACTATTTTAAAATTAAATTCCATCAAAAATAATTGAATTGGAAACTAATACCTCTTGGGATAAATGGGGTATTTTTTAGTACATTATACATATATATATCACTATATATATTATATATATATAATTACTATATATTATATATATTACTATAATATATACTATTACTATAATATATATAATTACTATAATATATATAGATTACTATTATATAGTATATATATATATATATTACTATATATTGTAGGAGTAATGTGTTAATAGAAACCAATCCTGGTTGGTTACACATTACTATATTACACATTACTATACACTTACTATAATATATATAAATAATATATAGTATATTGTGATAATATATAAAATAATGTATATATTTAGTATATTATATATAATAGTGCATATTTATTTATATATGTTATATATAATAGTATATATTTAAAAGTTATAGATGTATGAAAACATAAGATGATAATATAGAATTGCTAAATAATTCTATAGAGAAACACCCAGTTTCCTCTATTATTAACAGCTTATATTAGTTTGGTGTATTAGTTACAATTAATGAATCATTATTTATATATATATAGGATAAGATAAATATACAGATAAAAGGGCCTTGAACAATAAGCTGGAAAATTTCACCAGGAGACTAGGATGCTGCATTGATATAAAAATATATTCCATGTAAGTAAATAAATAGGATAGAAGAATTCTTCCAAGTATGACACAGGTGCTTGTATCAAATCAACCTTCACATGGATAACCAATCATAACTTTAGAGGAAATATAGATAATATAGAGTTGCCAAAAACAAGAAGAAATTAGAGAGGGATAGAATCATGAAAGAATGGAACAGTACTAGTAAAAGTCATGTTTTTGTGTTTTTTTGCCTGAGGCCATTCCCCTCATTATATAAAGCAGGGAATAGTAAAGCAGAAGCCTGTCATATTATGTTTCTGAAGAATCAAAGAACAGAATTCAAAACTGCCAGAGCACCTGAAAGTTAGAGGAAATATCACAGAATGGAAGGAACCACAAAAAAACATGCTCCACTGTGCTTAACCTCTACCAAATTTTTGGCTGATATTTGAGCTATGTACACCTGAAAGCATTCCAAAGAGATGAGTTAAAAGCCAACAGGTGGAAGGATAGAAGAACTGAACAGAAATTTAATTTCCTGCTCACCTGAGAAGAAACATGTTTTATAGTTTCAGTCCAGCTAAGTTAACTACCCACAAGGACAATAACAACAACAACAAGAAACTCTTCAGTGGAAAAAAAACAAAAACCAGAATCTTTACAACACAGGACCCCCAATGTCTATGCAATAAAAATTATTAAACATGTAGAAAAACAGAGATATAGTTCAGAAAAAAGTTGTTAATAGAAACCAATCCTGGGCAGCATAGACATTTTAACAGTGTTTATTCTTCCGATCCATGAGCATAGAATGTTTTTGCATATTTTTGTGTCTTCTTCAATTTCTCTCATAAGTGTTCTGTAGTTTCTAGAGTATACATACTTTATTTCTTTGGTTAGGTTTATTCCAAGGTATCTTATGGTTTTGGGTGCTATTGTAAATGGAATTGATTCACTAATTTCTCTTTCTGCAGTTACATTTTTAGTGTATAGGAAAGCAACTGATTTCTGTGCATTGATTTTGTATCCTGCCATATTACAGAATTACTGTATGAGTTCAACACCATCCCAATCAAAATACCAATGGCATTTTTCAAAGTGCTGAGACAAACAATCCTAAAATTTGTATGGAATCAGAAAAGACCCCGAATCACCAAGGAAATGTTGAAAAGGAAAAACAAAGCTGGGGAATCACGTTGCCTGATTTCAAACTATATTACAAAACAGTGATCACCAAGACAGCACGGTACTGGCACAAAAATGGACACATAGATCAATGGAACAGAATAGAGAGCCCAGATATGGGCCTCAACTCTATGGTCAACTAATCTTTGACAAAACAGGAGAAAATATCCAATGGAAAAAAGACAGTCTCTTCAATAAATGGTGCTGGGAAAATTAGACAGCTATATACAGAAGAATGAAACTCGACCATTCTCATACAGCAAACCAAAGATAAACTCTAAATGGATGAAAGACCTCAATGTGAGACAGGTATCCATCAAAATCCTAGAGAAGAACATAGGCAATAACCTCTTTGACATCGGCCACAGCAACTTCTTTCAAGATACATCTCCAAAGGCAAGGGAAACAAAAGCAAAAATGAACTTTTGGGACTTCATCAAGATAAAAAGCTTCTGCACAGCAAAGGAAACAGTCAACAAAACAAAGAGGCAACCCACAGAATGGGAGAATATAATTGCAAATGACACTACAGATTAAGGGCTGGTATTCAAGATCTACAAAGAACTTCTCAAACTCAACACCCCAAAAATAATAATAATAATAATAATCAAGTCAAAAAATGGGCGGAAGACAAGAACAGACACTTCTCCAAAGAAGACATACAAATGGCTGAGAGACATACATGAAAAAATGCTCATCATCATTAGCCATTAGGGAAATTCAAATCAAAACCACATTGAGATACCACCAATTAGAATGGCAAAATTTGACAAGGCAAGAAACAACAAATATTGGAGAGGCTGTGGAGAATGAGGAACCCTCTTACACTGTTGGTGGGAATGCAAGTTGGTACAGCCACCTTGGAAAACGGTGTGGAGGGGCCTCAGAAAATTAAAAATAGAGCTACCCTATGACCCAGGAATTGCACTACTGGGTATTTACCCCAAAGATACAGGTGTAGTGAAAAGAAGGGCCACATGCACCTCAGTGTTCATAGCAGCAATGTCCACAGTAGACAAACTGTAGAAGGAGCTGAGATGTCCTTCAACAGATGAATGGATAAAGAAGATGTGGTCCATATATACAATGGAATATTACTCAGCCATCAGAAAGGATGAATACCCACCATTTGCATCCACATGGATGGGACTGGAGGAGATTATGCTAAATGAAATAAGTCAAGCAGAGAAAGACAATTATCATATGGTTTCACTTATATGTGGAACATAAGGAATGGCATGGAGGACATTAGGAGAAGGAAGGGAAAAATGAAGGGGTGGAATCGGAGGGGGAGATGAACCGTGAGAGACTATGGACTCCGGGAAACAAACTGAGGGTTTCAGAGGGGTGGTGGTAAGGGGATGGGTTAGCCTGCTGATGGGTATTAAGAAGGGCACATATTGCATGGAGCACTGATTTTTATACACAAACAATGAATCATGGAACATAACATCAAAAACCTAATGATGTACTGTATGGTGACTAATATAACATAATAAAATAAAAAGAAAAGAAAGAAAGAAAAAAAAAGAAGCCAATCCTGATGTGTTGTTTAGTAGAAACAGATATGGTAAGGATTTTCAATGACTTAAGGAAGAGTTTTCTAGTAATGAATAAAGATACAGGAAATCACAACAGAATAAAAGGAAAATTCGAGAAGTAGAAAGTAAAATATTTAGAATTCAAAGATACTTCAGTGTCTTAACAGCAAATTAGAGATGACAGAAAAGAAAGTTTGATGATCTTAGGCATAGATAAATAGAAATTATCTAACTTAAAGAACAGAAAGAAAAATATTTTAAAAAACAATAGAAACTTGATGAAGTCCCAAAAGTTCATTTTTGCTTTTGTTTCACTAGACTTTGGAGATGTATATTGAAAGAAGTTGTTGTGGCCGATGTCAAAGAGGTTACTGCCTGGGCGCCTGGGTGGCTCAGTTGGTTAGGCGACTGCCTTCGGCTCAGGTCATGATCCTGGAGTCCCCAGATCGAGTCCCGCATCGGGCTCCCTGCTCGGCAGGGAGTCTGCTTCTCCCTCTGACCCTCCCCCCTCTCATGTGCTCTCTCTCTCTCTCAAATAAATAAATAAAATCTTTAAAAAAAAAAAAAGAGGTTACTGCCTATGTTCTTCTCTAGGATTTTGATGGATTCCTGTGTCACATTGAGGTCTTCCATCCATTTAGAGTTTATCTTTGGTTTGCTGTATGAGAATGGTCGAGTTTCATTCTTCTGTATATAGCTGTCTAATTTTCCCAGCACCATTTATTGAAGAGACTGTCTTTTTTCCATTGGATATTTTCTCCTGTTTTGTCAAAGATTAGTTGACCATAGAGTTGAGGGTCTCTATTCTGTTCCATTGATCTATGTGTCCGTTTTTGTGCCAGTACCATGCTGTCTTGGTGATCACTGTTTTGTAATATTGTTTGAAATCAGGCAACGTGATTCCCCAGCTTTGTTTTTCCTTTTCAACATTTCCTTGGCGATTCGGAGTCTTTTCTGATTCCATACAAATTTTAGGATTGTTTGTCTCAGCACTTTGAAAAATGTCATTGGAATTTTGATCGGGATGGCATTGAAGGTGTAGATTGCTCTGGGTAGAACAGACATTTTAACAGTGTTTATTCTTCCGATCCATGAGCATGGAAAGTTTTTCCATCTTTTTGTGTCTTCTTCAATTTTTTTCATGAGTGTTCTGTAGTTCCTAGAGTATAGATCCTTTACCTCTTTGGTTAGGTTTATTCTGAGGTATCTAATGGTTTTTGGTGCTATTGTAAATGGAATCATGTCTCTAATTTCTCTTTCTACAGTTGCATTTTTAGTGTATAAGAAAACAACTGATTTCTGTGCATTGATTTTGTATCCTGCCATATTACTGAATTGCTGTATGAGTTCTAGTAATTTAGGGGTGGAGATAAAAATCTTCTGCACAGCAAAGGAAACAGTCAACAAAACAAAGAGACAACCCACAGGATGGGAGAAGATAATTGGCAATGACACTACAGATAAAGGGCTGGTATCCAAGATCTATAAGGAACTTCTCAAACTCAACACCCAAAAAACAAAACTTCAAGTCAAAAAATGGACAGAAGACATGAGCAGACACTTCTCCAAAGAAGACATACAAATGACTGACAGACACATGAAAAAATGTTCATATCATTAGCCATCAGGGAAATTCAAATCAAAACCACATTGAGATACCCCCTTACACCAGTTAGAATGGCAAAAATTGACAAGGCAAGAAACAACAAAGGTTGGAGAGGTTGGAGAGAAAGGCGAACCCTCTTACACTGTTGGTGGGAATGCAAGTTGGTACAGCCACCTTGGAAAACAGTGTGGAGATGCCTCAAAAAATTAAAAATAGAGCTACCTTATGACCCAGGAATTGCACTCCTGGGTATTTACCCCAAAGACATAGATGTAGTGAAAAGAAGGGCCATATGCACCCCAATGTTCATACAGCAATGTCCACAATAGCCAAACTGTGGAAAGAGCCAAGATGCCCTTCAACAGATGAATGGATAAAGAAGATGTGGTCCATATATACAATGGAATATTACTCAGCCATCAGAAAGGATGAATACCCAACTTTTACATCCACATGGATGGGACTGGAGGAGACTATGCTAAGTGAAATAAGTCAAGCAGAGAAAGTCAATTATCATATGGTTTCACTTATTTGTGGAACATAAGGAATAGCATGGAGGACATTAGGAGAAGGAA
>NC_138369.1:176161535-176178663 GCF_054177405.1 Leptonychotes weddellii
AGAGTACATCTAAAAAGTTTTCATCACAAGAAAAACACTTGTAACTGTGTGTTGATGGATGTTAACTAAACTTACTGTAGTAATTTCACAATATAGGCATATATCAAACCATTATACTATATACCTAAAACTAATACAATGTTATGTCAATTAAAAATAAAATGACAATTTGGGACAATTATAATTTCTATTCTCAAATTTTGATATAAGTAACCAATTGCTTTCCCTTTTTATAAAATAAACACTGTAATTATAAATAAAAACAATGTTTTTATGATGATTTCTTAACCTTTTATTCATGAATGTGCTAAGCTGTGCAAATAGTAGGATAAATATATCTAGTTTACATATACAGAATTTAAACGCTGTAAAACAAATTTTAAAACCCTTGGAAAGTAAAGCCAGGGTAAAACATTACAGCAATCTTTAAATAGTTTCTAAAAGAAATTCCACACATTTTGTTTATTTTCTGCTGTCATTTTTTTTTTTTTCAAGAAAACAAAATCTCTTTAGAGATGTTAAGGTCTGTCATCAACAGCTATAAGAACACTGTACTGAATATTTATATTGCCAAGGAATACTTTTTTAAAAAGAAAACTGTAAGGGCACCTGGGGGGCTCAGTCGGTTAAACATCTGCCTTCAGCTCAGGTCATGCGTGATCCCAGGTTCCTGGGATCAAGTCCCACTTGGGGCTCCCTGCTCAGCTGGGGAGCCTGCTTCTCCCTCTTCCCCTCCCCGCTGCTTGTGCTCTTTCTCAAATAAATACATAAAATCTTAAAAATAAATACAAAGAAAACTTAAATTTTTTGTCCATTTATATTGATTCTTTTTCCACCAGAAAGGATACATTTACTTTTCTCTAGTATATATAATGAAATAAGCAATCGTGGATATAATCTGACACCAGTGTTGGTGGGAAATGGATATTGCATCTGATTCATGGCATGACTGCAGTCCAGGGTGACAGTGTTTGCACACCCTATGAATTATTTTTCTCTACGACCAAATGTGTGTCTTAATTCTGAATATAGACCTTAGGCAATTACTAATCTTCAGTGGCAGAAAAACCTAAGCCCAATCTTTTTATGTTACCTCATTATTCCTGTTCATAGATGAAAATTTAATTTCTGTTACAGTGCTTAGTGCAGTCAACTGTTCTATTATTAATTATAGAACTGCTGCTAATGCCTAGGGATGATATTTTAATAAGGTTTAATCTCTTTTTCATATTCTAGTGTCTTTCATAATTATATATCTCTTTTTCTCCTTGCTTTTATTTTATTTGCAAACAAACTCAGTGGTGCAAACTATAATTCTGACCTGGCTGGTGCTTCTGAGTCAGCCCTACCACTCATAATCCGGGCTCTGTGAATTTGTTCAGAAAAAGGGAGGGAAAGAAAGGCAACTTTGTTGCAAATGCCAACTGCAATGTTGAACTGCATCGCAGTCTGGTTTTAAGATTGAGTCCCTTCACAGTTGCTGGAAGAGCTTTTATAGATTCGGCGATCATTCGTGAAAGTTCTTCGGCTGGAAATTGTTTTGTGTATCTCAAGAAGCATATATTTTTGTTTGTTTTTAGTTATGCTTTAAGGCAGTAGGATAGTCTCTAGAAAGGCGGTAAGAGACTTGTGATCACGTATACAATGGCATAGAGAAGGTGAAAATTGAGCTATTTCATTCCTACACATTTCTATCCAAGGGGGTGACAACATTATGCAGCTGTGTTGTTTTCCTTGATTAAGTAGAGACGCTGAGATCTAAGTTGTTTCGGTTAGTATTGTTTCCTCTTTATTATCCAGAATGCATAGTATTTAGTTCTTTTATGCTACCCCCATGGTGATCTCTCCTGTTTTCTCTCTTTTGTTCTTAGAACATTTTAAATTCACTTTGGTATGGTGTATTTGTGTAATTGCTGTATTTATCTGATCAATTCTTGAGAGAGAAACTTAACGATACTCTTAGTTTCAGCGTGTTGGAGGATCAGGCCTATTAGGACATTTTTATTTGACTGATGGTACATGTCACTGACGGGAACTCACAATGCAAGCGGAGAGTCTAATCTACAGGTCCGTTTCAGGAGAGAGAATGGAAGGGAAAGTAGAGATCTAGTCTGCTTGTTCCACAAATATTTACTGAGCATTGCATGCGTTTTGGTTGCTGATCAGGTACTAGGTACATGGTTAAATGGGAAAAGCTAAAAAAGAAAAAAAAACCCCACCAAACCCTCTCATTTTTTCCCCCAGTTTATTAAGTATTAAGTATGCTGAGAGAAGAATGGGACGTGTAGACCTATGAGGGACTATTCTAGTCTAGAGGGGTGAAGGAGACCACGTAAGAAAGGGTGAGATTGAAAATTAGAAGACATAGGGATGAAAATTTGGGATTACCAAAATTGAAAGAAGAGAGAAAGAGAATGAAAACTATTAAGAGAGATAGGAGGTATACAGGGGAAAGTGGAATTCAAGAACCAAAGGCAAAGAAAGTTATAGAAGAAGGTAATGATCAATAACACAACCTGCTGGAGGGAGGGCAAGTTCTTCAAGGAAGTATTTCTTAGTATTTAGTATTTATTTCTTAGTATTTCTGATTACATATTTTTCAAACACTACTGGGCACATTGGGGATAAGTAGTCTGAAAGAAATAGAAATCAACGGAACAGGGAATGGAGAAAATTATCTTCACTGTATTATGAACTTGCTGAAATCATTAAAAACTTAAAAGTAAATATCTCAGCACCATTCAATATATGTGCTAATGTGCACTTCTACCCTATAGTCTTTTAAATGATGTTAATATGTGCTACCAATTAAATAGCCAGGGGTGTTCTGAAAGTTGCCTTATTCTCAGATATAAAAAATATTGAAAACACAATTTATGAAATATAAGTTGAATGATGAGTTTCATATGGGTCTTTGATATAAGTGTTATATCCATCTCCATTTCAATGTTAACATGATCTATTTCAATCATAATAGTTAAAATCACATTTTCAGTGTGTAATAAAAATGGCCAGTCTCAAAAAAAATGTGTCACTATTTTCACATAAGTAGAGAGAGTGTATGATAAATGTATTTATACTTGTACATATGGGCAAATAGAATTAATGAATAAGTGAATGACTTTTTTAATCATAATCTTCAGAAGGTCTTAGGGTACAGTCTTAATATTCTATGAAAATCTCACCCAGAGATAATAATTGTATTTCCTACGTGGGGAAAGTAATAGATAAAACTGCTGGTTAGGGTGACTCGTTGGTAATGCTGATGGAACATTAAGGATCAGTGGGGACCTCCAGGCGGGTTCCACCCCATAGCATCTTCTGGATTGAAAGCAGCAGGGGAATCCTATTCCACATCATTTCCCAAATCATTTCTCTTCTTGAGAAGAATGACTAACAACTGTGAAGGAAAACTGAAGTCATAGTAGACTTTTGAAAGGAAGAAGAGATTATGACATGAAAGCTTGTGGAAATAAATGGATCAAAGTAATTTTAAAATAATGAAAGTACCTTGTAAAGTTTATTAAACACCTATGTGCCATTTAGAGTGGGTCTTTTTAATTAGAATTTTAGGCTCAATATTTTGGGATCAATATTTGAGGCTTTAAGAATGATGCATTTTTATGTCTTTTCTAGTAAAAAGGCATTGTCATAGTTGAAGAAAAAAATAAAAACCTCTTGCTGGATTTTAAAAACTATGTTTGGTGACTCATCACTTATGTGCAGTATTAAAGAAAATATTCTGATCTCTTGGAGGTTCAAGCAAATCTGAGAGTTCAGCTTGCCTCTGAGTAGTTCTCACCGAAGCTAGGAGCTATTATTTGTATGATACACAGACAAATAGTTCCTTTGAATGTACATGATTTGCTGATGTGCTCCCTCTTCTCCTTCTATTGTCCTTTGCTTTCATAAGAACAGGGATGAAAAATTGAATTGGCTTAAGGCATTAACAAAATCTCAACTGCTGGAAACAAATTAGATGAGAAAGAGTTTGCTGGGTAAGCAAACCTGCATCATATTGTTCAGGACAAACCCCTGCTCCCTAAGCCTGTTTTGAATGTACATTATTTTGTACATATAGAAAATGAATAAAATCCACAGAAAATGGAGAAATCACATTTTGCACTATTTAATTAAAATCATTGATGATCCTACAATGTTATTTCAATGGTCTGATCTAAAATAATACATCAATATGGAAAACAAATTATTGAAAGTGTAAGAAACAATATAGTGCCCTTTACCTTCAGTGAATATCAGGATTGGTTACATAAGTAGCTCAATCTTTCTTTAAAGTGGTAATTTTTTTTCAAGTATCAAAAGTTACTGACAGATTATCAATCTTGTCTGGTTCTCTTAATGCAGGTGTTTAACCAGGTTAGATCAATCCTTCCCAAATTGATTGGTAAGTAATTAATAAATGAAAAGTGCTTAGAACAGAGCCTGACATAGTAAGCATTGAATGTATAGTAAGCATTCAATAAATGTAAGCAATCAATATATTCTCATTATTATTATTTTTGAATCAAGTTATAATTGACAGCATTATATTAGTTTCAAGAGCATGAAATAATGGTTTGACATTTATATATACTGCAAAATGATCATCACAATAAGTCTAGTTAGCATCTATCATCATAGAAAGCTAATTTTTTTTCTTGTGATGAGAACTTTTCAGATTTACCCTCTCGGTAACTTTCAAATATGAACTATGATATTGACTATGGTCACCATGCTATACATTACATCACCATGATAAACTTATTTTATACTGGAAAGTTTGTACCTCTTAATCTTTTCACCCATTTCTGCTACCCCCTGCATTCTGGCAACTACCATTCTGTTCTCTGTATCTATCAGTTTTGTTTTGTTCATTTGCTTTTTGGATTCCACAAATAAGTGACATACGGTATTTGTCTTTCTCTGTCTGACTTATTTTATTTAGCATAACACCCTAATGGTCCAACCATGTTGTTGCAAATGGCAGTATTTCATTCTTTTTAATGGCTGAATACTATTCTAGTGTGTGTGTGTGTGTGTATGTGTGTGTGTATACACCACATCTTCTTTTTTCCATTCATCCATTGATAAACACTTGGGTTGTTTCCACATCTTTGGTATTGTAAATAATGCTGCAATGAACATAAAGGTGTATATATCTTTTTGAATTACTATTTTCGTTTTCCTCAGATAAATACTGAGAAGTAGAGTTGCTAGATCATATGGTAGTCTATTTTTAATTCTTTGAGTAACCTCCATATTGTTTCCCATAGTGGCTGCACAAGTTTTCATGCCCCCCCCAACAGATGGTTCCCGTTTCTTGAGAGACTTGCCAACACTTGTTACTTCTTGTCTATTTGATAATAGACATTTTAACAGGTGTGAGGTGATGTCTTGTGGTTTTATTTGCATTTCCCTGATGGTTAGTGATGTTGAGCAACTTTTCATGTGCCTGTTGGCCATTGTATGTCTTTATGGGAAAAATGTCTGTTCAGATCTCGTGCCCATTTTTAAATTGTATTGTTTGAGTTTCTTTCCTATTGAGTTGTATGAGTTCTTCATATATTTTGGATTTTAACTCCTTATGAAATATATGATTTACAATTTTTTTCTCACATTCAGTAGGTTGTCTTTTCATTTTGTTGATGGTTTCTTTTACTGTGGAGAAGCTTTTTTATTTGATGTAGTCCCACTTGTTTATTTTGCTTTTGTTTCCTTTGCTTTTGGAGTCATAGTCAAAAAAATCATTGCCAAGACCAAGGTCAAGGAGTTTACCATCTATGTTTTCTTCTAAGAGTTTTATGGTTTCAGGTCCTATATTTAAGTCTCTAATCCATTTTGACTTAATTTTTGTGTATGTTATAAGATAGTAGTCTAGTTTCATTTCTTTGCATGTGGTGTCTAGTTTTCCCAACACCATTTATTAAACGAGGTGTCCTTTCTCTTTGTGCATTCTTGCCTCTTATGTCATATATCACTTGACCATATATATGTAAGCTTATTTCTGGACTCTGAATTCTGTTCTACTGGTCTACATATTCATTTTTATGCCAATACCATACTATTTTGATGACTATAAACTTGTAATAGAGTTTGAAATCAGGGAGCATGATGCCTCCAGCTTTGTTGTTCTTTCTCATAATTGCTTTGGCTATTGGAGTATTTTGTGGTACCATACAAATTTAGGATTAGTTGTTCTATTTCTATGAAAAATGACATTGAGATTTTAATAGGGATTGCAGTGAATGTGTGGATTGCTTTGGGTAGTATGATTGTCTAGTTCCTGATCTTGGAGGAAAATCTTTCAGGTTTTCACTGTTGAATATTATATTAGCTGTGGGCTTGTTATATATATCCCTTATTATTTTGAGTTACCGCCCCTATACCCGCTTTTTTAAAATCATAAATTGATGTTGAATGTTGTCATATGGCTTTTTCTGTATCTATTGAGATGATCATAAGATTTTATCTTTCACTTTGTTAATGTGGTGTATCATGTTGATTGATTTGCAAAATTTGAATCATCCTTGAATCCCTGAAATTAATTCCACTTGATCATGGCGTAAAATCCTTTTATTGTATTGTTGAATTTGATTTGCTAATATTTTGTTGAGGGCTTGTACACCTTTGTTCATCAGGAAACATTGGCCTGTATCTTACTTTTCTTTTCTTTGTGTGTGTGTGTGTGTGGTGTGTGTGTGTGTGTGTGTGTGTGGTGTGTGTGGTGTGTGTGTGTGTGTGGTGTGTGTGTGTGGTGTGTGTGTGTGTGGTGTGTGGTGTGTGTGTGTGGTGTGTGTGTGTGTGTGTGTGTGTGTGGTGTGTGTGTGGTGTGTGTGTGGTGTGTGTGTGTGTGGTGTGTGTGTGTGTGTGTGTGTCCCTGTACCAGTGAAGCTGTCTTACCCTGGACTTTTGTTTGTTAGGAGGTTTTTGATTACTGATTCAATCTCATTGCTTATCATCAGTCTAGTCAGAATTATTTGAAAATTTCTATTCCTATTTTGTCAGACCAGTGTATCCTTTCTGAGAGGTACCCGTGTGAACTATAGTGAGGCCAAGGGAGAGCACAAAGCTGGCCTCCCCCAGCCTAAATTCTGTGAGAGCACCTCTGCAGCTTCTAGATGTGTGGCAAAGTCTGCCCATTAGACTAAAGCTCCAGGACAAGTAAATAGGCCTTTTTCACCAAGACAGCAGATGTGTTTTAGTCTGCTGTCTATGCAATGCTTTGGGGGTAGTAGCTCCAAGAACTGTCTCTTTAACTGTTACAGTGCTATGGGACATAGGAAGATAAGTTACCCTGGGCTCCAAAGCCCCGTGATTAGGAAACACCCCTGTGTGGACCACACGCTCCTGCTGGCTTTCACAGGGCCACAGGAAATTCATTATTATTATCAATGGATGACCTCTCAGTGGAGTTTCTGCATATAAAGTCTGAGTATCCAAGGACTGAATAAACCATGTGAAGTCTGTTTCACCAGGCCTCATTCACAGATGTAACCAAAGTCTCCTTGCATGAGTAATTTCCACAAAAATTAAAATGTAGTACCCCTGTGCTCTTACTGGAAAGAAGCCTAATAGCAACTGGTAGAAAATGTGGGAAAATGGGACATGTGAGAAAAGATATTTCAAAAGTTCTTTGTGAGTTAATTAGAAACTTAAAGATGCTGTCAAATGTTTTTTGCATGATTTAAGATGAAACCTTTAAAAAGAGGGATAATATCTGATAAATTATCCTATCAACTGCTGTACATAATCCTGTTATTTTGGGCAAGATAATTGCCTGGTAAACAGCATTAGCTATTCATTAGCTATAGTTGTTCCAGCTGATTCTTCCTTAGCTGGGCAGATTTAATTTACTGACAAGAAAAATACTGCAAATCAACTGTCATATGAACTAAATAAATACAAGAATAAGTAGGAAACAATTTATATACACATGAAGACTAGATTTAAAGAATAAAATTTCTCACACCTGATTTTCATGTATGACACTCGATAGTTGTAAATATGTGTAAGTAATAACATTAACAACCAATATAATGTTTTGACAAGTGTTATCAGTGTATAAAATATGTTAGATGTTATAAAGAATTGCTAGCAAATTAATTTTGTAGTGTCGTATTTGTTCATCATAGGCAACGTAATTTTTCTGTCTGATTGAAACCAAGCTTTCTTGATCATTCCTGCCTTAGGGATGTTGTTTATAGGGAAAAAAAATGTGATTAAGTTTAACATGGACATGTAATCTTTATCATTTACTCTCTTAATAGGGATGTAGATTTACTTGGTATTTTCACAAAACATTTTTGAGCCCAAACATAAATTCTTATTAGAAATAATAAATATTTTTCTTCCCCCAGATTCTCAAGTCAAGGCACTTTCAGTAACCTGGTTAATTATTTGTCTTTATTTTAGTCTTTGAAACCTTACTTTTAGAATACATTTTATGCAGGCAGTTATTTCTATAAACTGCCCTTTCAAATTAAATATTTTACCACTGATAATTATGGACAGCATTAAATACTGCAGGGAATAATAGGTCATTTATACTGGTAAAAATCCTAATGGATGGACAATTTATCTAAGCTTTTGCACTTTAATCCTTGTATCTTTTCAGAGCATATATTGCTGAAATGTTTTCTAAAAAAATATTACTAAACATGGACAGCCCATTAGATAATCCTGGCCATTTCAACATTACCTTAAGTAAATCCATAGGTAGATGGAAAAGAAAAAAGTTATGATTAACTTGGAGAAGATTAACTTGAGATATGCAGTAATTGTTATAGTTCAGTATTTGTAATATCCCTATATAGAAAATCGGCTTAAATTCTGTTTTCTTCCAAAGGAAGTGTGGACGTAATTTAAAAGAAAAAAAAGTTTTGATTCATTTCTTGTATAATCTTAACACCCAGATATTAAAAAATAGTTTGTGAGTTTTCTATTTTTTAATCAGCCTTTTCCTAAGATAGATATCCATCTATCATATCATCTATCTAATCTGTATCTATCATCTATCTATCTATCATCATCTATGTCTATCCTCTATCAATTGAACAAGTAACAACTAGAGTTATAAAATTGACCTTCACAGTGAATTTTAGGCTGCATAAGACCACATATTAGCATGATACAGACATGGTTCTTACATAGATAATAGTTGAACAAAATAACCTCTAAGACCTTTTCAAATGTTAAGATTCTATGTATTAACAACTGGAATGGAACTATAATAAAACCTTCCTAGGATGAAGAAAACTAAATACATAAATAAATTTTGAGTTAAACGTATCCTGAATAGTACTGACTATGCTTTGTTTATTGCCCCTTTGATCAGGTTCTCAGCTTGAAAGTCAAAGAAGTTATCTCCCATCCTCCCACCCCAATATCATAAACACAGGATATACCACCGTGATTAATGCAAAAAAAGCATTTCTTACTCTTACCACAATCAGCTGAAAGTCAAGCAACTTGCTTACATTTCTTTCTTCCAAGAAATTATTCAAAGATCCAGTGTCTTTCTATCAGATGGCTCTCCTTTCTTTGAGTCCTTCACTTCCTGCTACAGAGATTGAGGAATATGAGACTGTGAAAGATCATAGACCTTTTCAAGGCCAGGCCTGGAAATGATGTTCATAATTTTTGCCCACATTCTATGGATAACCTATTTCATCACATGGTCCTAAGATAAAACTAAGGAAAGCAGAGAAATGGAACTTTCTTATGAGCCCAGAAAATGGAAATGGAGAGAATTTATATCTAAATTATATATATGTATTCAAAATTATGCTTAAAGGTTTAAATACATTTATTTATTAGTCAATATTTATTAAGTATATTTTATGCCAAACCTTGTAGTATGTGCTGTATATAAAATATTGATAGAACTCAGTCTTTACACTTAAATAATATCCACATAAATTAATTTTGCTACATGCTCAACTGCTTTTTTGAATGTTATTTCATTCCTTTGCTTATAGAGCTAAGATCATTCAAGGTAGCCAATAAATAAACATTAATTTGAATGAACTCTATTAATATAATTAGCTTGTAGATTCATTTTTCCTTTAAAGGTTTTGCCTACTTCTTCTGTGTAACTGTTTTTTAACTTTAGTAATTTTAATTTGGGCATAATTGTTTATACTTATAACAACAAAATAAATATAGAAAAAGGAAGAGGAAACAGAAAATAAAAGTAGAGAAACTTATAATAAAAGAACTTAGATGAAGTGAGTTATTTGCATGAAAGATGTTTTATATCTATAATATCATAAAATAACACAAACACACACACACACACACACACACACACACTGGTCTTTGTCTCCAGTTACTGTCACTGGGCTCCTAAAGTCCTCAGAATTTCCTAAAGTGGTAAAATAGTCTTTTGTTATTTGAAATGAGCCCTTTCAACCATGCCTGAATTTATGCTAATAAGGGACTTGGTGGGTGGGGGAAGGTTAAAGGTGAGAGCCCTAGTAAGCTTTAGGATGGGGGCTGATCACCAGAAAGACCAACCACGTGATTAGCTGGAACTTTCATTCCCACTCCCTGGCCTCCACAGAGGGTTAAGGAGCTGTAGATTGAATTCAGTCCCCAATGGCTGATAATTTAATCAATCATGCTTATGTAATGAAACCTTTATAAAAACCCCTAAGTGGGATTGGAAGAGTTTATGGGTTGGTGAAACATTAGAGAGTTGGGAATGTGGCACACCCAGAAACAGAATGAAAGGTCTGTGCTGTCTCCCCATACTTTGTCCTGTGAATTTTTTTCCATTTGGCTGTCTCTGAGTTGTATCCTTTATAATAAACCAACAATAGTAAGGAAAGTGTTTTCCTGAATTCTGGGAGTCATTCCAGTGAATTATTAAACCTGGGAACTCTTGAATTTGTAGTTGACCAGGCAAAAATGAGGTTTTTCTAGGTGAGACAGGAGGGAGCAGAGGTTCAGGAGACCAGCTGACCAAAGTAAAGACATCTTGGTTTTAGATGTCAGAATTGAATTGAATTGTTGGGTACCCAGTTAGTGTTGGAGAACCGGAGAACTGGTGTAGGACACTAATTTGGTATTTGCTTGGTATGGGAAAAAACCTCTCCTATCCATAAGAAATAAAAGATTATAAAGTATGCTTGATAACTCTATTGATTTTCTTTTTTTTTTTTAAAGATTTTATTTATTTATTTGATACAGAGAGAATGAGAGACAGAGAGCATGAGAGGGAGGAGGGTCAGAGGGAGAAGCAGACTCCCTGCCGAGCAGGGAGCCCGATGCGGGACTCGATCCCGGGACTCCAGGATCATGACCTGAGCCGAAGGCAGTCGCTTAACCAACTGAGCCACCCAGGCGCCCAACTCTATTGATTTTCTTGAGAAAAGCAATTATAAGTGGCTTTAATATATATATATATATATATATATATATATATATATATATATTTTGGTGTCAAATGTGCCACAAAGTGAAATAATAGAGCTAATTCATGATTTTATCCAGCATTTAACTAAGCCCCTGCTATATGCTAAGAACATCACAAAGCCCTAAAAAATAAAAGAATATGAAAAGTCCTTAACATTTAGAATTTGCAGTGTAGTGTGTGAAGTAAACATTTAAACAGCTACTGACAGTGTAACAAAATAATTGCAAAGATAGAGGTAGGCACAAGGTTATAAAGAGCCTGGGGAAAACACTGGAGTCCTAGGGGCAGAGGAAAGTTATGAGAAGGTGGAGTGGGTTGGTAAGTGAGACAGGGAGCTGTTGGAGAGGAGCACTGAGAGGACCTGACCACTGGTTGACCTATGAGCTGACCCGTGCAAACAGAGGCTCCTCAACCCCTCCTCTGTCCTTGGAATATTTGTCCTACCTACTTTCCCATACTAGCAGCCATTTTATGGACATAGCCTTGAGAGTAAGGTGTTGAGACCATCTATACTGAATATATGACTAACCTCAATATAACTTTTAGAATTCTGGCAGGCAGGTGTGAGGATTTACTCATCTTGCAGCCACTCATGACAAGCCTCATATGTAGGTTCCCTTGTTTATTAAACCTGCTGCCTACCAGTGTGAAATGATCTGCCTCTTTCTCTTTCTTTTAAATAAAAAAATATTTATTTTATGTAACAGATAAAGGAGGAAAGAATAAAGGAAAGAACTACTCCATCTCTCTTTGCTCTCTGTGTATGGTGATCAATTTCAGATTTCATCCAGAAAATTCCGAAGTTTGTGAACCAACAATTGACAAGTCAGCCAGGAGACTAAAGAAATGAGTCTTGGGAAATGAGACATCTGTGGGGGAAATCCTGAGTTGACTATCAGCCTCTGTGTGGGAAGGGCTGGCTTGAGGACCACTGTGAGTATTAAGGATGGCTTCAAGATGCAGACCGGCCTGATGCACGTGTTTGAGGAGCTACACACAGCACACTGTGGCAAAAAAGGGATATGAATGGCTGCTGCCATGGCCTTGCCTCTACTTTGGGCATTTGGTTGGCCACTGATGCCCAACTAGAGGCCAAAGACGGGGTTAGAAAATTGGAAGAGCTGAGATTAGAGAAGGCCATGTGGTTGTCCTCTACTCTGCCAGCATTGGGACTTCCAGACAAAGGGTGACAGTAGGATATAAGATCGAGACCTGAACATGCAATTTGACAAAGCTAGAGGAAACAAGCTGCCATGGCTTAAGATCTGGGTGCTTATGACAAAGCCTGATTGAGTTGCTAGGGTTGGAATCCCTGAAAAAGTGAAGAAAGGGAGAGGAGGATGCTGTGGTGATTGACCAGGAAATGGATTAAGTACCGTCTGCCATCTGACCTCAAATATAAAGGAAGATTTAAATATCAATTACCCTAGACTACTGACAATAGGGAAATATGCTCCAAAACTCCTAGGAGAAATCTTGTATTCTGTCCCTTGAAGATGTAAATCTTTTCATCCTTTTACTTGTGAATGTCCAGTTTCCCCAACAGCATTTACCCAAGAGCCTATCTTTTTGCTATTATGTGTTCTTGGCTCCCTTCTCAAACATTAGTCGACTGTATGCATGGGTTTATTTCTGGGCTCTCTGTTCTGTTCTATTGGTCTATGTGTCTGTTTTTATGCCAATGCCATCTTGTTTTAATTATTATAGCTTTGTACTACAGTTTGAAATCAGGGAGCATGATGCCTCCAGCTTTGCTCTTTTTTTCTCCTGATTGCTTTAGTGATGCAAGGTCTTTTATGGTTCCACATGAATTTTAGGATTGTTTTTCTTTTTTTTTTTTTTTCATTTCTGTGAAAAATTCCTAGAGGGATTTTTGGAATCACTTTTTCAAATTCAAAGAAGATTCCTGGTGAAATTTGACTATAATGGTGCTAAAATTATACATAAACTTGGGTAGAATTAGCATCTGAGAAATATTCCATGTACTTATTCAGTAAAATAACCATTTAATAAAAGTCTTCTTTCAGAAGTCTCTAAGGTTTTATAGCTTTCTTCTTTCACATCTTTTCAAAATAAAAATTTGGCCTTTTCAATTTTTGTTTGCATTATTTTGTTCATTTTCTAACTATTTCAAAGAAAGAGAAGAAATATATACCTAACTATACACATATGCATATATGTATGTGTATACATGTATGTACAGCCATATGTGTGTAGGTATATATTAGAGTTGACTCTGATTACTGTTTAATTGCATGTATTTGCCACTTTTACCTAGGGTAAGATATCTGTCTATATTATTGCCTCTAGTATTTACCATCTACTATAGTAAGTGACATAGTCTCCAACATGAAATATTTATTTTATGTAACAGATAAAGGAGGAAAGAAGAAAGGAAAGAACTACTCATTAATTTGGAAAGGACTGGTCTTTTCATAGTTTAATCCAAGAACATGATTGTTATGTCTGTTTTTGTTTGTTTGTTTTGGTTTTGGTTTTTCCTTACATATACTTATGAAGTTTTATAATTTTCTTCATAAACACCTAACACTTTGATTATTGCTGGGTAAAACCTTTCTAGTTTATTATGTTGTTTAGATGATTTTCTTGACTTTTAGGTACAAAAGCAAAACACTACATAATATTATTTTTTGGTCTTTTTTCCAACTGACTTTGTCATTTTCTTTTCATATCATTTTGCAGAAACTCTAGAATAAGGGTAAAAAAGGAAATTAAATATGAGAGCCTTAAAAATTTTTTAAATGGTGGAATTGGGAAAAACAAAAAGCAAAATATTTTAAAATAACTGCATTGTTTCTGCACTCAGAGGTGGCTGAAAGATTACAATCATTTGATGTA
Source organism: Leptonychotes weddellii (assembly GCF_054177405.1). Taxonomy (NCBI): domain Eukaryota; kingdom Metazoa; phylum Chordata; class Mammalia; order Carnivora; family Phocidae; genus Leptonychotes; species Leptonychotes weddellii. Next base: position 176,175,811 of record NC_138369.1, read on the forward strand.
GGAAAGCACTTTAATGGACCCTTTAATTATGTGGTGGTAAAACATTTGGACCTTGTTCAAAGAAAATAAGATGGTCAAGGCAACGGAATGGTAAATTACTCTGCATAATAAATTTAAATGGTTCATTCTTGGATGGAGACTGCTTCATGTGAAGAAATGTTTAATTTCCCATTGCTACTGAGAAGAGAGGAGTTAGAGGAGTCTCTGGCCCTTGAGAAAACAAGACACTGGAAAAGAGATGGTGATTTGTGTAATGCATGATGGGAAGTGGGTGTCTGAAGGAGGAGAGGCTGAGTACAGAACTTTCTGTGAGAACTAAGGCTGGGTATTCAGTGGTATATTTTTGCTGTGACTGGATTTTTGCTTTCTGTGTTATTATTTATTAGGTCTTCAAAAATATTCGTTAACAACAAAGTCTTTTTATTAATTCTAATAGTCCTACTTTGCCAAATGAATGAGGCATTGGGGAAAAGAAGACAGTAGGGAAAGCAGAGATAAATCCTGCTTATTCTATTAGAAAGTATTCTTTATTAATTTTGGCCATTTTCTTATAGTTTTTATACATATAAAAGTTGCCTGGTGACAATCATGCTAATGAAACAGTAAAAATTATAAGATATAATGTATTTTTTTCTTTTTTCCTTTCTACAAGTCAGTATTTTATGAAACAGTAGTCTATAATGTTGAAGAGTGTGCTTTGGTATATTTGAATACTAATATTTGAATAATTTGGTATATTTGTTAAATTGTCTTCTGATGTAAATAACATTGGTTTCATTATTTCTCTCACTCATTTATAATCTATAAGATTTGAACAAGAATACCGTTTAAAAAAAAAAGGCGAGAAACAATTGAACTCTTGGCCCATTTAAATTTCCTACTATAGCTGTGATTCGTATTGCAATAATCTAGTAATCAGCCACATAGGATGTTAGCTTGGACCAAGATGGACTTTATGGAAATGGAAATAAGTGAGAGGATTGGAAAGAATTTTAGGAGAAATCTGAAGGACATGGATATGCATGTTGGTGGATAAATCCCAAGTTTCTGGCCTTAATATCTAAATAGATGGTGGTGTCCATTCTTGGGATTGGAAATAAGGGATGAAAAGATACTGAATTCCTTTAGAGGCTGTAGTCTCTTTAAATTTTCTAAAGCATATATTAAAAAAGCTAAGTTTTAATCTATCAGTAGTCTGAATTTTAAAAAAATAATATAAAATTACTACCTCATGTAATTTTTATATTACGTATCTAATTTATTCTTGTTGACAACAGTAAGATGTTTAGTTTAGATTATGGTTTTGTGTGTGTATATGTGTGCATCTGTATATATTAAAAAGGAGATAGCCTAAGATGACTTACCTTCCTAGAACTTTCTAAAAGGCATATGTTTTGTTTCATAATTTGTTTTTCATCACTGGTATCCTAGATTTCTTGTGTCAGGGTAAAGAGTCTGATGAGTTTACAAACTAGTATCTTGAGGGAAATAAAGCACTCTAGTAAAATAGAAAAAAATTGTTTGTAGAACAGTAATGGTTTGACTAGTTTGGAAAACATACAATATTGTTGGAGTCATGCATTCAGGAAACTGATACAGAAGATCCCCTGCTGTCTTTCTGCACATTGGATCTAATTTAAATTCATAATGCCACCTGCTACCACTGCTTTTTTCTATGAATTGTAATGGCTAGATAGAGCATTTAGTAGAGCTTGATAAACTCTAGGGGAAAACAGAGAGGTTTATTCTTAATTTTTTTTATTCTTGAAAAGAAAAAATCTTTTAAAATTCTATAGCCATACATATATATATTTACAAGAGGATCTATTAAACCAAATTTTATGATAAGGGAATATACATTTTAATTCTACCTTACCACTCCTTATATCAAGAGTGGAGAGGGGTGCCTGGGTGGCTTAGTCGGTTAAGCAGCTGCTCAGGTTATGATCCCGGGTTCTGGGATGAAGCCCTGCATGGGACTTCCCTTCTCAGTGAGGAGTCTGCTTCTCCTTCTGTCCCTCCCCCCACTCATGCTCTCTCTCTCTCAGATAAATAAATAAAATCCTTAAAAAAAAAGAGTGGAGAGGGACAAGAAATTAATTTCAAAATATTGAAGACTTAAAAGATACTATTGTAGAACTCTTGCGTCTAAAATCGAATGACAAAATATGAGCACAGTACAATTAAATTAGAACAATTAGAATTAGGAAAATTGGATTCTCATATTTTTGTTTTGCTTTGGTATGAAACATAGTGTATTAACTCTAAAGGAATTCCAAGTAAACAGTACTGATTAAATAGATTCCTTTAGCTGATTAGTGTATACAAAATGGTGCCTTATTATTTTGTTGTCACTTAGTAATGATATCAAATATTTCCCCATATGTTTTCAAATGAACAATGTGATCAGATGACAACTCTTTAATTACCTTAGGACTTGACCGCTCCATCCATCTAATGCTTGCTGTAGCTTCCACACTAATGTAGTAGTTGCTCCTAAGCTAGTGCTTCTTAACTTGGCATTTTCCAGATTAGTTGACAGGAGGAAATTAAAAATAAATTTCTAAAGGTTAGTTAATTACAGATAATAAATTTTTTTATGCAAATTGGAAATGATTTAATTTTCCAATAACTCCTATTGAGACAGCAAATTAAAACTTACCTTTTATTTGTAATGTTAAATTGCCAATCAGACTGAAAGTTACTCAATATTAAGAAATTGTAAGGTTCTAAGTATTTTTGATCTTTTCCCTTGGAAGGAATCTAAGGAGCCAATTTTGGTCCTTTGAGGTACCCTTTAGAAGTTTGACTCAATGATACAATATATTTATAGCCTAAAATTAATTCCCCCCG
>NC_138369.1:176179163-176208464 GCF_054177405.1 Leptonychotes weddellii
AAGAAGAAGAAGAAGATAGTAGGAAGGGAAAAATGAAGGGGGGGAATCGGAGGGGGGGACGAACCATGAGTGACTATGGACTCTGAGAAACAAAGTGAGGGTTCTAGAGAGGAGGGGGGTAGGGGATGGGTTAGTCCGGTGATGGGTATTAAAGAGGGCACGTATTGAATGGAGCACTGGGTGTTATACACAAGCAATGAATCATGGAACACTACATCAAAAATAAATAAATTTTTTTAAAAGTCTATATTGTGTCTCTTTGATACTTCTAGAGATTGGTGAGGGAAGTGAAGAAACTCATGCCAAGTCTTGTATAACTAAAGATAACAATGAATAAAAGACCCTTTTTTGGTTTGGTGAAACACTGTAACTAGTCATCAATTTTTAAGAATGGACTGCCTTTAGAGTTTCTCTGAAAAAAAAAAATGGGGGAAAGGAGAGGAGAAAAAGTTATTACTTTCAGACTAGAAATATCTTGGAATTTGAAGTTATAGTTAACAAAAAACTATCCTCCTTAGTCTGCAATTAAATCATAGTGACTCATATTAATGCTACTGTTCCTTAAAATGTGTGTGTGTGTGTGTCTTTTCTAAGATTTACTTCCTAGAAAATTTCCAGCAGAAATATAAGGCATATCTTCCCTGGCAATGTAACCCAAATCTGATCAAACTTCAGTTTACCTGGGCTGAATGTAGAGCACCCCATGGTTTTATCAACTGAGTAGTTTTCTTCCCTAAAATGTCAATTTTGTGAACTATTTTGTTTTTGGATTGCCATGATGTCTAGAAGCAATCGATCAAAAGTTGAAATCACTTCCTTTCGGATTTGTCTTGGAAGGATGGGAGAATGAGCCTCTCAGAGAGGAAAGATTGATGCTGAAGCAAGAAGACGAGATTTGGTTTAGGACGTGTGTATATGTGTGTGTGTGTGCACATATGGGCTGTCACATGACCCTTCTCCCTTGGACTATCAAAACAGTTATGTTTTGGGGTTGCCTGGGTGGCTCAGTCAGTTAAGTGTCTGCCTTCAGCTCAGGTCATGATCTCAGGATCCTGGGATTGAGCCCCATGTGGGGGTCCCTGATCAGCAGAGAGTCTGCTTCTCCTTCTGCCCTTTACTCCCTCGCTCATGCACATGGTCTCACTCTTTTTCTCTCTTTCTCTCAAATTAAAAAAAAATCTTAAAAAAAAAATCTTTAAGAAAGAAGTTATGTTTTCATCCAGTTTCAAGTTCTATCTTCCCATATTGAAATTCCCCCTGTTACCCTAAGTCTTCCATCAATACCACACAGTCATCATCCTATGTTAATGGAATTCTGGACAATTAAGTGATAGGGATGTGAAAGGGAGTTTTGAAGCAAGTGTCCTGGTCGTAGCATCTTATCAAGTGAATGTAGTCTCAGAGCTATGGGCAGCTATCAGCTAGCAGATAGAGAGCTGCAGGCAGGGATGACAAAATAAAAAGGCAATGTAGGGCTGTGCTTGAGACAGACAGCTTCCTGGGATGAGGCCTTGGAGGCTTGTACAGGGAGGGACAGCTACCTGTCAGGAAGGTAGAGCGATCCAGATGGGGTATCTTCATACCCATGGCACCTAGAGGAGAAAGCAGATGTTTGCTTTGGCTGCTCTCTGATCCTATTTTTGCTCATTGATTACATCTTTGGTGCTGATCCTACTGTGTTTTATTATGTCTTTATATATAATCTGGTTCCTGGATCTATCCACTTTGAAAGCTTTCAGGTAGAAAGGAATGAGACAACAGGACTGCAGAAATCTCTACTGCCTCACCGCTTGCCCACTCCGCTTTCTTGACAATTCTCACCCTGAAGTACCGCCCAAAGATAAGCTGCTTCAGAGAGCACCCAGACTGCTAGGTTTTCTTTATGAAATTAAATCGCCCTCTCTGTTTATGCTCTTTTGCTTTTTTTTTTTTTTTTGAGCTTATCAGGTAATGTGTTAGCAAAAGGCAGCAATAATGAAATATCAATATTAATTTATGAATATCACTGAGATGCTTTAAATGAACCCAAGCAGCACAAAATGATTTGTGTATGGAATGTTCGTTGCCTAATCAGACTCATAAATATGAGTGAATATGTAATCAATTAGGTTTATTTGATTCATGAGCCATTTAAAAGTTTGTCTGGTGATATAAAATGTGGAATAAATAATAGTTCATAGATTAAGAATTTTTTCAAATAAAAGTCACAGGGCGAGTTTGTTGCACAAAAATGAACATGAAATTACTAAAAGCAATAGAGTAGTGAGTCCTATTTCTAAAAGTAAGTTGTTTTCTATAGGAGTTATAATATAGAAAAATAATTAACTGTGCCAACTATAGTAAAGATATTTGCATTTTTGTCATTTTTGTCCCGTGGGAAGGTGGCAATTGCCATTGCATTTTCTTGCCATGCACTGAACATACATTATAAAATGTAACAAATGTTAAGTGTTCTATGAAACATTCACATGATTGATCTAATTTGTCATTTGGTACCAATTAAATGCAGCTTGATACTCCTGGAATAATTATAGCAAACAGAATTTTCAACACATTTCTAGCCTTAATGAAAATAACAGAACACCTCAAAGGGATACAGCAACCAACCACTTAGCTGAAAGCACAACAGGAAACTTGAATAGGAAGGAAAAGAACAAGAGTAGGGACCAGAGGAGGTGAGCAGGTAAATCTGAGGGACTAACCATAGACCCAGTAAATGTTTGGAGACTGAACCTGAGATATTTGCATTAAACCCAAACTACTAAGAGTTGTTAAACAGATCACAGGAGAGTAATGGGACTCCAGCTCTGGAGGACACAAAACTCCAATGGCCCTTGGAAGAAAAAGCTGCAATTTCTGCCCTCAAAATTGTCCAAGATTGAGTTAAATTTAAAAATACACATTTTACATATATGTCATATGATGTTTTTATATATATATGATGTGTTATTTATATATTGTGATATACATTATATACATAATATGATATATTATATATTGTGATATATATATGGTTCCCCCTTTCATGGCAGATGTTTTAAGAATCTCAGTAGAAGCTTGAAATCACAGATCATACTGAACCCTATATATACTGTTTTTTCCTATACATACATATTTATGAGAAAGTTTAATTTATAAATTAGACACAGCAAAAGATGAACAATGACTAATAATAAAGCAGAATAATTATGACAATGGACTATAATAAAGCATGTGATTGTGGTCTCTCCCTCAAAATATTTTACTACACTGTGCTCCCCCTTCTTCTTGTGATGATGTGAGATCATGAAATGCCTTCGTGATGAGATGAAGTGAGGACAGTTACACAGGCATTGTGATGTAGCGTTGGCCTACTATTGACCTTCTGACAATACATCAGAAGGAGAATCATCTGATACGGGACTGTGGCTGACCACTGGTAACTGAAACTGCAGAAAGTGAAACCACACATAAGGGAAGATTATGTATATGTACAAAACACACAAGGAAATAAAACACAGTAAGTGAGAATCAGAAGAAAGAAACAAAAACTTTACACTCCCAAGCATTAGCCTTTGGACATACCAGCAACAGGATATAAACGGTAACAGACTATAAAATAACTATGTATAAAATATTCAATGGGATAAAAGATGGAATTCAAAAAATAACCAAGTAAGAAGAGATTACCATTATTGACCAGGAAGGTTAAAACAAACAAAATTACAAATATAAGCAGAAGTCTTAGAATTGGAAAAAATAGTTAATGAAATGTAAAACACAGTGAATGGACTAAACAGCAGACACACCTGAAGACAAAAACAGTGAGCTGGATGGGGCGCCTGGGTGGTTCAGTCAGTTGAGCAACTGACTCTTGATTTCAACTCAGGTCATGATCTCAGGGTCCTGAGATCAAACCCCAGGTCAGGCTCTGGCTCAGTGGGGAATCTGCTTAAGATTTTCTCTCTCTCCCTCTTCCTATGCTCCTTCCCCTGCTCTCGCTCTCTCTCTCTCTCAAATAAATAAATAAATCTCTTTTAAAAATGGTGAGCTGGAAATGGATTTGAAAAAGTCAGACAAAATTCACAAAGAGAATAGTAAAGAGACCCTTAACTTAATATAAATAATCTACCAAAATTCTGCATAAATCTTCATGATGAACAGTGAAAAGTTACAAGCATTCCTTCTATGATTGGGAGCATGATAAGGATACTACTAATTATCACTACTTCCATTCAACATTGAATAGGAGATTCTCCACTATGGTGTGAAAAAAGAAATAAAAAGTGTGTGAAATTGAAAAGAAACCATTGCATATGATGACTGACTACAAGAAATTCCAAAACAAAAACTCTACAGATCCAAAGACAAATTATTAAAATTTATATAAGATTTAGCAAGACAACTCAATAAAAGAGCAGTTTATACAAATCAACTTCATTGTGATATATCAGAAATGAATATTTATAAATTAGCATTCAAAATGATATCATTTACAACAGTATGAAAATAATACATTTTTTAATTAAAGATCATTGATAGATGTTGTAGAAGGAGATATAGAGAAATGCATTAATCATTGAGATAAAAACTCATTTTAGAAAAATGTGAATAATTGTGATACTGTGATTCATAAGAAATACATATTTGATCCTCCCTGCTTGTGGCATTGAGCTCCTAAAAATCAATGGAATTTCCTAAGTGATGAGAGTTATGAAGGTGTATTTCATTAGAGGTGAGGGTTTCTTTCAAGTTTTTCTTTTAATTCCCGTTAGTTAACATATGTGTGATACTAGTTTTGGGAGTAGGATTTAGTGATTAATCACTTACATATAACACCCAGTGCTCATCACAACAAATGCCCTCCTTAATGTCCATCATCCATGTAACCCATCCCCCTGCCCACCTCCCCTCCAGCAACCCTCAGTTTCTTCTCTGTAGTTAAGAGTATGCTTTATGGTTTGCCTCTCTCTCTCTTTTTTCCCTCTATGTTCATCTTTTTCATTTCTTAAATTCCACATCTGAGTGAAGTCATATGGTATTTGTCTTTCTTTGACTTATTTTGCTTAGCATACTACTCTCTAGCTCCATCCACGTCCTTGCAAATGGCAAGATTTAATCCTTTTTGAAGGCTGAATAATATTCCATTATATAGATAGATAGATATAATATATAGATATAGATATAATAGATATATCTATTATATAGATAGATATATCACCTCTTCTTTATCCATTCATCAGTATTTTTGTATCTTTTGGCTAAATACCTAGTAGTGCAATTTCTGGGTAGTTCTATTTTTATTTTTGAGGAACCTCCATACTCTTTTCCAGAGTGGATGCACCAGTTTGCATTCCCCCCAACAGAGTAGGAGGGTTCCCCTTTTTCCCCATCCTTGCCAACACCTGTTGTTTCCTGTGTTGTTAGTTTTAGCCATTCTGACTGGTGTGAGGTGATACTTCATTGTAGTTTTTATTTGTATTTCCCTGATGACTAATGATGTTGAGCATCTTTTCATGTATCTGTTAGCCATCTGTATGTCTTCTTTGAAAAATATGTCTATTCATGTCTTCTGCCTATTTCTTAACTGGATTATTTGTTTTTCAGGTGTTGAGTCTGGTAAGTTCTTTACAGTCTTTGGATAGTAACCTTTTATCAGATATGTCATTTGCAAATATCTTCTCCTATTATGAAGGTTGCCTTTTAGTTTTGTTGATTGTTTCTTTTGCTGTGCAGAAGCTTTTTATCTTGATGAAGTCCCAATGTTCACTTTTGCTTTTCTTTCTCTTACCTCCAGAGACATGTCTAGGAAGAAGTTGCTATGGCTGATGTCAAAGTGGTTGCTACCAGTGTTTTCCTCTAAGATTTTGATGATTTCCTGTCTCATATTTAGGTCTTTTATCCATTTTGAATTTTTTTGTATGTATGGTATAAGAAAGTGGTCCAATGTCATTCTTCTGCATGTTGCTGCCCAGTTTTCCCAACACCATTTGTTGAGGAGGCTGTCTTTTTTTCCATTGAATATTCTGTCCTGCTTTGTTGAAGACCACAGCAAAAACCATAAGATACTTAGGAATAAACCTAAACAAAGAGGTAAAAGATCTGCACTCTGAAAACTATTCAGCACTTACGAAAGAAATTGAAAATGACACAAAGAAATGGAAAAACATTCCATGCTCATGGATTGAAAGAACAAATATTGTTAAAATTTCTATACTACCCAAAGCAATCTACACATTTAATGCAATTCCCATCAAAATACCACCAGTGTTTTCCATAGAGCTAGAACAAACAATGCTAAAATGTGTATGGAAGCACAAAAGACCCCAAATAGCCAAAGCAACCTTGAAAAAGAAAAGCAAAGCTAGAAGCATCACAATTCTAGACTTAAAGCTTTACTGCAAAGCTGTAGTCATCAACACAGTATGGTACTGGCACCAAAAAAATAACAATAACACTAATAAGACACTTCGATAAATGGAACAGAATATAAAACCCAGAGACGGACCCACAATTATATGGTGACTGAGGTGACTTTGGGAAAGCCCTTAGGTCACCTAAGGATGGTGACTGGTTGCTAGGGGAACCAACCAAGAGATTACAGGGTTAGAACTTTCAGTTCCACCACAGCGCCCCGCCCCCCACCTCCAGGAATGGGAGAGGGGCTGGAAATTGAATTGATCATCAATGCCAATGATTTAATCAGTTATGCTTCTGTGATGAAGCCTCAGTAAAAACCCAAAGGGAAGTGTTTGGAGAGCTTCTGGGTTGGGGAACATGTGCAGATTTGGAGAGAGTGGCATGCTCAGAAATAACATGGAAGCTCCAAGCTCCTTCTCACATACCTTGCCCTATGCATCTCTTCTATGAGACTGTTCCTGAGTTATATCCTTTTATAACAAACCCATGATTCAGTAGGTAAAATGTTCCTCAATTCTGTGAGCAATTCTAGCAAATTAATCAAACTCAAGGAGAAGATTGTTAGAATCTCTGATTGATAGCCAGCAGGTCAGGAGCACAGGTAATAACATGGGCTTGTAAGTAGCATCTGAAGTTGGGGGTGGGGGAGAGACAGTCTTGTAGGACTAAACCCTTAACCTGTGAGATCTGACACTACGTCCAGGTAGATTGTGTCAGAATTGGGTTGAATTGTAGGGCACCAGCTGGTGTAGCAGAGAATTCCTTAGATGTTCAGGGAGCCCCCTCCTACATTCCAACTGGGTACAGACTTTTATGTTTATATTGATTTAATGAAATTTCAATACAATTTCAAAGAGGGTTCTTTTTTTTTTCAAGAAAATCAGCATGTTGAATATCAAAACTGATATGGCAGAGAAAATTTCAAGAATAACCAAGATATTTCTGTGCAGAAACTATATTAGGCATTCACGCTAATTGGATTATTTCTATTATAAATCTATAATATTTAGGGCAGGATCATTTTGGTACAGGTATTTTTTTTTTACACTGGAACAATGGAACAAATCTGGAGCCAGAAACAAACACAGGAATAACTAGGAGATTTAACATTTACACTTGTTCTTCCTAGTGTTTGACAAGTTCCTCTCACTTTCTTCAGGTCTTTACTTAAATGTCACTTCTCAGTAGGGACTCTTCTCTGGCTACCCTATCAAAATTTCAATCCCCAAATACCTATCTGTATTGCTTGTAGGAAACAGAATATTAAAGTTTCTTTCAAGTATAGGTTGCAATAACCATCAAGAACTTAACTAAGCAATGTATTGGAAGCATAATGCAGTATTTACATAATGCAAGCCAAGTTGAACAACCAGGACCAGAAGCAATCATTTGTAAATCTTTCCTTTGGAATAGTGATTAATAAAGTCAGTCATTAATCACCTTCTCTTTCAAATGCTCCATTTTTTTTTCTGTTTTTTTAGCTGTTCCTCTCCGCTTCACCTGCAATTCTCAGTCCAACTTCCAAAGCTGTGCATAAATTGTAATCTTACCTCACTGGCAGAACTGCTTCCCCTTGCCCCTTGGTGTATCCAAATCTGACCCCTCCACCCAAACACTAGCTTCAGAGGTCCCTTCTTTCTCATCAACCCTTGATTATACCCCATTGTCTCCACCAAGCCGGGGACCGAGATGGCTCTTTCCCCAGCCTCATTCCAGGATTTCAATGCCACATTACACTCTCTGCATTTGAAATGGTTGGTTGCTTTGTTCTGCTTGGTTTTTGCCTTTCCCGATGCACCTGGATTCTACCTTCTGCAATTTTGTAGTGCCTTTGAATCCTAATCTCCCTACCTGGTTCACTTAGCTTTCCCCTAGTCACCAATTCTCCAGTTCCCTGACGTCAGCCCTTCATAGGCTAGCATTTCACTTATTTATTATTTAATTAACACACGCATGCATAAATGGCACAAAATAAGCACCCAAGGGACGCCTGGGTGGCTCAGTCAGTTAAGCGTCTCCCTTCAGCTCAGGTCATCATCACAGAGTCCTAGGATCAAGCCCTGCATCAGGCTCTCTGCTCAGTGGAGAGTCCGCTTCTCCCTCTCCCTCTGCTGCTCTCTGTCTCTGTCTCTCTCCCTCTCTCTCTGTCGGTCAGATAAATAAATCTTTAAAAAGTAAAAAACATATATATATATATACACCTGATAATCATCCACTGAATAAGTGAATAAGAGCAAATGTCCCATTTTCCACATGTACAGGCTGGAGGTCAGGAACCAATTTACTCTGTATTTTTCTCTGCACCTAATGCAGTGCTAAGTATATAACAAGTACCCCTAAAGATTATTGGATTAAATAAATATTATGATTCTGTTTGTGTGGGAGTGAATGAATCTGTTTGCATAAGACAGTATGTGGGAGAGGGAGAAACAAAGGCCCATAAAGACAGGAAGAGTTGCTTGTTCACCCTTGGAGAAGCCAATACAACATTCAAAGAGAAGTTTCTCCTAGATGAAGATTAAATGTTAGCATACTAGGGATTGACTTTACGTTTTCTTTTCTAAGCCATTTAGATGAAAAAGCTAATATTTGACTTACCAAAATTTAGATTTATATTTAACTTTTGAATATCGGTAGCTTTTAGATCTAATTTATTTCCTATTTCTCTGTCTCTTTTCAATTTGTCTATTTCAGAATAACGTCTCCCATAAAGTTAGAGTTTTGATCTTGCTTTTATCATCTGAAAATTAAACTTTAAAATAACTGAGCATCATGTGCAAATATTTGTGTTATTTTCTATGTGAATAACAGACATTTCTGTAGGAGAAAGCTATCCTCTGACAAATCAGTGAAAGGCACAAAGGAGGATAAAGAGACAGGACATGTCACAAATGATCCTTCAGGGCTACGTCATGTCTGTAGGTTTGAAGAGGTGAGTCGAGGGGCCTCACCACTGTCCACCAAAGCAGTGAGGCCCACTCCTCACCAGGTCAGACACACAAGCCCCTCTGCAAGGATCCCTCTGTACAACCTGTCAAAGGCACCTCACCTCACTGGACAGCCGCTCTCTTTGTAAGCATTAGGCAGCCTCTGGAAGGAAAGCTGGACCTTTCCTTCTTCACTTCCCTTTTCTCAGTCAATACCAAACACGAGAATGGCAAAGCCCAGACTATTCCTTGCAGATCTGACCCTGACCTACAGAACTCCCAGAACCACTTGTGTTGCCCAGGTAATAACAGTGTCCTGTGATACAGCTGAGAGGGGAACGCTGACGGCCTCTGACAACGTGACAAGCGGCAAGACTTTTCCTTGTTGAGTTCTTCTCCAGCTTTGGCACATCTATAAACCTTATACCTTCACGCTGCCCATACAGAACAGACACTCAAGTGCTTTTGTTGAACGAATGAAAACATTCACACGGTGGAATTTTGAGTAAGAAGAGATGTGTATACAAATAGTCTACGTCCGGGATTTGGTAGGAAAAGGAGATAATTAATCAGTTAGTGCTCACTGCTCAGCCAGCACGGAAGGGGGTGGTGGGGGGAGTGTGTGGTCACTCTGCTAAAGCAACAACAGGAAAAGACAAGTAGTTTCTATTTTGGCATAAATGGCATATTACTTTCTGGTTGGTTAGTCAAACGCCCTACATTTCTTTTCTTAACATTTTCTTGAACACATTGTATTTTTCACATTTAATAGTGTCAAGACTTTTCACAGTAGGGTTTACATTTGATTTTGCCACACTCTTAGACAATTCCTAAGGCAGCCTATAATTCCAATCCATTAGGCTAATGGATAGCAGTTGCTGTGAGCAGTGGGCATGTCATCTTTTGATAATGAAGTCTAGTAAGACATAAAATATAAAAATAAATAAACTGAAGGAAAGACTATCTGGCTAACATGGTTATTTTCTTTTTTGCCTTATTAAAGGCTAGTAAGTAGGCAGAGTTAATAGAACTTGTACGAATACATATACCTATGATCAAGTGCATGATAAAATGTTGGAAAAATTATGTTAGATTTTTGTTTGGGAAGTCTTGGTTAATTGATATATTTTATTCCTTTTCTTTTAATTTTTATTTAAAAAAACATTATTATTACATGCCTTTGCTCATTTATTACACCATTTATCAGTATAGATTTTTTTTCGAGTGGGTATTAATTGACCACATTCTTGAGGCTTTCTGGGTGTAAGAAACTGCTCATGGGGGAAGCTGACCTGCCACGAAAGTAAAACATCACCGAAGGGAGTTGGTATTTTTAATTTCTCTGAATTGCGGGAAAGCAAGTATGTTCTCTTAAATCAATTTCATGGAGTTAAAAAAGGGAATTTTATGTTCTCATAACACACCTGGCTTCTCTGCTCAGAACACTGAAACTCTACCCCTTGGGAAAAGACTGGAGAGGAAATGTGGAACACAAAATCCACCTGATCTAGTCTAATAATGAACTATTTTACTAGTAATTAATGACTTTTGTTTTGCTCATGTCACCTGTATTAGAATCTGAATTCCTTCAAAGAAATACTCCCTTCTCCTGTCTCCATAAAAATGGTGCTGTTAAAATATATTGCTTATCCCTCATATCTGGAAGTGTCTTCATAGTTAATAAATAGGGAACATCCTTTTTGATGTTTATTCTGAACAGTGTCCCTCTAAAAGTGCTTTTCTTCATGTCCAATCACTGTCAGTACATACTTGGTTGATGAAAAAGTAGTTTGTAAAAGAAAGGTGAGGAAGGAAGGAAAGGGAAGGAAAGAAAAAAAGGATGGGGAAAAGAGGGAAGGAGAGAAGAGCGGAAGAGAGGATAGGGGCAGGGAGGGGAAGAGAGGAGGCATTGCTCTCCAAAGGAAAGAGCATGTGAACACAGTGATTTTGACCCAAGACTTGTTTGCATCTACAGGATACCCCAATCTGGAGCAGTGAGGGAAAATGCGAGAAATTTCGGTAAATAAAGCCTTAGAACCAGAGCCTTAGTGGCATTTGTCCTCGTTTAAAGGAAGAAGGGGATGCCTTTGTTACAAGGTGTCTGTGAGTGAGTCTGTCTCTACAGTGAAGTGTTTAGGTGTTGAGACACTGTGAGTCTATCCTCTCTGCCCACCAGCTTAGGAATGCACATTGATGAGAAGTTTATTCCATACCAGGTTCATGAAGGAAAAGCTTTGGGTGTGTGCTAAGAAGGATGTCAGAAATGCCTCCATCATGACCACCATAGATGGGCAATGCTGAGGGAGGTGTGTGAACACCGGAAAAGGGCTTCTATGACATACACATGCTGCTCAACACCACTGGACCATCTTCCCTCCTAGGGCAGTGACACATTTGTGAAGGTTCTCGCTAGTTCCAGGACAGGGAACAGAAAGAGCTTTGGGGTACAGCAGAACTAGGAGGCTACCAGCAGAAGGGGTAGCCAGTAACACTGGTGGTGGGAGCTCAGGTGAGCCAGCTTGGCCAGTCATCTGGCTGGACAACGCAGGTGACCCACATAGATGCCTTTTCCCATAGCAGCTCTAGGTTGCCATCCCTCTCCTATCTCTTACACAGAGGTCAAATATGAGCTCGCCCTTGCTGTGCAGTTTCGAGGGAGGGGAGACAGGGATGAGAACCCTTATCCACAATGCTACCTGGATCTGCCCCTAGTGTTACATACCAGAGAAGAAAGACCCCCATGGGGCTGAGCAGAAAAGACCCATAGAGCACTTTCAACTTCTTCTGAGGGCAAATGATCAGAAGGCACTGGTGAAAATGAGGAACACACCAGAGGAGAAGATTTAAGGTGGGAGTTTGGCTTAATGTATGCCTGGTCCTTCTCATTCCAAATGGCATGTGCAGTCACCCCAAGCAGGAGACAGTAAGTCTGGAGGGGAGCTGGGGTGCACCTTTTCACCCAGCTGCATTGTGTGACCACCCTGCAACTTCTGACCAGGCCTCTTTTAGAATCACAGGACAGTTCTTGGAATTTTTTAGGGATTTTAAAATAATGTACATCAGAAACAGGGTGCTTTCTCCCAAGGAGCCAGTCTAGAGGCATGAGGGCTGTCACAACAGATAAAATTGATAAAAGATGGACTAGGATTTTCATGCTTTTACCTAAATGTTTTAACAGTGTAGGGGCATTTATTGTCAATCATTCACCCTTCTTTCAAATTCTTCTCAATATTGCAAATAAAGGATAATTCTCATTCAGTGGGCTTCTAGGAGAAGCTAATGCCCATATTAAAATTAAAAAATTGGTGACTGTGTCTGTAGGAAGCAGGTAGCTTTTTCTAAAAAATCTTTTGATTTTAATATAACTAATATTCAGAACTTTCTACATAATCCTTAAAAATAGCTTAAGCATTTCAATGAAAGTTGGACTTTTTAATACCAAACTTGATCCAATTATCTTTTGCTATGAATCTAAGTAGCACAAATATAAAACTGTAATACTAGTTAGCACTGACACTGAAAAAATTATAAATCTTTGATAAATTGACTTTTAGTTTTCAGCAAAGAATCTTCAAGGGTATGTTTAATAAAATTATAACAGAACTCTTTGAATAGCATGTCTAATTATGAGGAATCATTTAGTTGACTTAATTTGAAGTGGATTTATTAAAAATATTGATTTCCTTTTATTATATTTAAAATTAAAATGATCAAATAATAAAGTCACTTTTATATACACAGTAACAATTTCTAATCTTTTAATTATGTTGTCATAAATCCCTTTTAATGAAAATAGGGTCCAATAGAGCAAGATTTCATCTATATTTCAAGTATGCTCTAAGATGACATAGAGAACTCTGAATCTCTTAAATATGCTCTTCTTTAGATAACAACCAAATTATTAAGAGGCTAATGATTTTTCAGAAACAATGAAACTAAATTTAAAAAATATTTTTCCAACCAACATGAATTTATTTATTTATTTTTAAAGATTTTATTTATTTATTTGTCAGAGAAAAAAAGAGAGAGAGAGCACAAGCAGGGGGAGCGGCAGGCAGAGGGAGAAGCAGGCTCTCCACTGAGCAGGGAGACCTATGCAGGACTGGATCCCAGGACCCTGACATCATGACCTGAGCCGAAAGCAGACACTTAACCAACTGAGTCACCCAGGTGTCCCTAACCAACGTGAATTTATACTATGAACTGAAGCATCCATGAAATTACACAGTTTAAAAACCATGTTAAAATATTACAGTTGATTGACATCAGAGTCATTTAACAATTTAAAATACTCTCTTGAAAAAGGATTCTAAAATCATCTCTACTGAGAGATACTGATCAGAAAAAGAAGATAGCCGCCTATGAATAAAACTTGTTCGGAAATTACAAACACTTGGCATTCTCTTAAATCCCCTAATCTTTAAAATGGAAAATGTGGACTCCATTTTGTGTTATGTCACAAGAGACATGAGCTATAAAAATGGATAAATGTATAGTAGATTGAATTGATCTTCTCAAATAAGCTTAGAACAAGACCTTTGTGTGAACACAAATTATATAAATCTAAATTTAAATGTACATCATTGTAGGGACCCCTGGGTGGTGCAGTCAATTAAGCGTCCAACTCTTGGTTTTGGCTCAGGTCATGATCACAGTGTCGTGAGATCGAGCCCTGCGTCAAGCGAGAGGAGTCTGGTAAAGTTTCTCTCTCCCTCTCCCTCTGGCCCTTCCTGTGCTCTCTCTCTCTCAAATATATAAAATAAAATAAAAGTATAAATGTATACCATTCCAAGTATGTATTGTTACCTGGTTTTCAGTGAGTCTACTATACATTTCTCTCACTTTCTCCACCTTTGTGAGCAATTCCTCCCTCTTTTCTCTTTTCATTCTTAACATGTTTTCCGTAGGGTCGGGAATCTAGGTATTGCTGCATAGTATAAAACTGGTAAATTTTACTTTAAACTTTATTTCTATATTACCTTAGGCTCATCAAAATCTACCCAAGTTACAATAGACTACCTTTAAAGAATGCCTGTAAGTTGCAGCCTACAGCATTCAACAGGGGCATGATCCACCCCTTCTAATATCTTGGATGAAAGATCACAGGTCTTTATGATGTATATCCACATGAGTTCCCACTTATTTGAAAAACATGTTTTAGGAAAGAGCTAGAAGTTTAAAGTGGGCATACATTTCTAAGAAACTGCAATTCCATTTATTGACAGTCCAAACATTTATTGTGCTATGTTAATTAGGAGACAAAGGTAAGATTTCCAATGTAAGATATTTTTGTGTGTACACAAAATTTTTATTTAAGCCTTGTACCCTGAGGGAAATTATGTATAGTCAAAGACAACATCTGATTTGGAAATAAACACTTTTAAAATTAAAAGGTACTTTTTTACTTCTCAGCCTGTGTCTATAACAATTTACGTGAGGCTCTTAAGACAATCCAGTCTTCTCCAAACACACTTATCCATTATGGTGAGGGAGGACAGCACCTTCTAGTGGAATCTAGAAATAAATGTACGTCTCAGGCTTGTAACTGAGATAATGTAACATTTCAAAAATGTCTTTGTCCCCAAAATGCCCTGCCAATAGGATACACCCTGCTGTTAAAAGTTACCATGCTTTCCCACATCCTTTCATAACTTACTGGGTAGGCTTGGCACAAAGGTGAAAACTTAAGCTAAAAATCTGTCAAAACAAAGAATAGCTAATGGGCATCTCTAAGGCTGATGTAAAAAAATGGAACATGTGCCAACGAGAATGAAATGTACGCTATATAGATGCTTGTTCAGAAAATAGGTACATCTGTGTTTACTGAACTGAACACATCTTTCTGTGCAACCATTTATTTGCCAGATATAGTGCAAGATGCTTTGGATCCATAGGGGAAGACACTGTCCCTGCCTCAAGGACAAAAATAGCAATAGTTAATGTTGCCATGCTCTCCATGACCAGGCACTCTTCCAAATGTTTTCATATATGAACTAATGTTAACTAATCCTCACAACAATACTATGCAGTAGGTGAACTACTATACATTTTTATGGGTGGGACAACTGAGGTACAGAAGGCTTATTTTTATTTTATTTGGCCACACAATGTTTCATTGGCTTCAGTTACAACGCAGTGGTTCAACTTCTCTATACATTATGCTAAGCTTTCCACAGGTGTAGCTCCCACCTGTCACCATGCAACTCTCTTACAATATCATTGGCTGTATTCCCTATGCTGTGCCTTTTATTCTGGTGACTTATTCATTCCATAACTGGAGGCCTGCATCTTCCACTACCCTTCATTCCTTTTGCCCATCCCCCACTCAGTTTCAACCCAAGACAGTCCAATCTGGAGTCTCCACTTTACCTACTCCCCCATCCTGCTTCTTTTGAAACACACATGTAAATGTACAGTCCCAATATGGTGACACAAGTATTATCAATACAGATCAGAAGACTTCTGGCTGTGCTGCAGACAAGATGACTAGGAAGGGGAGTGCACCAAGGAAGGATTCCCTTAGACGGTAATGCTTGAGCTCAGCCTTGAAGGAGCTGGAAGAGGTCATTCACTGGGTGGGCCAGGAAAGCACAGTCTTTCCAGGCAAACAGAAGAATATCTGCAGCGGTGTTGAACATTTTGCCAAATCACAGCACTCCCTACAGTAACTGAACTTGAGATTTCATCCATTTTAGAAAAAGTAATAAGTAGGATGTTTTTATTCATATTGTTGCTGTTTATTCTGCATTGAGCTGAATGACGAGGTATTCCAAAAGTATAGGAGCGACAATTGAATTGTCTCTCATCACCTTTTACAACGAGGAATCCCCCCAAATCAAAGAAGTATAACTAAGAGAAAAAAAAATCTCCCATTTGTCTATATATGCTTCTTGGTGTGTTATTTCTGGGCAACATTCTTTAATAAACATTGACTCACCTCAGGCACAAACTACCTCAGCTTGAGCCAAAAGGAGCGAGGTTGGCAAAGCAGAGGGTGCTCCTCTCTCTTAATGAGCAGGAAGTAAAATTATTTGGCTACTCCTGTGACTCTTGTCCTGTCTCCTGAGTAACCACCTAGGAACAGAACTGCAGCTCAATACTATCACTTCTCTTTGGGAGTCCAACTCCACAGCAAACTCTTGCCTAAAGTGAATCTCATATTAGTTCTCCACCAGGAACAGAATCTGATCAAGCAAAATGCTGGATGCCTTACCTAGTTCTTTCTAGCATATTCCTCTGAAGCTTTATTCTTTAAAGATCCACTGAAAGAAAACTCATGTAGGAATATCATCAGGCAATGTGGACCTTAAGAGAGGATGCACATGCTGCAGATAGAACTGATAAAATCCATTTCTAGACTAATTTGACATCTACTGAACTTGAAAATGTATATAGGTTATCCAGGTATTTCACTCTAGGTATAAACCCTAAAGCAGCTTCCAGGAGCTTGTGCATAAGGACACTTTCACAAAGCATTTTATCACAACTTGATGATAATATAATAAAAACATCCATCAATATAAGAATGGATGAATACAATGTACTATGTTTACATAATAATATACAGTTCAAATGGATAAAACAAATCTATATGTATAGACATACATAGGTATCCTAGTTATGATACTGGGCAAAAAGTCTATTTTCAGTCTGAAGGCATTTATGAGAATTAAAAAGCAGTGTTTTTATTATTTATGAATACATATACACCATATATATACACATGTACCTTAAAATTTCTTGAAATATGAGAAGACAGAATATGATGATGGACACCAAATTCAAAGTTGTGTTTGCTTTTGGGGAAGGAGGTGAGAAGTCTGACTGAGAGGAGAACAAAGAGGATTTCAAATGTTATCTGTAATGTTTTGTTTCTTATAAAATTATTCCAAACTAAATATGATCAAATGTTGGCATTGATCACGTTGAGTTTGTGGGTGCCTGTACGTTATCTTATATAACTGTCTTTCATTTCAGAATTGAAAAGAAAAAGGAAACAGCCCAGTTTGAGATGATGTTGGAGGTCTGGAATGGAGGGCTTGTGTTGCTAATGTCAACAGTCATCTTGTCAATTTTCTTCTTTGAACTTAAATTCCATTGTCCTCTATTTGTCTTTAATTCTGCATTGACTGACCCAGTGTTCTTTTTTCTTTAGGGTACTTATAAGCATTATGAGTATAAAGAATTAGCAAAGAAAGAATGTGCTTGTTTTTGTTTGTTTGTTTTGTTTGCTCTTTTATTACCCTAGATCTTGCCCTTCGCCATAACCTGACGATTGATTTTTGTAACACAACTCTTTTATGAATCTTTTAGGATGGATGCTCCATGTTCTTCCTATCCAATTGATCTCCCTCACTCTAGAACGTTGAACCTTGTTTGTTTTATTTAGAATAACTCAGCTAACACAATATGGCTAAAAAGCTCTGATTGAGGGGCACCTGTGTTGCTCAGTCAGTTAAGCATCTGCCTTCAGCTCAGGTCATGATCCCAGGGTCCTGGGATCAAGTCCCGTATCAGGCTCCTTGCTCAGCAGGGAGTCTGCTTCTCCCTCTGCCTGCCACTCCCCCCTGCCTGTGTGCTCTCTCTCTCTCTGACAAATAAATAAATAAAATCTTTTTTAAAAAGACAGAAAAAAAGCTCTGATTGAGCAGTCATGTTTTAATTCTTGGTGATTAGTTCTATGGAATAAAAAACTAGTGGAGTTGAATTATTTGTGGCTAAGAGTAAAGTGCAGAAAATAAATGAAGGAAAAAAGAGGACAAAAAGAAAGAAACCCTATCATTTAATTATAAATAATTTTTTAAATATCCTATTTGGTGGTCTACTATAAGTTTTGAATAGGTCAGGTGTCATTGGTGCTGAAGCTCACAGTCCATTTTACAGAATGAATGGGTATTAATATGACAACTGGAGGACCAAACACATTTAAGCTTGAGCAGAGCTGCTTTTGGACATTTCAAAGTACTTGCATAGTTTTGATTTGTACTTCCCTGATGATGAAAGACAAATACCATATAATTCCACTCATACATGGAATTTAAGAAACAAAGCAGATGAACATAGGGAGAAAAAAGAGAAAGAGAGGCAAACCGTAAAACAGACTCTTAACTATGGAGAACAAACTGAGGGTTTGCTGGAGGGGAGGTGGGCGGGGGATGGTTTAAATGGGTGATGGGCATTAAGGAGGGCACTTGTTGTGATGAGCACTGCTTGTTGTATGTAAGTGATAAATCACTAAATTCTACTCCTGAAGCAAATATTACACCATATGTTAACTAACTAGAATTTAAATAAAAACTTGAAACATTAAAAAGAAGTACTTGCATAGATCTACTCACCCATATACATACCAATGTTGTTTCATGAGATAATATCATTAACTCAGAGTTCTAGAAAATAAATTCCACCAATTTCAATATTTAGTAGATTTCTCTAACCCAGGGTGAGAACTTCTATAATTTCATTTAATTTCCAAAACAATTTCATAGAGTGAGAAAGGCAGAGAGTACAATGACTGTACCCACCTTAAATGTGAGAAAACCAATGCTAAAAAAAAATTAGGCGACTTGGTAACATACACATATCTGATAGACAAACCTATGGATTAAGTTTAAAGCCGATCATTTCTCCATTTTGCCGTGATGAACTTGTAGTAGAAGCAGTCGTGCAGTATTTAGAGTGGTAGCATTAACAATAGTAGCTTCTGTCGTTTCAGCAGCCTGGTTACCAATTTATCTGAAACATGACTATAAGGCAAATGTTACTAATTCTCTATTTTAGAACACCCTTCAGCTTTTTTGTATCACATAGATAACAATGCAGTGGAAAGCGAGCAATCCACCATGATTGTTTCTTGGCAGCTTTACCCAGTCAGTATCACATAAATAAGGAATTTATTTTGATCATAGTATCAGGTAGTTTATTATTTTATGGCTGAAAAACAGATAGCTGAAAGGGGGTTTCAAAATGAAAATTGTGACATTTACTAAGAGAGCAATGATCTCAGAAAGATGCCAGGTGGTGGCTTTTTACCATTCAGACAGATGGAAGACCTATGGTGAAGTTATTTTCTGGCCTGTGGAAAAACAAAACAAAACAAAACAAAATCAGCTGAAGTAATTCATGCTCTTTTCTTGGCCTGCTTTGTGTACAATTAAGTATTAAAAGATTATTTTTCTATTGGGTAAAATTCAGCACCGTGTGTATTGATTTCTTTTGAAGTCACTGTAATTGTCCAAGCCATTTCAAGTTTTTATAGCACGATAATGTCCATTTAAAATGACCAAAAGATGGTAAGGATCCTAGGCAAATATAACTATAAAGGTTTATACCAATAATTTAATAAACTTGCTTTATCAGAATTTTCTAAAATTGCCTTTTCTATATATACTACAGGCAACACAAATGCTGTAACAATGATATTAATTTCCTTAGGACATTCAACTTATTTGCCTAGGATTTTATTGTTGACCATGTAGCTAAATAGTCAGTTGTAGGAGTCTTTGCATGGTAGCCCCCAAATTTACTATTTTAAGTGGTTCATTGCAACCTATTTTGTTAGCTTTTGCCTATATACCCTGCAGTTATAGTCTGAGAAAAGATAGATAAATGAAAGCGATAGAGATTCATGGCTCACATATTTTAATTATTTGAATTGTAAGTTACAGCTGCTCATAGAAATTGATAGAAATAAGCAATCTCAGTATGCTAAGGGAACTTCAAATAAATGTCAAGAGGAATTCAAAGGTTGTACTTTCTTTCACTCATTTCACAATGGTCAGGTCTCTTTTGATTTCTTACCTTCTAAAAGTGAGTAACTACAGTATCTTCCTAAGTCTTAACAGCTTGGGGGAAGGCCATGGTAGAAAAGGTCCTGGCAGAAGGCTGGCATGTGGTCATGAACAGCCTGTGTGGGCCATATACAGTCCTGGCTCATCTGGCAGAAGGGAATGCATGCAATACTGTGGCCAAATGTTCCTTTAAAGGGCCATAATCACCTTAGCGTATATTGAGCTTTTCTTGCTCATCTAAGAAGAAATAGGTTTCGGGCACCTGGGTGGCTCAGTTGGTTAAGCGACTGCCTTCGGCTCAGGTCGTGATCCTGGAGTCCCTGGATTGAGTCCGGCATCGGGCTCCCTGCTCAGCGGGGAGTCTGCTTCTCCCTCTGACCCTCTTCCCTCTCATGCTCTCTCTCATTCTCTCTCTCAAATAAATAAATAAAATCTTTAAAAAAAATAGGTTTCTAGGAGTACTCAAAGATATTTCTCCTTCTACATTTCTTCACATTGATCTCTCTTTTCCCCTCTGAGGTTCTAATGTCTAAATTTGATAGTCTAAGATACCCAAAAGTTCTGTCTCTTGTTTCTCCTTGAGAAATGGCAAATACCTTTTCTTTTCATAAGTGATCACCATGTGGATTTGCTTCACTCAAGCACAAAAACTATAATTTAGATTGAAGCTTTTCTTCTGCATTGTGCCTCCCCCCATCTCCCCATTTCCTATGTCTTTAACATTATCCACTGGGGAAAAGATTAAGATCAGTTATAGCCTGATGGAATGACCCTTATTATCACTTTAATATCAGTTTAAATTTAATTTTAAATATAGATATCAAATTTAAATTATTGAATCTTCAATTTAGGATTCCTTATTCTATGCTCAGCTACATTTTAAATATTCAAAATATCTTAAATAAATTTTTAAATTATTTTCTAAAATGAACATAGAACTTTGCCTCATCTATACTTTATTCTTAATTAAACTCATATTTGGGTGAAAAAGAAAGCAAAGCGTATCTTACTCTGTGTTTAATTTTCCTGTTTTATCTTACCACTAAACTTACCTTGCTTTACCCAATCAGAGGCTAATGTATTTCTTATTTAAGAGTCACAATAATATTCTAGAACAACATCCTGATTACTAGTGAGGTTGTGGTTAAGATTCAAAAACAATATTGCCCTGGGGGAAATTTCTGTCTTCTTTTTTAAAACGGAGAATTATCAGACAAGATAGATGTGCTTCTTTGAAAAAATACCCATCAAAGGTTTTCCAGCAGAACTGTTTCCCTGCTGCGTCTTTATTGATCCTTTCAAGCTTCACATCCATGTTGAATGTATTAGAAGGTATTAATGAGAGAAAACATGCAGTCTAAAAGAGTTAACAGATTTTTAAGAAGTCTTGAGCTAATCAATTCACCAAATAGAGAAGTGTTACATTTCCAAAACGGTTCTATACGAAATGAGACATTTTAGAAGCAGGATTAAGATATGCACACACAAAAAAGTCTAATATATATATTTTAAACTATGCTTAGTGTATGAAATAAGGTTTTATTAATTCAAAATGGAAATAAATATTTCTACAAGAAAATATATGACATGAAATCTAAGGCTTAATAGAATATGTACAGAATTATTAGTAAAGAGAATATAATTTAAATAGATTATAATGATCACTACCATGAAAAATAATAACATTTGACAATCAATACAAAATTTCAAGCTAGAAAATAAAATAAGATGAAGGCATGTGTTTCTCCTTTCTGGACTTTTGCATTAAGAATATCATTGAAAACTGTGTTCTCGACACCTAAGACTATGATGTGGAAAAAATAAAGATTTAATATGTGGAATACCCATAAAGAACATTTTAGAAAGAAGTTAGGTAATATTAGCAGAAATTATCAATAAGAATTTTCAAACTCAAAAAACAGCTATAGCAACTACAGGTTGTGAACAGGAGGTTGAAAATCCAGGTTTTGCCTAATGGAGGGCGGCTGCAAGGAAACTAAGATGTCAACAGAGGGCTTGGAAGAAGCACTGTGGGCTTCAAAGCATTCACTGAACTATAAAAATGTGCAGAGACTACAAAGCCAAAAACCTAAGTACTCTCAACAAATCAGGTATAGCTGAAATATACTTCAACATAATATAGGTCATATATGACAAGCCTACAACTAAGATCAGACTCAATGGTGAAAAGCTGAGTGCTTTTCCCCTAAGATCAGGAACAAGACAAGGATGCCTACTTTTATCACTTTTATTCAACAGAATACTGGAAGTCCTAGGCCAGAGCAATTAGGCAAGAAAAAAAAATAAAGGCATTCAAATCAGAAAGAAAGAAGTAAAATCTATAGAAAACATGATATAACATTTGGAAAATGCTAAAGACTCCACCAAAAATCTGTTAAAACTACTAAATGAATTCAGTAAAGTTGCAGGATACAAAATCAATATCTAAAATCAGCTGTGTTTCCATCTACTAATAATAAACTATTGGAAAGAGAAATTAAGAAAACAATCCTTTTGGGGTACCTGGGTGGCTCAGTCGTTAAGCGTCTGCCTTCGGCTCAGGTCATGATCCCAGGGTCCTGGGATCGAGCCCTGCATCGGGCTCCCTGCTCCACGGGAAGCCTGCTTCTCCCTCTCCCACCCACCCTGCTTGTGTTCCCTCTCTAGCTGTCTCTCTCTCTGTCAAATAAATAAATAAAATCTTTAAAAAAAAGAAAGAAAGAAAGAAAACAATCCCTTTATAATTGCACCAAAAAGAATAAAATACTTAGGAATAAATTTAAGCAAGAACAAGAAAGATCTGTAGAGTGAAAACGATAAGACATTGATGAAAGAAATTGAAGACATAAGTAAATGGAAAGGTATTCCATGTTCATGAATTGGAAGAATTAATATTGTTAAAATGTCCATATTACCCAAAGTAATCTGCAGGTTCAATGCAATCCTTATCAGAAATTCCAATGGCATTTTTCACAGAAATAGAAAAAACAATCTTAAAATTCATATGAAACCACAAAAGACCCCAAATAGCAAAAGTAATCTTAAGAAAGAAGAACAAAGCTGGAGTTACCATACTTCTGATTTTAACTATATTACGAAGATACAGCAATCAAAAATATATATATATATATAGCAATCAAAACAGTATAGTATTGGAATACAAAGAAAAACAGATCAATGGAGCAGAATAGGGAGCCCAGAAATAAACCCATTTATTTATGGTTGATTAATTTTTGACAAAGGAGCCAAGAATATACAATAGGGAAATGATAGTGTCTCAAATAAATGGTGTTGGAAACTGGATACCCACATGTAAAAGAATGAAAACTTGATCCCTATCTTATACCACATACAAAAATCACCTCAAAACAGATTAAAAACTTCAACATAGACCTGAAACCATAAAACTCCTAAGGAAAGATAGAGTATAAGTTCCTTGACTTTAGTTTGGCAGTGAATTTTTAAATTTGACACCATGTAAATTGCAGCATTATTCATAATAGCCAGGATGTGGAAACAACCTAAGTGTCTATTAACAGATGAATGGATAAAGAAGAGATACACACACACACACACACACACACACACACACAGGAACATTATTCCACCATGAGAAAGAAGTAAATTCTGCCATTTGTGATAACATGGATGGAGCTTCAGGGCATCATGCCAAAGTGAGAAAAGCCAGACAGAGAAAGACAAATACTGTATCATATCTATATGTGAAAAGTAATTTATCACCTTTTTAAAAAGCTGAACTAATGAAAACAGAAAGTAGAATGGTGGTTACCAGAAGCTGGAGGGTGGAGGAATTGGGGCGATGTTGTTTAAGGGTAAAGAGTTGCAATTAGTAGATAAATAAGTTCTGGAGCTCTAATTCACAGCATAATGATTATAGCCAACAATATTTTATTATAAACTTTAAAGTTGGTAAAAGTCTAGATCTTAATGGTTTTCATCACACACACCAAAAAAGATAATTATGTGACACAATAGAGTTGTTACCTAATACTATGGTGGTAATCATGTTGCAATATATAAATATATCAAATAACATACCTGAAACTTACATAATATTATATGTCAATTATATCTCCATTTTTAAAATGATAAATAAGGCTTGAGAATCTAATGTGTAACATGGTGACTATATTTGATAACACTGTATTATAAAATTGAAATTGAGAGTAGAATTTAAGTGTTCTCACAAAAAACAAACCACAGTAAATATGTCAGGTAATGGATGTGCTAATTAACTCAATGGAAGAAATCCTTTCACAATTATACATATACCAAATCATCACTTTGTACATTCTAAGTGTATCACAATTTTATTTGTCAATAATACCTCAATAACACTGAAAAATTAACCTATGTAGATTCATATTGTAATTTTGGCATAACAAATAAAGAATAGTAGTAGAATGCATAACTAACATGTTAATAAGGAGAAAATATGGGATAATAAAAAATTGAGGAACATTTTATATGAATATTACATTGCTACAAAGAATTAACCATTCAAAAAATAAATGTAAACTCACTTCCTTCCTTCACTCATTAGTACAATAGATATCCTATATAAATTATATATTTGTACAGCAAAATAAAATAATAAATATAAATGAATAAAATATTGAATATTGAATATTGAATATGGAGCAAGTTCTGAGTAAGATGAAATTAATAGATTTTAATTAAATACAATCTTTAAACTTGGTACAAATTAATTTTTAAATGTTTACAAAACAAATGAGAAGTTTAAAAGTTATGATTTATTCCTACCTTCAGTGACAAAAAACCTAAATGGATTATGCAAAAATCAATTGAGAACATTTTGAGACAGTTTTACTAGAGCATAGATATACATGGTTAATAAGATTTTCTTTATTATTCTAAAAATAAAAATTAAATCAATGAGTATATTATATAGCCAATTAGAAAATATTAAGAACGGATAATATATAATAACACATATACATGTTTTATAAAGGGGTATGAGGAGAAAGACATTCATATAATTACTAGGACTATACAATAGGATGATTTCTCTGGAAACCAATTTGATATAATATATTTGAAACTAGCAATTCCACTTCTGAGATTCATCTTAAGGAAATAACCAGACATGTACCCCAAAACGATGCTGATATCAATGAGAAATTACTTAAAATAATGAAAAAATTTGAGAAGTTAAATGCTTAGTATCAAGGTATTAGACACATTAACTCTTGCATATTCGTGTAATGCCGTATTATGTAGCAGTGTGGGTATAATTGTATCAACCTAGAAAGATAGTATATTGTTTGATGGAAAGCCTCAGTTATTAACTATTTTTAGAGCATATGTCCAGTTTTCAACAAGAATATTTACTTATTTAATTGCATATAACCACACACATTTACATATAAAAATGTATGGGAAGTTATATAGTACATAATAACAATGGAAATTTGCTTAAATATATTGTTTTCTCAATAAAAGTGTATTACTTGCATAAGAAATAATGAAAATGATACCTGCTATCCAGGGTGGAAGCAACTGCAGATTTCAATCTACCTCTCCAAATGTCTTCTTTCTCTGGGGTCCAGCTCCTCACTGTAGGAGGGAAACCCCTCTCCAATAACACTTTCTCCTGTGTCCCTCTAAGCAGTAATCTCTTCTCCATGATCCTGTCAATGGACATGTTTTTATAGTCATTAGCTATTGTTCAGAGTAAACAGTTTACAATTTAAAAATTACATCTTGGTGTGCCTGGGTGGGTCAGTTGGTTATGCCTCCAACTCTTCACTTCAGCTCAGGTCACGATCTCAGGGTCCTAGGATCAAGCCCCAGATCCAGCCTGGACTGAGCCCAAATTGGGCTCCACGCTCAGCATGGAGTCTGCTTGTCTCCCTCTGCTTCCCCCTCCCCAGACCCCCACTCACCGCCACCCACCCCCTGTCTCAGGTAAACAAATAAATAAAATCTTTTTTTTTTTTAAGAATTACCTTTTTGTTACTCTCACATTACAATAAAACCCTCACCTGTATACGTCGTTTCCTCCAGCATCCATGCACACTATGCTCAGACTACAAGTACAAGAAAATTTTACAAGACAACTTCACTGTAAGTCTACAGTGAGGTACAGAGATTCCATGATTTTAGGGTTTATGAATATTTTTTTTAATGAACTTGTTTCAAAGAATTATTTGAATCATTTTAACAAATGGAGGGAAATTAAGTTTTGTACAAAAAGTTATGAAATCTTCATATTATTTTATCTGGCTTGCATTCCATAAAGTTTTGTTACTTCTTCACAGAAGTTATAA
This sequence comes from Leptonychotes weddellii, assembly GCF_054177405.1. Lineage (NCBI taxonomy): Eukaryota > Metazoa > Chordata > Mammalia > Carnivora > Phocidae > Leptonychotes > Leptonychotes weddellii. The sequence continues at coordinate 176,205,591 of NC_138369.1, forward strand.
CTTCCCCAACATGTTTAGCTGATCCTAACATCAAAACTGTTATCATGATTACCTGAAGCAGGGGACTCAGAAACTTATGAAATAATGAATGATAAAAAGAGCACCAGAAGCTAAAGTTGCTAGGAATAATCCATCAATAACTAGTAATCTTGTTAACATGTATCACTTCTGGGGCGCCTGGGTGGCTTAGTCAGTTAAGAGTCTGTCTTCAGATCAGGTCATGATCCCAGAGTCCTGGGATCAAGCCCTGTATGGGACTTCCTGCTCAGTGGGGAGTCTGCTACTCCCTCTCCCTTTGCCCCTCCCTCCACTCATGCTCTCTCTCTCTCTCTCTCAAATAAATAAATGAAACATCTTTAAATATCTATCATTTCCATCCCCTGACTCAAAATTTACTTCTGAACAAAAGTTGATTAAATTTTTATTGAAAAAAATTGGTTAATACTTTGTTTGCAATGACAGACTAAAGCATGAATCATGCATAAGTGATAATTTTTACACCACATATATCTCATAAATAGGGTTTCTATGTAACCCTACAGATAAATAAGGTTTCTATTTTACATCACATATATCTCATAAAAAGTCATTTTATTCCTTCTACTTTAGCATGGAAAAGAGACAAGGAGTAAAATTGCCAGTCAATAAATTCAGACAAAGCTCTTGCCTCCTTTGACCACTTAAAAATCTGCATTAAAGAGAACAAAATTACATGTATAATTGTGCAATTTTGTTGGTCTTATCAAATGTTGACATTTAGTCATTATACATTATTAAACAGCCATATAAAAAACCAATTTAAGGGCGCCTGGGTGGCTCAGATGGTTAAGCGTCTGCCTTCGGCTCAGGTCATGATCTCAGGGTCCTGGGATCGAGTTCCGCATCGGGCTCCCTGCTCCTTGGGAGCCTGCTTCTCCCTCTGCCTTTCTCTCTCGCTCTGTCTCTCATGAATAATAAAAAAAATCTTTAAAAAAAAAAAAAAAACAATTTAAGAGAAGTTGAGAAAAATTATCCGGAGAAGAAAAACATTCTGAAGGGGAAACAGATAACCCCTCCCAACAGACCACAGACAAGAATGAGAATGGGTCAAGAGCAGGGAGCCTGTGTTTTAGGAAGGTGGTGCTATGCGCAGTATGAACCGAGGACCAATAAACAAGATTTCTAATAACAGTAGGTGTTACTTACAATTTGGGGAGAAGCCAGAGAACACAGATTCTGAAAAAACAACTTTTCAGACGATTAAGACTGTAGAGAGCTTAATTTAAAAGTTTCTGTGCTTTGCAGTATAAACCATTTCATAATTCCCATCTGGCTAGAACTGTCTATGCTTTCCAAGGGTGTTTGCATGCATTTCTTTTTATAGTCACCCTGTACAGAGATGGGCCACTGAGATCTCAGCTTTTCCACAGCTATAATTAATATTTATAGTTAATATCTCAAAATAAATGTTGTAATCATTTCGTATTAATATATTCACATATGGACATTGATCCTAGTCAATGAAAATATGTAAGATGAAACTTGTTGAAGTAATACAGTAAAGCTTGTTTAATAATGCTAAATGACCAGAGAATTATTGGTTTAACGACAATCACGTTATCAAGGCACACATTTTTTTATTTTGATACAATAAATAGTTTCAAATTGCACAGATAATCACTCTTATTTCTACATTAAAAATGAAGAGACTGCAAAAAAATATAGTGGTAATTGTAATACAGAAACTGGAAAAAAGATGACTGGAAACATGAATTTACACATAATACATATTTCAATTTTCTGGTTTATGTATTTTAAGAAATTAAACCTATTACTTCAAGAAAAGATTTATTCATGAATGTGTAGGGAAAGATAACAAAAAATATAAAATAAAATACTAACATTGTGCAAAAATTCACTTAAACGTTATGGTATTAATGATATAGTTGAAATTGAATACTAGGAAATGAGACATTCATTCCATAATCTATAAACTTCATATTTTTAAAGTAACCAGAATAATCAATAAATTAAAACAGAGTATTTTTAAGTAGATAATATTTTTCCAATCAACATAATTACTATTTCTTTTATTCATTTACATATATTATCTACATATGATTTATGCATATTTTATGTACATAGATAGATACAGTTTCTTTTTTTTTTTTAAGATTTTATTTATTTATTCATGAGAGACAGAGAGAGAGAGAGAGAGAGGCAGAGGGAGAAGCAGGCTCCCAAGGAGCAGGGAGCCCGATGCGGGACTCGATCCCGGGATGCTGGGATCATGACCTGAGCCAAAGGCAGACGCTTAACCATCTGAGCCACCCAGGCGCCCAGATAGATACAGTTTCTATATAAGTGTGTGATACTGTGTTAATTGTGTGTGTGTATATGTGTATGTGTGTGTGTGTGTCTGTATGTGGAGAGAGAGAATGGAGAGATTTCTTACTACTAGGTGCTGGACACTGGGTTAATGGCTGTAAGCTGCATCCGAATTGGTAAAGTCAGGTTCAGACACCAGACAAATGAAAGATTTTCCAAGGTTATTAGAAAGATGAAGGACCAGAGTATTGTATATAAACTGATACAATATGAACTTATTTGAAAACACAATTATAGTATGGATTTTTAGTTATCCTTCGCAGCATCGAAAAAGAGTAAGACTTGTTGGACACGATGATGTGTTCCCACACACACTGAGGAGTTGAAGTGAAAAATGTCACATGTAATCACAGAATATGGGACATAATAATTCACATATGACAAAAATGTACAAGAGAGTAAGTGGAAAGAAAGGGAAGGAAGGAAGGAAGGAAAGGAAGGAGGGAAGGAGGGAGGAAGGAAGGGAGGGAAGGAGGGAGGAAGGAAGGGAGGGAAGGAGGGAGGAAG